>NW_015656585.1:3276727-3381933 GCF_001515625.1 Sinocyclocheilus rhinocerous
GAGTCTTCAAGTCACAGCTGATCTTCCTGAGTCCAGTCAAGTCACAGTTGATCATCATGAAGCAAGTCAAGTCACAGCTTATCTTCATGAACCAAGTCAAGTCACAGCTGATCTTCCTGAGTCCAGTCAAGTCACAGTTGATCGTCATGAGGCGAGTCAAGTCACCGCTTATCTTCATGAGTCAAGTCAAGTCACAGCTTATCTTCATGAGTCAAGTCAAGTCACAGTTGTTCTTCAGCTTTGTTTGTCTGTCCAGACAAGCTTGGAGCTAGCTGGCCAGCTAGCTGTGAGAAATGATCTAAGACCTAGTGAAAAGAAAGACTCTGGCCAAAGCTGAGGAGAGAGTCTGTGATTAGCTCCTTTGTTGGAGGTCTTTTGAGCTTCATTGGCTCCAAACAAAGGCCATCTAATGAATCCATCCAAGCTTGGCCCAAACTTTGTATGGACGACAAACTAAGTTATGGTGGTCTCCCTGTGCACCGCCGCACAGCATAATGATACAGAACGTTTGCACATATGGTCCCCTGATTTCAGGACCCCATGTAAGCACTTTCTTATATGCCTGGTTATCCGTCTGCTCCAAGACACCGGGGGGTTTACTGAGTCTACTGGGCCTGGTGTGATTAAAATGTGTATGGAAAGGCTACCATTTTGCTATGTATTTTTTGTTTGTTTGTTCGTTCATTCATTACAAATTATACTGGTATAAAATATTTTGTGAGTTTGAGAATGTCTTAGGGGCCATTCACACAGAATACGAGCGAGGGTAGTAAAACAAAAATCTAGAGATGCGTTTAGTTTTTTTGAACTTTTTTTTTTTTTTTTTTTCGTTTTTAAGTTGAACTTTTTACTTGAGTTTTGCGTTTTTATAATGCAGTGTCATGTGTGAGATGCTGTGAGTGCAGCGGTCCAAAATCTGTAACATGCTTACACAAAAAAAAAAAACTTTCCCTTAAGGAAAATAAGTTTATTCAAGTGTGCTATTAGTATACTTCTTTTAAACTAAAAAATAGGAAAGTATACCCAACAGATGCTTCCACATGTAATCTAACATGATCATCAAACATAAAACAGTATCAAAACTGTGTAACATTACGGAATAAAATGTTGACCAATGAAGAGGTAATAATGACTGTCAAGCGTTGGGGTGTTGATGACATAGTAGTATACTTTAAGTGAACTTTACATCATACTTTAAGAAAACTTACGAGTATACTTGCAGTATAAAACTACTAAACTAGTAGTTTACTGAGACTATACTTCAAAGTGTACTAAAAATGCTACTACAAGTATTTAATTAGTAAACTATCAGTATACCTATAAGTTCACTTTTAGTATAGTTGCAGTACAAGCTAAAAATTTTGATGTAAACTAGTTGTGTACTCAAAGTTTACTACTGTTATACTTAAAGTATACTTTTATATTCTAGAAAGTGGGCCAATTTAGTCCCAAGGAGTATTGAAATAGTACACTTACAAGTATACTACTAGTACACTGATATTTGTATACTTACTACATAAAGTATACTTAAAAATATACTTGAACTTTACTTAAGTATACTTAATAAAATTTACTTGAAGTATACTACTTTTTGGTAAGGGATAGCAGCACTCGAGATTCATGATCTCCCTTAAGTTTGTGTCAAACCTGATGATTTGAACATGATCCAAAGAGCAAACATGTCCTCCAGCATGATTTGAGAATGATCCAAAGAGCATCTTGAGCTTCAATAGAACCAAGAAGATTTGGCCATCTGTGAAAAAGCTTGTAACATGTATTTATTTGATTAGTGGCCAAGAAATAGTACAGATTCTGAAATAGACAGTTTATTTGTTTAAAATTTGACTTTGCTTTCTCTTTATTTCCAGGTTTGAATTAGACTCTCAGATATTTTTTAAATGATCTCTTACTTTTGGATCCCCATTGTATATTCAGTGAATTTTTATGTTGTTAACATTTTGATGGGCAGTACTGAAATTCATAGTTCACCAAAAAACTGTATGACTTTCTTTCATCTGTGGAACATAAGACATATGTCAATTAGGGGTGTGCCATATCATACCGTCCACGATAATACGGTATAAATTTTTACATAATAAAAAAAGTGTCATATCGCGACATCAATCATATAGCGATGCGATGACGTATGGCGGATATACGTTCCCTAGCGCGCACAACAACACCACAAGCCCAATAGGTGTGTTCGACTTGAAGCAGCGCTGCGCAGACTGATCGGTGTATGACATCAAAGTATCGCGAGAGCGGTACACTCTTAAAAATAAAGGTGCTTCTCGATGCCATAGAAGAACCTTTTTGTCTAAATGGTTCCATAAAGAACCTTTAACATCTGAAGAACATTTCTGTTTCACAAAAGGTTCTTTGTGGCGAAAGAAGGTTCTTCAGATTATAAAAAGGTAAGAAAGAGATGGTTCTTTAAAGAACCTTTGACTGAATGGTTCTTTGTGGAACCAAAAATGGTTCTTCTATGGCATCACTTGAAGAACCTTTTGAAGCACCATTATTTTTAAGAGTGTACTAGAGCATATTTGAGTGCACACTCTTACCTTCAAAAATAGGCGAGGTGCATATCTTTAGCGAAACAACGCGGAAAGCCGCTTCTGAAACGTGCCGCGGCTCCGTGTAAACACAAGCATTGACTAGAGTAGCCGCGTCGGAGCCGTAACGCGCCGCAGACGCGTACAGTGTAAATAAGGGGTAAGTCACTCTCGCGGTATTTTGACGTCATACACCGATCGGTCTGCTTCAAGTCGAACACATTTATGTGTTCGACTTGAACACTAATGACAATAGATTTACACTTCGACTTAGGTAGTCTGACATCTATATCGTCATAAATATCGTTATCGCAAATATTCTTGAAATATTGTGATATAATTTTGAGGCTATATCGCCAACACTTAATGTCAATGTTATTTTATTGTCAGTACAATGGAAGTCAGTGGTCACCAAAACGTTTTAGTTACCAACAGAATAAAGCTGTGACACAGCCATTCAGCTGTGAGGAGAGATAGGCTACTTAGTTCACTTAGTTGGCCTGTTCATCAAGATGTCCTCGACAAGGGGGTCCAAGACTCACTGTGGTTTGAATCTTTTTGTTTCCATCAGTTTGAGAATGTCCCAGCAATGTTGTCCTTGTCCCACTGCCCAGGCCCCGTAACTGAGCCCGGCCGAAGAGAATGGGCCCACTTTGCAGCCACAACAGCAGGCTCGGCCAGTACCTATTCTGCTCCACACACTGTCATGCATAACAACTTTATTGAGACCCAAATGGGAGCTGAAAGCAAAGAAAAGAGCAAAGGAATGATAGATGACGGGAAGTGAGAGAAAACGTCTCTTCAAGCAAGACTGGAAAAGTGTAAACGTAGCTCAAGATTTACAGATCTAGATTTCAGTGTGGAGTAACACTTACAAGCTATTGTCACATCACTGCGGTCAACATAGTATAGAATATTGCAGCTTTGTTTAATTGGGTTTTGCTATTGTATATTATATATATTATTATATTACAAACTTCATGTAAATCCCCTCAGTTTGACCTGTAGGGAGCTCTTCCTTGACAGTTTGTTTTGGATGAACATCATGGTGTTAGACTATTCAGAGGATTTAGAGCCAGAATTAAAAATCCTCACCATGAGATCATTAACTATTTTATTTAGTATAGAATTGTCAGTCTACTGTGGGTATTTAAACTAGCTGTTTTTAAACCTGGTAGCTACACCAACATCCCAGCATCCCAAGTTGAGGACCAGCATACTCATATTGTTCATTTTAATCATTGCTGATTTGATTTCCAACCTTCTGAAGTAACAAAGAAACACATTCTAGTATGGATAAGTATAAAAAAGGTAAAAGTTAATTGTGTGCGAGAGGGGGAATAGGAACCGAGGGGAGTGGTCTGTTCAGGCTACAGACCTGAGAGAAGAAGTAGCCCATAGCTGAGAGACTCAACAAAAGGCCGTCTTTATCCATTGTGTTAGTGCTGGATTTCCCACGAGAGGCCCGTCTGCTTGAAAAGGGGAGTGTATCAGTTTCTCCTGACATGGATGTTTATTCATTCTGTGGCCAACTGCACCGCCAGCTCAAAAGGATTCACCTTACCGTTTTGATGTGTATGACACACACACACACTTTTTGGGGGGAGATAGGTGAAAAAGAAAAACACTGGCACATGGAGAGACTAGTGTGAGCTGTGTGAATAGGCATGTCCACCCTCACAGTGACAGTGTTTGTGACAGTATCATGGTTGCTTGTCTGAACTTAGCTTTTGGTGTGAAGTGAGCCACCATTTTGTACTGGAGGATTTCAGAATCCTGCTGGAAGTAAACCTTCACTGCGGATATAGGATTAGTTTTAGAGTTTCTTTCATTGGATTTGGTCATTTGGGGAACAGGTATACTTTAAACAGTCTTTCAGAGACATTAAGAAACATTTTTTTTCCTTTACATCTGTTCATTACTTCCACTTGTTTCTAAGGAGGAGACAAGTGGACTATTTGACTTCCAATGTGTAGTTGACAGTGTTGCAGCAATGGGTTCAAATGAAGACACAATTATGATTATACACTTGATACTCAGTTATTTGTGAGTTTAGTTAAATATGTATGGAATTTGGACTTTCTAATCATGCCAATTTCTCCATGTAACATTTTAATTTCTTTGAATAGCAGAGTCAAAATAGTGCCAAACCATTTCTGATGGCAACTTTCTGTAAACTGTTGATTTAAACAATAAAAAAATCTAATTTATTAATTTAAGATGTTCAAATTATCCAACATTTCATGGGAACCAAACCCCTGACCTTGAGGTTGCTAGCATCATTTGAGCTACAGGGACTTGAGGGACCTGACAAAAGACCAAAATTTGTTATTTGCAAAATTTGCTTTTGTTATTGACATAATTTCTTCTAATCAGATTTGTCGGACTGTTCTTTTTATCCACACAGGCTAACAGTGCTTCCTTTAATAAAGCTCATATTTATTCAAGGGGACTGTCCAATTCAATAGACTAGTTGTTTTGAGTAAAACATCTTCCAGTTGAGTTTTTATTGGTGGAGGTGAAGGGTGAATGCTATTCAGCCTATAATAAGAACTCATTCTCTCATTATTTACAGAATGTGTGAATTGTTTTAGTGTATTATTAGAACTGAAGGCCCGTGACTATGTAAGCAAGCGTCTTGGTAGGGCTTTGTGTGGTGGGTATCTTACTAAGTGGCATTAAGCTATGGTGTTGAAAGGGTTCAACTTTTATGCCCCAATTAACATTATTCAGGAACAGTGCGCAATCTGCGCATGTAAAGTATCACTTTATTCACACTCTACATACTCTTGGATCTTGTTAGCCGATCCGTTATCCACATGGACATGAGGCATTAAGGTCTGCACAATTCCCTTATTTCTTTAGCCGTCCAGGTTTAACAACTTTAGCCTCTGAGGTAGATAAGTCTAAACAAACTTGGCAAACTGAAACCGTCTCATTTCTGGAGCACCATTATCCTCTAAAATATCTCAGCACTCAGCTTCTCCTCTCCCTCTTGACCCTTTGTGAGACAATCGGAACCTGTGGACCCGGTTTCCATGTTCAGTCTTGGCTTCAATGGCTCCATTGTTGTGCTGTAACAAGACGCCAGAGCTGGTTGTTTGATCCACTCTTCTGAAAAGTTTTCTTTGCCGTCGTCTTTTCTCTTCCTTTTTTGTTAACCCATGGATCAGCTGAGAAGTTCAAGGAACATTGTTTTTTGTTGTGCAGCCCTTCCTGTATCATTTGCATTTAAAACGTTAGCTAATTTTTCCACATGACTAAGTTGTCTCTGCAGCACTTAAGGTGATTATTACCATGCTAGTTTGTTGAAGCCTATCCACATATTTGTCTGGGTGTTGCTTGGTTTCGCAGCAGGTGTGTCTGTCAAAATCATGGTCTTTAGCGTGAAAGCATAGTCCTGTCTCTCACCCTGAGTGCTAGCAAACTGTCAGAAATCAGGTTTTAGTGGCTTGTTCAGGTCACGCTGAGAGAGCAGCCTCTTGTTCCTTACTGTCTCTTTCTTTCTCTTTGACTTTCCTTTTTCTTTCTTTCTTCTCCTTTTTGCTGCCCACATTTGTCAGTGTATGCTAAAATAATGCATATGGGCAATGCAGTTTTAATACTGCCATCCATAGAATGCAAAATTTACAGTATGTAGCGCTATATTAATGCTACTTTAATCTACAATATCCTCTTTGTGTTTTTATTTTCTTAGAGTTCTACTGATAAGTAATCATGAATATATCCATATCAGCTGATTCATAGTGAAGGTTATCATTCCATGGTGGTAAACAAGAGCTAGTTTACATCTTTACTATAGCAAAGCATTGCTATCATTAAGAGCATCCACCAGTGTAAGGGAAGACAGACATGCAGACACCATCATCACATTATACAAGCTCTTATTGTCTGGCCGGCTGCTTTGCCTTGCGTGGCATGATTTGTGGGTAGCCATCTGTGCTCAGCCTCTTTTGAAATGTGAGAAAGAACATATGCATTTGCATATGAATAATTGACACTTCAAATTAGCCATCCAATCACAAAGGATTAGTTTTAGTGTATGAGGCTCTTCCATCCTGGGGAAAAAAATTATGGTAAGAGATGAAGATGCTATAAGATATTAAACCTGTAACAATATTTATTATTATTATTATTATTATTATTTATTATATTCTGAATTGTTAAATAATACATAAACTAAATTAATTATAAAGAAATGTATTTTCTTTTATATATTATGTATAATGTTTATTATTATTAAATAAATAGCTAAAAAAATAAATGCATATGGAAAAAAAAAATACAAATACCTTTCCTTTATTGTAAATAAAGTGTAAAGAATATGTTTTATATATATTGCATGTGTGTGTAAATATATATATATATAGTTGAGTGCTGTAGAGTAATGATTTAAAACAGATTCCAATAGTGTGATGAGCAGACCGATATATCTAAACATCAGATGGTGTTTGTAGGTTGTGTGTGCTTGAGTGTGTGAGTGTTAGTGTATGTTTGTGGGCTCACATACCTGCTTTGTAAGTGTATGTGGTAGTGCATATGTAATGTTGTGGTGGAGAGAGAGGAGAACTGAACAAGCACACTGTTACATTATTGATAACAGCTAATGAAATGAATAATTTCAGGATGAGCAGAGGGATAAACTGTACATGTCCCTGGTTGCCCACAAAAGCACACAGAGATCTATACACCCAGCAAATATTTCTTGGATAAATATGAACTACCTTATATAATTACAGTGTCAAAACTGAGAAGATTTATGAAAATGATAAAAGTTGGAAAATATTGCACCACTTTTGTGAATACGTTTTCACGCAGTGCTAAATGCATTTATCTAGATTTAGCCGTTTCTGAAAGGCCCTATGACAGAGCTGCCCCTGCTCCATTGGGTTAGCCATTGGTAGACGGGGTTGATCTCGCCCGCTCTTAGATGGCCATGAATTCATTTGCACACATATGAAAGGAGAGGAGCCCCTGGCGAAGAGATATTTGTGCTGTCTGGTGTCAGACCAAGATGGGGGTGTGTTTGTGTGTACATGGATGCTCGGCCTCACCCATCTTGCCTGGTGGAGGAGCATAGGTTTATCCTGATCTCCATGGAAACACTGCAGCATGCCAGGGCCGTACAAAAGCGTAGGTACCCAGGGCAAAGCACTTAATTCAGCGGGACAAGAAAAGAGAGTGATTATGTGCATTAGTTAGATTAAATAGTAGCAGGATAAACATTTTACGGTTGAATGGAGAAACACTTGAGTTGGTCCTTATCATCTTGGTCAGGGACGGTATTTGTTTAGCGTTTTTATATTCCTACGACCCGTAGTCACACATTTATTTATTCTCACATCAACACTGACTTTCGCACAACGTGAGTCTCAACTAAACCACGGGCTTCTCCAGGTTATGAATCGCCTTCATACACCGAGCGGATATGTGGAGCATATATTTTTAACCTGAGCCAAATGTGCTTTTTGCAGAGGGGTTAAAAGGGCGAATGAAAAATTCTGTAAATTATTTATAATAGCTGAAACTCTTTTAGTGTTCCTCTGTTGGGTTGGGAGTGAGACTGTGCACTGGAATGTGCTTTACTTATACATTGTCAGATATGTGGTGAGGAGTTGCTTTTATCTACGCCAACAAAAGAGCTGTAGGTGGAGGAAGAAGTAGGTCACGTCATTTACTTCAGGTCAGAAAGGAGCAGGGAGATTTTGACGGGTTTAACTAGACGTATAGGAGCAGTTCATTCACTCATGACACTAATTATTGTGTTTTTTCTTTCTTTCTAGTGATGCTTCTGAGGAGGTGCGCTGCTCTTTGATGTGAGAAAGGAAGGTTAGTAGACTGTTCAGTTTTTATGTCACATAAAATAAGGGGTCATATCTGAGGTTTAGAAGTGGTCACAGAAGGAGAAAAACAATTCACCAGTTAAAGTTGGTTGAGGTGAATCAAAGAAAAAAGTAAAGATCACTCATTTATACTGTTTAAAACCCTTTGACTAGGAATCAAAGGCACGATGAACCAAAACTACTGTTTTGCTGGTCTTAGCTGGTCAAGCTGCTGTTTCCAAAACTGAGGTGCAAGTCAAGTCAAGTGACCTTTATTTATATTAAATGATACAGATTGTGTGAAAGCAGCTTCATAGTGTTAAACAGGAAAATAGTGTATCAATAATGCAAACAAAATTCAATTTTGCTGTAAAGCAGCTCTAAAAAGAAGACAATAGTAAATATTGTCAATATTTCTGTTAAAGTCAGTTCATGTCATCATCCAGCTCAGTTCAGTTCTCTTACAATAGTGACTGTGCAATTGCAATACTCCAAATTGAAAATGTACTGAGAATTTACTCACCCCCATGTCATCCAAGATGTTCATGATTTTCTTTCTTAGTCAAAAAGAAAGTAAGGTTTTTGAGGAATTTTGAGGATTTTTCTCCATA
The DNA here is from genome assembly GCF_001515625.1 of Sinocyclocheilus rhinocerous. Taxonomy (NCBI): domain Eukaryota; kingdom Metazoa; phylum Chordata; class Actinopteri; order Cypriniformes; family Cyprinidae; genus Sinocyclocheilus; species Sinocyclocheilus rhinocerous. Next base: position 3,285,716 of record NW_015656585.1, read on the forward strand.
TAGCGGACATCAACAGGGACCAACGGGTTGAAGGTCCAAATTGCAGTTTTAATGCAGCTTCAAAGGGCTCTACACGATCCCAGCCGAGGAATAAGGGTCTAATCTAGTGAAACGATCAGCCATTTTCTAAAATAAATAAATAAATAAAAATGTGCTTCCACAAATGTGTGATTTAAACATACAGGATATGCACACGAACTGACCATTTTAAATAAATAATAAACTGATACAAAGACATATATGTCATTCAACATACCATCATTTTTTATTTGAATGGTCCTCCTTCTCCACACTTGTAAACACTGGTACTTCCGCCTACATCACGCGTGACCTTTCCAATGTGACTACGTAATGCGTGAGGTCGAGCTAGTGCAAGATGAGCATTTGTGGTTAAAAGGTATATACATTTTATTTATTTTTTTTAGAAAATGACCAATCATTTCGCTAGACAAGACCCTTATTCCTGGACTGGAATAGTGTAGAGCCCTTTGAAGCTGCATTGAAACTGCAATGTTGACCTTCAACCCGTTGGTACCCTATAAAGTCCACTATATGGAAAAAAAATCCTGGAATGTTTTCTTCAAAAAACCTTCATTTCTTTTCGCATGAAGAAAGAAAGACATGAACGTCTTGGATGACATGGGGGTGAGTAAATTATTGGGTAATTTTAACTCTGGAGTGGAATAATCCTTTAAGTGTACCCTACTAAGCAAGCCAAGGGTGACAGTAGAAACGAATCAAAACTCAATCAGTGACAGAAATGGACAAAAAAAAAACCTTGAGGGAAACCAGGCTTAGTGAGGAAGCCAGTTCTCCTCTGTAAGAGGTTTGTGAGATAATAAAAAACTAATAATTAATTAAATTATTACAATATAAATTAAAATCTACAGGTAAAAAATAATAATAAAACATTTACTAAAAATATTAAATATTTTATTTGTCTAACATCAGAGAACTATGATCATGCAAATGTGTTGTTACATTTTTTTTTTTAAATATTAAAGCTTCTCAGGTGGTAAATATTTTAGGCCAGAGGGGTTAAAATGAAAAAAAAAAGCCCTGTCCTAGACTAAAAAGCAGCCAAAACCAGCCAGTATACCAGATTGGGAGACCAAATAAAACTGGCAAACCATTTTAGGCTGGTAGACTTTTTTTGCCTTTAACTGGAGTATCATCTTTGATTGAATAGCTGGTTTAGTGGCCCAAACTGCAAATGTACTTCTTATTGCCCCTGTTATCAGTATTTAGTGCACATTAATTTAACTTAATCTAGGTGAGTTCTTAGATGGTGTTGCTCTTTCCATTCCGGACAGCAGTGGGGTCGCATCAAGCAAGAGTGGTTAGCGGCGTGCCGCATTGAGTCACGGGGTTCAGTTCGGGAAAGAGTGGCTCAAGCACCTCTTTCATTTTTCAGAGAAATAATGTGCAGTCTGAGAGGAATCTGACACAGATAGGGTGATGAATCAGTAAAAGCAAACTGATGCTCAAAACATATCTGTGCTGATCTTGGACCACACTTCAAAGGAACATTCTTCTCCTGAGGCAGCGTGCTGTATGTAGCAAGCACTTTTAATTTATTCCTCTGGGCTGAAGTACTTTTTGTTGTTGTCTTGATTTTTGTATTTAATTATTTACTTTCTGGGACAAGAGATTTGGAATGGAGATGGCAGGATGAGACAAATCTAACAAGCCACTGAAGAAAGTGCTGGCAACATGACCGTAAGCGACGTCCACAGTGTCCTACCTGCAGTAAAACTTCAAAGGAAGCCTGGAAACACGTTAGCGTACAGCTAAGATACGGCTAACAGTATATTTACCAGCGTAAAGGCCCTCTCCTGAGTAAAATCTCATGCTTGTTATCGCCTTCTAAGGTTTTAAGAAATATAATACTATAATAACCAAAGAGGGAGAAAGCTACAGGGGGGTAAGTGGAATCGGATAAGTTATTCTCTTGCCCAACAGCAAACAAGAAATAATGAGGGGAGGCAGAAACGCAGACCCTCCCAGAACTGTGTTCTTCACAACAATAAAAAGACACACTCTTATCAGGTTATAAGGAGACGTGTAAGCAAAAACCATGTGAGAGGATGAGGAGGAACAAAGGTGAAGACAAGAAAGTGTCGGACACTCCATTATTGTTTTCCTCTTTGTTAGCGAACAGTACATGAAGCTTTTTGAGAACTTGGTGATCTTTTTGTCAGTCACGTACTGTACTGTGATAATGGTTTAGACTCAAAGTGATTCACGTTTCATAATGAGGCAGGGTTTAGTTTCCTTTTGTTGAAGAATCGAAGGAGAAGTTTGAGAAGTCAAACTCATGGTCGGTGGAAGGAGTCGTGGAAGTGAGAAGTGTCCATTTCATCTAAGATGATGTTCCAGGATGTGAGTCAGATCTCAAAGGCAATGAAATTTAAAGCATCATTCCGTCTTGTGCGTGCATTGTGCTGTTTTGTTTTTATTGTGAATTTGAAGCACAGAAAAGAGGAAAACAATGGCACCTACGTGAAGAAGTGCCTGCGATGAGGTTTCATTTCAGAAGAAAGATCTTGAGAGCAGCAGTCAGAGGGCCATCCAGAGTCTATTAGAGCCAAACCATTTCAGAATTCAGCTTATGAATGTGCACTTAAGATCTGACAGGGCAATAGAGACAGTTCATTTTGCTACAATCCTCCATGTTTTATTTCTCATTGATCTGTTCTCCTCAAACTGTTCACTTGGATTAAGTGTGTATCTATATTAAAGAGGCAGTGTAAGCCGGCCGACAGACAGCCTGGAATATTGGGAATGTCAGAATCCCTCCTAGTGCTAGACAACTTTTAATAAAACTGGCAAGCTGTGTGGAAAACTTTGTGATGCTTATGAGGACTCTTCCCTTGTGCCGTAGAGAGAGAGAGTGAGGTTCTTTTCAGTTTCTGGATAAATGAAATGATCATGGTAGCTTGAGCTGGACTAACTGAGCAGCAAGGGATTTGTGAGGGCTTAATGTCAGAATTAGTGCTTTGTGTCAAATCACTTACAGACCAGAGTGAGGAATAACAAAGCTTTTATGAAAAAAATACTTTTTTTGAGAATCCCCTTTTGATTTTTACTTGAAGAGCTTGTATTTGCTGGATAGTTCTGATGCTAAATTTTGATGAGATGAGCCGTAACATAAAGTGTGTTACACTTAAAATGATTTTGGTCACACTTTAAGGTCCAATTCTCACTATTAACAAATTGCCTCAATAAACTGCTAATTTGCTGCTTATTAATAGTTAGTAAGGTAGTTGTTAAGTTTAGGTATTGGATTATTTTTTTCTTGGAAAGGACTATTAAATCCATGTACAAATTTGACTCCTGCGCATGAATCCATGGTCAGAGATTTGGCCGGTTAGTGCCAATAAGCTACAACTTAAAATGTTAAGTTCACTGAACTAAATTGGGCTCTTTGAATTTCAGTAACGTTAAAGTTACTTAAAAACATAAGTTGTCATGGCTTTTTCATCATGTAATTTTTTACAGTGTAGATAATAGTGAGAATTAATCCCTATGCTAAAGTTTTACCATGATTTTAAACACAACCAGTGACTATACAGTCTTGCTGTCAGACTCTGTTCCATGTGTTGTGTGTGTCCTGCTCCCCATGTGCCTTCCCATGCCCTTATTTGATTAGTTTCCTGTTCCTCCCCTGATTAGTTTAGTTCATTTGTCCCAGGTGTTCCCCATGATGTGTCATTGCTCCCAGGTGTGTCTCGTGATCCCCTCCTCCTGTGTGTATTTAAAGTGTTCCCAGTCCCTACTTCTCTGTCCGCTGTTGTACGTCTTCTGGTGAAGGTCTTCCTGTGTTCGTCTCCCTTGGTTCCAATAAAGTCCTGTTAAAAGCATTCTCCAGCGTCTCCTCGTCCCTCGTGTGTGTGACATCGTGACATTTGCCTAGAAATCACAGATTTCTAGAAGTTTTATGGACTTGAATTGTAGGACAAATGTCAAACTGAATTAAGAAATGGCCCAAAAAAAGTATGAAATTAATCTTGTAAAACAAAATTCAAACGTTTAAAAAATAACATACGTATATCTAGTTTATAAAAATAAAAAAAAAGATAATTTACAAAAAACCTTTCATCTACATTTGCTGTTGTTGCTGTATATATAGTACACTTGAACAAAATTATTGTAGTAATTGAGAAAAGTAACTTTTGATGACATGAACTCAGAGTAAGACTCAACATAATTTTTTGTAAATTGCATTAAAACAGTTGACACACTGTGATTCATTTTTGACACATTTTTACAGAACTGAATGCAATTTTAACTTTAAGCTCCTCATGTTTAATAATGTTTAATGTCACATTTCTGTGTGTCGTGTAGGTCTAAATGACTGTCCTTTCTAAAGTGTTCTTCTCTCTGCTGCAGGTTGAGAGAGCTATCTCCAGCACATGCCACCCTCATTAGTGTCCAGCAGCTGAAGACGCGAGGTCACAAACCCAATGAGTTGCCCATTTCATTCAGCTTTGCCGACATGGAAAGATGACCACTGTGACCTAATGTTGCGGTGCGGTCTGATAGCACATTGTGTGCAACATACAAAGTAGCTTGAATAACCTTTGAACCTTGTGTGGAGTGCATTATTTTTTTATGAAATTGCTATAGGGTCCAACTTTTCAACATTCTTGTAGATTTTATTCATTCAATAAATTGTGCATTTTTCTAAAAAAAAGGGAACAGGTCTTGTGATTTATTTGCTGAACTGTGGGTGATGAAATATTTAATATCCTGGGTATTAAAATGATCAGTCTCGGATCCATTGAGAGGGTTGACATGGTTGAATCAGTACCACACTAAGGGACTGCCACACAGGGAATTATTGCTTCAGTCTGAACACGTCACCTCTACAATATTTCTACGATTATAATGTACAATTATCCTTTCTTTCCGTTCTCGGATCCAAGTTTTCTCTGGCTTGTCACTGTTCAAAAATTTCACGCACACAATATGAAAGAACAATAATGTCTAGTCTCAATGTCATTGCTTGGATTTGATTTATACACATTTTACACAAGTATTTCACAAGCATAATGCAAAGTAGCTCTCCACGTTTTGTTCTTGAAACAGTTTAGTCCCACATAATGTGACTAAGGTAAAATGAGCAAGACGAATTTCATGTTTTAATGTCCCAGAAAAGCTGGTTTGCTGTTTTCTCTGAATTGCATCAGGAAGTGGTCAAAATGCAGGAATAAAGCTTCTTTGGTCTGGAAATGAAAGTTCATATATTCTGCTCTTTCTGCATGTGTCACAAAGAGTTGATCACATGGGAGTCTACCAGAACACCTGAACACAAAGCCAGTCTTTGTGTGTCGTTCTGACCTCAGTGTCATGTGACTCTGTTATGGCCAGGTGTTGCCTGTATCTGGAGCAGAAAAGGTGTTTTGCTCTTAAGACCAAACCAAACAACCCAAAGCAACAGTGAGGAAAGGAAATATTATGGGAAAACATACCTAAATCGAAATAAAATGCATTGAAAGTGTGAACTACATGTGTATACAGTGGGATTGAAAATACTAAATCTGTGGGGTTCAAAAAATGCTATTAGTATATATAGATTTCATGGAAAGAAACATTAAGATTTAAAAATTAGAAATAGCATGCACTATTTACTCTATAGGTCACTTATCAAATTAGTGACATTGAGCATGTCCTTAAATGTTCTTGCTTCCATTGAAGCTCAACATGTTCTTTGAATCATGTAGGCTGAATGTTGAATCATCTGGTTTTATACAATATTGAGTCAATTTTTTTAATTAACTTTTCAATACTAAAATAATGTAATAAACATTAATTTAACAACATAAGATGTAACCCCTTATCTATATTACCAATGATAAAAACTTAAGAAACAGTTATTTAAATGAAATAATATCAAATTTGAGCTGTCACACAGAGAATTCTGGGAATGGCGGTTTATGGGTTCTCACTGCAAACTATACAATGACTTCTTTCTTATGTCCAAAAATGCTACATTTAACAGCATCTTGCTGTGAAATTATGTAAGGTTAGATCTATTGCAGTGTTTCATTGTAAATAGCGAGGAAACATACTGTTAACAGGTTTTTACTGTTGTGTTTTTACTGTTTTTTAACACTTAAAATTACAATCATTTTTACAGTGTGTGTATTAAATTATGCAAATGAAAACTATAGCATTTTCACTAGTGGTCTCATAATTTTGGACCCCACACAATATGTATGTATGTGTAATGTGTGGTCCAGGTATATACCAAAAGTCTCCACAAGGATAGTAAAACCTGATGTTTTTTTTTTTAATTGTGGGGCCAAAATGCTGGCCCCCAATATAAAACCTATTTATAAATCATGCAATTTTTTTTTTTATTTTTTTTTTATAAAGGTGAACATGCAGAATATTTTCTGCAAGGGTTTGGTTTAGAGTTAGGACATAGAAAAGTTTAAAAATCAGTATAAAAATAATTTTGTTTATGGTTAGTTGTCATAAAACGCAAAAACCCAATGAATGTCTCTGGTGTCTTTCACATAAGTCCCGCATGAAATCCTCATTTTTCTGACCATTTTTAACTGACTCTCTTATTGAAATCACACACAAACCCTCCAGCAGTTGTTCTACTTCCACAGAGCAGCATTTAGTTGATTCAGTAGCTCCAGACACCCTCTCGGACATCTGACGAACACATGAATTCACCATCTCAGTTGTTTCAGTCCAAATCTTCAGATTAATGGTCCCAGACTCGTAATCTATAACGCAGAGATGGAAAATAATGAAGAATGACAAATGACGGGCAGAGGCAGAATCTGATTAGGCATATTGACTGACTGATGTCCACTGTAAATCTATGATGACTGATGTTCCATCTTCAGTTATGAAACACAGTTTTAGAGTAGATCTTCCCAGAACAATGGCACCGGCCGCTTAACTCCACGGCACAATTGAATTGTCTGTAAGCACACAGAACCACAAAAAGCCCCGCTAGCTTTGCTTTAGAATCACTTACGAATGATCCGAAATCAAACACAAACAATGAAACTCAATATACTTTTTGTTGACATTTGAAATTTAGAGAAAAGAAAATAAAGTGAGACTGCTTTTAAGGCCAAAGAAAGTGACCTTGGTGAGGCCAGCGAGAGGCATCTAACTTTAAAAACTCCATTACTCCAGGACTTGCTCTCTCTCTCTCTTTTCTTGCTTTAAGAAAGAGGAAAGTACTGTGCAGTATTTCACCTTTATCTCCCGATAGCAGGTCTTTGTGTTATCTTATTCTTATTGGAAAGAAGGGAGAAACGGGAAGGAGGGGAAAAGCCTCCAAGGCGTGATACTCCACGCACTCCCCACGGATGGTGAGATACCAAAACACTTCCTTTCCAAACTTTCCACACTTTCATGCTAAAGGAGATGAGAGCCAGTTGAATTGTAAAGGGAGCTTCTTTTGGATTTCTCTACAGACAAATAGAGGGATACATCTGAAAAGCCAAGCATATGCCGCAGCACAAGGTGTACTGTATGCGCGCCTGCGCCGCTGCGTGTGTGCGTTTGCGTATATGTACTCGCGCAGAGTCGGGCTGAATAGCACAAAGAGAACTTTTAAAGAGAGAACTGTGACATATTCCCAGAGTGTCTGTCTGCCAGTCAGAATTCCCAAGCATGCTGGGTGATGTCCTCCAAAGCACAGATCTACCTGTGCAAGAGGCCCCTGTGACAGAACACATGCCGCACTGATTTTCACAGATGGGTTTCAGTGGCCTGTGAGGTTTCTGTCTCTCGCTTCAAGCTGAGAACAAGTTTTGGGCCACACTAAAACTGTAGCAGGTTTTAGTTTGTTTTTTGTTTTTTTAGCCTGGCACCATGAAGTCTGAACTCGAGACTTTCACTCATAAACACGGGTTTCACTCATAAACACAAGCAGACACAGTGTAAACCGCCAGTGAAATGTTAGGCTACAACAATATGATTTACATAAAAATGTTTTTACAAAAGGTTTGCACAGAAATTCATGAGCGGGTCCAAATGACAGTAATTTGATTATGTAGGCTACTTTGTGTGGTTTCTTTTTGGTCAGTGCAGGCCTACATTCCATTTTAAGGAATTTTAAACATTCAGAATCAAGAATCCAGAATTCAAGAATCTTGATTCTTGACTTAAGATTTAGTTAAATTCCCATGGCTACTAAGCAGATAGCATTTACTAAAAACTACTGCTTTCCAGCGAATTATCGCGAATGTGCAATTCATTAGTCACAGTAATAACTGGAAGAACAAAGTGCAGTAAAGGGTCAAACTGTCTGCACTACAAACCGATTTGATTAGCATTATGTTAAAGGGGTCATATGATGCTGCTAAAAAGAACATTATTTTGTGTATTTGGTGTAATGAAATGTGTTTATGCGGTTTAAAGTTAAAAAAAAACATTATTTTCCATAGGTAGGTGTGGCTAACTCTTAACTTTTATAAAGAATATCTCTTTGGATTTGAGACTTTAGTCTTTGCAACTTTACAGATCTTCTTTATGCACCAAGAGCTTGTAACACTCTAAAGAGAAAGGAAAAAATGAAATCGCATCATATGACCCCTTTAATAGAAAACTGTAACAAATACTAGGCCTAGTTTACAACATCAAGCAGCATAACAGACTCTTTTTTTTATAGCTAAAGTAAGCAGCTGACGTGGCAAGCCACGCCCGCTCTTACGTTAAAAAAAAGGAATCAATCACCGTGACAGGAACTTCGCTTGTGGACAAAAGTTTTCCCCACGTTGATTTTGCAACGGGTTAAAGTTGGGCGCGAGGATTCGTACAGTAAGTTCTGTGTGAACAGTTCTTCATACATCGCTGCACTATTGACAATACACAATGGAGTTTTTTTTTTGTCCGCGAAATTAGGCTAATGTGACGCTAAAGTGTAATCCAGACTCTGGTATAGTTTTGGAGATGCTGGAGATGTAGAAGACCCCTGAGCTCAGACACAAGGACAGTTTAATCCTTCCCCACTCTGCATGTTTGCATTGATAGTCACATGGTTGCTTATTGCTACAAAACCACACTTGGTGTGTGTAAAATGTTTATATTGGTCAATAACAGACTAGCTGAAGCCTTGCATTCTGTGATTTATTTCTGGTTTGCCGAGTTCACTGCTGTCATATTTTGAGGAAATAACACTGTCTTTATGAGGACTTCATGTGACAAGCCACAAAGACATAACAGACAATGGTAAACAACAGTTGAATTTCTTCTGGAAAATAAGCAGCAATGAGGGGAGGGCATTCAATTATAGATTTTAACAAGTATGGGAAAGGATTAGTTTGAAATACATGATAGAAACAATGTTTTCACATTCATCAAACAATTAAAAATAAGAAATACAGAATTTACTGTGAATGGCTCAGGAAAGTGTTTTTAATGTGTTTGGACTCTATATAGCTGAGTCTGACATTAGTATCTGTATCTCATCTGGCTGTCCCACTGCTCTGAGAGCCCCTTTCTTCTCCCAGCATGCTTTGAGGCAGTGTGATTTAAACAAGTGGAGTGCTTTTTGCTTTTTAAAGGGGTCATATGATGCGATTTCAAGTTTTCCTTTCTCTTTGGAGTGTTACAAGCTGATTGTGCATAGATAAGATCCCTGAAGTTGCAAAGACTAAAGTCTCAAAACCAAAGAGATATTCTTTATCAAAGTTAAGACTCTGCCACGCCCCCTTAAAACGGCTTGTTGTAACACGCCCCCACATATCTAGTTCACTATGTGGGAATATTTGCATAATGTGCCCAAATGTGCACGCAAAGAAAGAAGGCGTGGTTTCAGTAACCGCAGTTAGTGTTGAAGCAGCCATGTCAAGGAGACGCTGTGTGTTTCTAGGCGAAAGCAAAAGCACTTTATTTGGCCTTCCGAAAGTAGATGCATTTAGGAATCTTTAAGATCACTTACAACAGAACATCTTTAAAAAAGCATCATATGACCCCTTTAACTGATACAGAACCAACAGTCATAGCATTATTGTTTTATGAGTCCTAACAAAATGCAGAAACAGAGGGCAAGTTATGTTGTCTTTTTTTAACCCTGTAAAGATCATTTCAGTTGGCCCTTTTAAATATGTTACACAGGGTATAGGGAAACCTCTTTAGACAAAACTAAACACTGAACCTCATCATAATTTCTGTTTGAAGAGGAACTGAAAGCCGGAAAAGCATCAAGATTTTCCGATATTAGAAGGGTTTTGATTTGTTAATGACTGATTTCTAAGGCCAATTATATATAAAAGAGATCAACTGAACATCGCTCCTTGTCTCATGAACGCATGACTAGATTTTATTGTTTGCCTGTACTATTCATTTTAGAACACACAAAAAAAAATACAAAAGCAATTTAATTGACATGGTAAAAAAAATACCTTCATCAGTTGCTCTCATATTTCTGCCAAAAACATCATACATGCCATTTGTTAATTAGCCTTTGTATGAGTAAAAATGCCCAATCTTGTATTACGATTAAATTCACTGTCCTTAAAACCCATCAGAGAATTGAAAATCATCTCAATTTAATTCGTCATTCATACATGTATAATTGCAGTGCAAAATAATACTTGGGTCCTAAAACCCTCTCTCACTGAAGCCACTCCAGACTTATCCATGAGTGTCCCTGTCCATTATCCAGTGGGCTTATGACCGTGGATCAGCCAGACTGCAGACTATTGCTGTCTCGCTGAATTTAACACCTATTTGATTCTATTCATGAGATGCAAACATTAATATGCAAAGAACAAATGACATCTCACAAACTCCAGAAACTCATTCTTCTATAAATCTGAGACTAATTTTAAATCATCTCTAAAATCGTACATACTTTAGATTGTGATTTTCGGGGTTTGAGTTGATATTTACAAATAAATGCAACTGCTGATTCAGTATCTCTGTCACTAGGCCATGTCCTAGGGTCAAGTTCCTCCATTCAGACAGGACATAGGGATCACGGGGGACTCACAAAAGAGGTCTGGTCTAGACAAAGCCCCCTCACCCAGCACTCCGACCACAGTGGAGGTCCTTAGAGACCCATCCTTCATTTGTTTCCATAGCCTTTCACTACTTGCCTTGTCAGACACCAAATGTCGCTGTCTAAACTCAGTGAAGCCTTCAACTTGAACTTCAGACATGTGTCCCTATCAAAAAAATCTCTGTGTGTATATATAGCATAGCCTTCCATCCTCTCCATGCATGCCTGCGTCGCCTGAAGCATTGTGCAAATTTCAACCAGTTTCAGCCTTATAAATATCACTAAAATATGTTGTATTTTTCCAATCTTGGACAAGTATTAAGAGATGCCCCAATAAAGTGCTTGTTTTTTTGCTTTGGAATACAATTTTAAATGCATAATGCAAAGAATTTATTTTATTTAACAATAATATTTTGCACAGAAAATACTATATGTAAATACCCAGCTCATAATAACACAACAAAGAATGAGGAAAATGTTCAAGAGACAGACAAACCAGTGTTTTGTGCCCAGAGGAAGTCTGAAAGCTGAATAAATAAGCTTTCCATTGATGTATGGTTTGTTAGGACAGGATATTATTAATGTTTGACTGAGATAGTAAAAAATGTAGAATAAACCCTCAAAGACTGAATATCGCTTAAAAAAGCAATTATAAAAAAACATAATAAAATATTTAACTTACATATTTTTTTATTTTATACAAAATTAAAATAGATAAATGTGTAAAGCCAACTGCAAATACAGGACAAAACTTTATATCACACTTTATTTCCTGCAAACTAATTATATTTAGGCGTAATAAAGGAACAATGGCATCTTTGATTATGATAACATTCAGTAGACGACACCAGATGATGTTTTATGTGGTTGAGGATTTAAAGACAGACACCTCACACTGTCTGCCATCCCCATTCCACTGTGGGAGAGAGGCCTTGCATGACTAACTCTGATGCAAATTACCCATAGACCATGAGAATATCTGTCTGCGTGTGTGTGATATCCAGAGGCGGACAGTAACTAAGTACATTTACTTGAGTATTGTACTTTATTAATGTTTGACTGAGATGCAACTATTTGAAAATCTGGAATCTGAGGGTGCAAAAAAATTGAGAAAAATTTGTCCAAATTAAGTTCTTAGCAATGCATATTACTAATCAAAAATTAAGTTTTGTTATATTTACGGTAGGAAATTTACAAAATATCTTCATGGAACATGATCTTTACTTAATATCCTAATGATTTTTGGCATAAAAGAAAAATCGATAATTTTGACCCATACAATGTGACATGTATACAGGCTATTGACTGGCTATTGACTTATGACTGGTTTTGTGGTCCAAGGTCACTTATATCATTTATTCAATTTATGGTATTTTATTTTTATTATTATTGTTTTTTTTTATTAGTTTGTATTATTATTATTCTTTTTTTAATTTATTGTGCAGCTGACTTGGGTAGGAAAATATCTGCTAAATGCATAAATGCATACATCTTTACAGATGGATGTGGCCTTGCATCTCTATCATAGAAGCTGAGCTACTGAACCCTAGAGGTCTCCACTTGCACACAGGCTCTCTACAAATCTGAACTGGCTGTCCTAATGACAGCCTCACATTCATGTGCACGCACACATACACTCACATATACAATTTAACCTGGATTCATTCGGAGGATTGAGTCATACACTACTGTATTTATAGGGTCTGAAGACAGAGCTGGACCTTCACTGTTACTCATATACCGCAGCCTTCGCTCTGAGTCACACACACACACCGTCACTGCACTGATATCACCCTGCCATGACAAACACACCTAAACATGACATCCCTTGCATTTGAGCAAACATATTGGTAAGGGCCTCAAAATGTGTAAGAGAAATTGACAAAGATTGAGATGTTATCAAAACGAAGTGAGGTTTAGAGGACGTTCATACAGCTAGCATGATAGAGAGCGAGAATCATTGCCGATGGTTAAAATAGATGTCAGACTTGTGTTGAATTGTTTTGCGAGAGCAGCTGTCATTTTATACATTTTCCTTAGAGAGAGAAAGAAAGAAATACATTAACAACAATGCATCATTCATTTTTTTTATTTTTTTTTCCCCAGAGTAAATAGCAACAAAATAAAATGCATTGCACTTTGATATTCCTGATTAATTTCCCAGTGCCATAATGGCCATAAGTGATTGATTGTGATGTTATTTATGCCATTGATGTACAGAGGTACTACAGTGCCACCAAACACACACACACACACACACACACACACACTTCCAGCGTTTCATTTGCACAGAGAACTATGAGCAACAGCTGCCTATCTGAACAGACTAAATAAAAAGAGAGAGCAAGCTGTGTGTGTGTGTGTGTGTGTGTGTGTGTGTGTGTGTGTGAAAGAGGAGCAGAGGCTGATGAGAGATGGAGGCATATTGAAAAGTTTATTAAATTACCCTGATGAGCAATTTAGCCACGAATAGTAGAGTGGTGGAGGAGCTCTATGAGGAGGCCTTAGCACCATTCAAACATCGAGCTGCGGGGTCGAAAGGTTCCTCGAGTTCACATGCTCTAGGGCCTTTGTTATGCTAACGCTCCAGCCCCCTCTTCATGGCCAGACACCAACTATTCCTTGAGAACTTCAACTTCACTTCTTGTTGTTGTTCCTGGGTGTGCCACTGCATTGCGTGGTCAGTGCTCTGAAACCTTTTTTTTTTTTCCTGAGAAGTATCCGAGAGGCTGCTGGACTGTGTGAGGATGAGGAGGCAGCGAGCAATGCTGTTACGTTCATGTCAAGTACAGCAAGATATTTGAATTACGATACATCTTTTATGAGTTGTGTATAATTTCAAATTTCCATTTTAATTAACTTGAATTTTAAGTGTTCTATAAGACACCTGATTAGAAATTACAGTATCAGGTAAAAGAATAATATGATTGTCAAAATGGTAACAGTTTATTTATATTTTATTTTCATTTTTATTTCAATTTAAACATGAATGAGTTGGCATTACAGCAAATATGGTAACAGTGTGGTAAATTGTCAAGAGACAGTGTAAATAACAGAAGATTTGACTCATGGAGGTTTTGTTGTGTAAATTTACAAACTTTTTATTTTTCAGTTATTTCAAAGAAAACAAAATGTAATTTTATATTATTATTATTATTATTATTATATTAAACATGCTGTAAACACAGCACAACACAGAGCAACACAAAGGATTTGCATATCTTGAGACATTTTCGATGTCAATGTATTAAAACCTTAATAATTCTAATAATTTATAAATTATCTTATACATTATGTTATTGCAAATAAAGCAAACATGCAATATAATAAACTGAAGAAAAAAAACAGGCCATGTATTTTTTGAAGAAAAAAAAATCTGGCAGAATAGGAAATAGGCATAGTGCTGTACAAAAAGAGACGCATCACACACAAAAAATAACTTGACAAATGTTGAGTTTTTCATTATTAATATTTTATTTATTTCAAAACAGACAGACATTGCAGCAATACACACGACTAGATAAAAGGACACACTGCGTAAACCACTTGAAAATAATTGAGAATAAAGGGAGTGAAATGGGCGGTCAGTGAGCTCGGGTCTCTGGGGATCAGTAATCAATATGACTTTAACAAGAAGAGGTCAGCAGATAACATGCCTAGAGATCAAGGTCAAATGCTGACCAAACACCCTTAACCTAAAGGTCAAGCTCTTTATCACCACAACATGTGTTGTTAGTTAGTGACTTTACAGACTTTAGCAGCTCCATAGGCTTTAAACAGTATTGTCATTATTAATCAGTTTGTCAATAATCATTGTCTTTTGTCAAATAATTTCAGCAACCACGCAAGCTGTAGACTGCATTAAATCATCATCATGTGAAACATGTAGAAAACACTTTTCTAAAAGCGCATGAAAAGCATTCACCCAGAGAAGTGGCCTGTGCAGACAGACTGTCACTTATATTGACTTTTAAAGACCTCAAATAATAAAATAACAAGAATACAATGTGAATAAAAACATTAATTCTAAATGTCAGTGCATTTTCTCCTCTAGTACCGCAAATGGTGGCATAAAATAAAGAGCTGAATCTGACTGCTCTATAGAAGATACACAATGCAACCTTGACAGAAGGGCGGACCCCGGTCGGACATGCAAATAACGGCACATGAATATGGTGCGTCCAGACAGCTTTCATCCCGCAATCTTACTGTTTTTCAGACGTGCCACATCAGGTACGTGTGTCCATGATTCCCTGTAAGTCCATCATCCACCCAACGCAAAATAATAAGGATGCCGAGCGGCTCGGTATGAAAGCCTGGCTAATTACTTGATGAAGAGAATTCTTTCTCTCCCTCTCTCTCTCTTTTCTGGAAAGCCCGCCCTCCCCTCTCTTTTAATTATCACATTTGTGGATTACAGAGCTGTGGCAGAATCTATTCAAACTAATGCCTTCAGCATATAACCACAGCAGGCCGTTTGGTCAGTATGACTTAGACTTAGATTTCTACTATATTGTACCATATTCGCTTTGTTTGTCATTCTATGTGGCTTATTTAAAGAATACTGCTTAAAAAAATGAGATCTAGCTCCATTTAGTTGAGCAGCTCTGGGCTTAAGGGGCTCTGGCTATTAGGTAGGCACTTCTCTGAGACAACAGAGTGGGGAGCATCAGGGAGAGATGGATTGTAAGGTGTGGGAGTTCACAGCAGGAGATCTGTCTGACCCAATGGACCCACAAAGCGGCCCTCTCAGAGACAGTCCACCCCTCTTTCAGAGCTGCTTGGCGTCTGTTCAAAAGGCCTCACTCAGAAGACACTATAGGTAGAGAAAGACTATTCAATAGTCATGAATCCTGTTGCACCATTGCCTGTGTGAAATACTTTGATTTGCACGCAGTATTACAGTTCGCAAGCCCTTGCTGAGAGATGAGCTTTCATATGTTTCGAATTTAATACGTTTCTCCTGAGATCATGCCACAATAGTCACGTTTTGCCTGTGGTTTGACTAAAAACTGCATAATATTCATGTGCACAGTATTCCATCTCGTCCTGTGCATGGGATGTTTGAGGCTTGCGAGCAGGGTCTAATGTCAACAATGCACGGAGGTGACATTTACATTGAGAGAAGTGTATAGATGCAACAAAAGCACCTCCAGTGTAATTCCTTTAAATAACATTATGTCTCTAGAAAAATCGCATGACATTTGATAGAACGAGTATGATGCTTCTAAGTGGACTGGATATCACAACGGCATATAAATGCCACTCTTGCATTTCCTTAAACAATAGAAAATAAATAGGAGTGCTGTATAGTCAAAGCAGGTCTACTCTCTGCATCTTAAGATTTAAAATAATAATAATAATTATTATTATCAATCATTTAATTATTATAATTCAATTCTTATTATTTAAGTGGCAAATAAGCCGAAGTTTAAATTGTAATGTTAAACCGAAAACAGAAAAATCAAAGCAAACACGGACATCATTTAGATGTGTTGAATTTGTATGGAAATTTAAATGACAGATTATTCTGATATACAGAAAACTGTAAAATTCATCTTATGCTACTGCAGCGGGACTATTTGTGTCGCTCTCTGTTTTTCAAGGGCAGAGCAGCTGGGAGCCCTGGCACACATTTTAAATCATGTTTAATTAATAAAAGATAGAAACGGGATGTCATTTGGCTCTGTTTCCAGTTTTTGTTAAAAATCGCCATGAAAAATAATGAATGCCATTTAGAAATGAGGATGTTTGACTGGATATACAAAAGCTGGGCATGTATTGCAGAGCAAGGGAGTTGGAAATAAGCAAACAGACACCAAGGAGAAAGCTTGGATAAAAAGCAGAAATGCCTGTGAAAGTTGACTGTGATCTCCCATGACCCAGATCTGGTATTTCATCCAAAAATAAAACATGCAGCAGGGATAGTAATGAAAGCAATTCATCACAGCACTATACGAATAATAAAAGAGAGGGATTCATTTATTAACACCACTTGTGTATTTCAATTATCATGACGATTTTTTAGTCAAGTCATCTGACTTTTAACTATTTAATGGACATGAAGTTTTATCCTATGTATTTGGCATGTTCCTAAACAAATATATTTGAAAAATCCAGATATTGTTGTAAGGAAATCTTATATTCTCAAAGGGGAAAAATATGTACTGAATCATATGTGTGAGTTTTGAAGAATATAACTCACACATATGTATATATTGGAGATATATATATATATATATCGGAGAGGAGGCAGCAAAGAAAAAAGTCTCTCCATCTATACTCTTGATTTCAATTAAACATGAGAAGTAAAACAAATAAGTTTATACTTTAAATACACACTGTGTAAATTAAGAAAAATATTTTTTGAACATTCAGTGTATATTTAACAAAACTAATTTACACTATTAATTAACACACACACACACACACACACAATCAGTTTGCTGTTAGGAGTTCTCAAGACATTAAGTCTGGTCAAAAAACGATCTGCCAATAGGGGCATAATAAAAAATAATGTTTAAATAATGTTTGTTTGCTTTCCAGTTGAAGATGAATGTGAATTTCCTGATATATTGTACCATATTTAGATATGAGTTTTGCATGTATAGGCTGGTGATACATCATACAGATATGTCTTGCAACATAAACATTTGTGATGCAAAAGAAAACATTTAAAAACTTTAGTCGTTATTTTAAAATAAATGAAACAATAAGGCAGAAAAAAGGTGCTTTGCCCGTCAGCATTTCAGTTATGAAAACATTCAGGTTAAGAGTGGTTTCAGCCGGATGGTCTATGGGTCTGTTAATGCTCACCACTAAAGCACTGTTTACACCAGCTCCACCGGTTTAATGTGTGTTTGCTGTTTACACAGCATCTACTGAGCATCTCTTTTTACAACACTCAATTTTTCCAATTAGTTTCAAGGTAATGGAGACAACTAATAGGAACACAGTCATTAAAGAAATGCATTGAAATGTGATTTGATCAGTAGGAAAATTAAAATGTTTTAAAAGCTACATGTTTCATCTGGGACGACCAAGCAACTAGAAAAGTGCAATAAAACACTTAATTGTAATATAAAATAAAGTAATACAATAAAGGCAAACATACGACCATACCACAAGGCATTAAATCCAGTTGTATTTGACAGTTAAAGAGACATCAGTTAGACAAACGCATACAAAGGTCTTTTGTAAATACAGGATAAGAAGATCTTGTTTACTGTACACAGTGATAATGACAGGGGAGTGAGGGTGAATTACTACATGACCCACTGCTGTTTACCCTATACCACTCAGTGTGGACACACCTCCTCAGTCTTTATTACTGCTATTTTCTACATCTATTACATGTTAAACAGCTCAAGACTGTTTTAAACCATTGCCAATAGAATACTGCTTTGATCACCCGCAAGAGGTGCATCCAGTGATGCTTTTTTAACAGCATTTTTTTAATTTTAATTGTCTTTCTACAGAAATCAATTATATATATATATATATATATATAAACGGTTGAGCCCACATTTAAGCACAATTCTCATCATCTTTTTGAAAACAAGAATGTTTTTAGCACTTTATGAATAAAATAATTGCCAATGTAAAACAGTTCAGTTGCAAAAAAATCATATTGTTAATCAAAAGTGACTCAGTCCTATGCTGTTTACATATTCAGTGATTAGTATGTTAATAAAAAAAATTAGTAGCCTAATAAAAATGTTATATAATGCAATAATAAACAAAAGAAAGTGGGTAAAGTCTGAGGTTTAAAAAAAAAAAAAACTTTATCAATGAATCTCCAATTAGCAATATACCCGCTGATTTCACTTAGTAGCACCATAATATTTGAGTCAATTTGCATTGACAGCCCAGTTCTTTGGTCCTGTGCAGGGTTAACAACACCGGTAAGAAAACGTCACATGTGCTTCTTTCACTACTTCCGGTGAAGGGGGTCCTGCAAGAGTCTTAAGTCGCCCAAACAAGTGCCTGTTTTAAAAAATGTGACTAATACAACGTTCTCGTTTCGAATATACTTAATAATGTGGATATGTACGAAAATGTTTGTAATTAATCAAAATCTAAATATTACTGTGGCACAAAATGTTGTTCTTATGGAGTTCTTGCAATCATTAAACCGTACAGGCTGTCAGTGGCAGCTCAGTACCGAGAGTCTGAGCGTGACCTCTATTGCAGTTGAAAACACAGCGGATCCGCGGCTGGATCGGTTTGTTTAGGTCTTCATTTTACCTGTCAACACAGTACTCTCAGATAACAGCACCGCAAGACAGGCTTATGTGCTCCGTGCCGCTGGATCTCCGCTCAGGGGTGCTCAGAGTGTCAGCCGGCTTTGAGATCTATCACAGCACTGCAACATCAGTATGGTAAGTGACCACAGCATCTGAATGGACTATTACTGTCATGTTTTCATTAATGCATACTAAATATATATCGAGAGGACGTTTTATTTATTTTTTCGTTCTGCTGATAGATGTCTACAGTCGTGCTTCTAGATCTGAGTCATTTCTTTACCTATTAGGATTGAGCCCATTGCATCCTATGGGTGTAAAAGTATGCTTGGCTTTTAAACAGAAATTAAGAATGATATGATATAATGTAATGTCATTTTAATTGTAGTTGTAAGTCCTGGACTCGATATCACATGCTAGTTTTGCTAGTAGGAGGATGTGCCTCACCTGGTGCACAGGTAAGCTTTTGACCTCAGAATGCCCTCCACTGGAAGACATCATGGAAGAGCACCAGAGGAGGTCTCCTACCCTTAGAAGAACCATAAGAATTACTTTGAGTCCACTCCAAAATTAACATTTTATCATTATTTTCTCAGCCTCAAGTAGTTGCAAACCTGTGTAAAATGTATTTCTGACTGTATAAAGAGATGTTATGCTTCGCTCACCATTAACTTTCAGTGTATGGAAAAGGTGCTATGAAAATGAATGAACTGTCACAAACATTTTGCATAACATTTCATTTTATGTTCCACGGTGGAAAGAAAGCCATACAGGAATAACACAAGGGTGACTAAATGATGACAGATTTGTCATTTTTAGGTGAACTATCCTTTTAACTCCTATGGGCCTGTCCCAATTCCCGCACTTACAGTCTTTGCATTTGACTGCGTCTGCTTACATGACATATTTAATGATATATTTGGCCCAAGTGGACATGAAAACTGTAATCGTGTGTAGAACTGTTGATGACCCATAGTGTTGTACAATTGTTTTTACAGAGCACTATTTATACATTTTGTTTTCAGTACTTTTCGCTTTAAAATAAATGAACAGGGTTTCTAAATGTCTGTTCAGCAGTCCCTGTGTAACAGATGACACAATTTAATTTGGTGCTATTAAAAGTGATAAAGAGTCATTGCAAATGTTTTACAAAATACACATGCTATTCTCTGCGCCAATAAAATGTGCCACAGGTTTTGCTACCAAATTATACCTAAATAAACCTACACTGGAAGGTTTTCCTTGAAGTCTTGCATGAGTTCCTGACCATGATGACTGATGAGATACACTTAGCCTTAAATACTGCTGTGTGCACTTACTTCCTACTCTTGGCCCTATGACTGTAACTTCTGTAAATGCTTCATTAATATTTAACTATCGGCAGAACGTATAGTTTTGGACCACTGGAAGCACCACATAGTGTGGTTTGTATAATGTATAATATGGTGATAAGGTCATGTAATTAATACATAATTTAATAATAGCACTATTATATCAGTTTTAGATTGATGTCAGTTTCCTTTCACACTAGCATTAGTCTTTGTGCCTGGTTAAATTATAATCTGCAACATATCAGTGCAAACTTATGGATAATGGAAGAAAATTAATTGCAAAATCTCAAATTTTGACGTGTCGCCACAGGCTGTTTTTGAAGAGCTCAAAATCCATACTTTACCAGAGCAACTCTCCTCCTGACCATTATCTCATATGGTGACTGAGCTTCTAGACCTGCTGGTTATCTTCAGTGGCACCCTTCAGAGCTCATTTGGCCCCTGTGCTGTCCAGGTCACTGCCAGTGAGGCAGATAAGTGTCCCATGCTGCCTCAATTACCTCTCCTGCCCCAACCTCTCATGGTGACTTACACTAAAGGATCATACTTCCCCAGCAAGGGAAGCGGCCCATTTTTTTATGTCACGCTTTTAAGGAGAATATCCAGGGTGTGACACTTTTCTGATGGTTTGAGTCGACTAAAGGGAAGTTGCTTGGAAACTGTCCCATCTCAACATTGATAGTTGGATGGACTCTACCTTCAGAAACCCCCCTAAAAATCACTTATACTTAAAATATCTCATTATTCGCACTCTGTGTCAAAGCCTTTCTATACAAGTGAGCAGCGGCATATAGTTCTTAATGATGCTGCTGGTTTAGCTCAGTTACTAGTGGAAAAAAAATAGTAGAAGACTAGTATAAAAAAACTAGTAAAATAATGTTTTCTAAATAAACCAATTACATGTAAATGATCTAAATAAATACGAAGTAAAATTGTATTTATGTATCAATAAAATGTAAGTTATTCATAATGTAGGTTAATGATTTTCTTGAGCTCTTTTACATTGTTACTGTGTCTTTAAATAAAATTACATATTAAAATGTTCTCTTAATTCCAGCCCACCAAGAATAACATTCATTGCTTCAACTTAATAGCACTTTTTCTTGGCAGTCTCGCATTCATTCTTATGGGCCGTATAGTTCCCATGGCAATGGGTTGCCTGTCTGTTTCAGGTAAAGTGAGGGAAACATAGTATTCTGGCATCAGCTTGTGTTCTCTCAGAGATGCCTGTAACCAGCAGTGAAAAGAAGCATGCGGCTGCTTTCATGTGTTTCAGACCACCATTATAGCTTTTGTGTCATTGTGTGGCTCTGCTTCTTTGCAGGTACTGGCGTTTGTCTAAGTGGTGAAAAGCGGGATAAAATAAATTAAATATAACATTTTAGTTTTTATGGCAAGCTCTGCTTTAGCACTGCACTGCATAGTGAGCTATTCATAGTGAAAGCGATGCTGGGAAACTTGCAGTTTCTCAGTGTTTTACTGTGAATTAAATGGCAGCAGTGCTTAAATATCACAGCTGTTGATCCTGTTATGGGAATAGTTTGGTATCGTTGGAATGAGTACAGAGAATGTAGCTGACTGAGGAAGTTAAGACTATTTGAGAAGGTTATTACCTTTGAAGAACTGAATGAATTCAGGTTTTTCCTGTGCTTTTTAGACTGTTTGTCTTGGATACGGTGAGCTTTTTTTAACCTAATTTTCCAAAGATAAAGTGAAAAAAATAATTTAAACGTCAACTTCATTGATAATTTTATGCAGTGATTTTCAGTCAGGGGGTGGGGTCCACTACGGGGCCTCTGCAAACTTTCATGGGTGCCAAATAATCTTAAATGTATTTAAATTGCCATATTTTTTGGAATATAAGTTGCTTTTTATCATTTGAAATGTGCTGTGACTTGTATTCCAAAGTGATTTGTCTAATACAATTAACGTCAAGCATGCCAAATGTGCAAAGCACTCACATTTAAATTTGTGCCAAATGATGGCGGTACATGAGCCGAAGTTTATTTTTATAGCACATTACCCACATACGGTAAACTTCATTTTTGCTCTAAATAAATTTGCCATTTATAATAAATGTTGTTTATAATGAATGTCACTATAATTTATGTTTGTTTTATACTTACATTTTTCATTCTTTTTCTGTTCTGAATACCATTGTGAGGGGAAATACATGTTTTATAGTGTTTGAAGGCATTTCATTTTATTTACTGATATTTTACATTATTTCTAAACGTAATAATAAAATGTCACTTATACACCTACTTGTTGTTTTTTTCCCTCATTAATGCAACTTTGAACTGTGTGACATATAGTCAGGTGCAGCTTATTTTCTGGAAAATATTTTACTCATATTACCATAATCGTGTTAACTAAAATAAACACATTAAAATTACATGAGTGTCTTAGACAAAATGGGGCCTTAGAGTAAAAAAGGTTGAGAACCTAGCTTTGTTAGGCTATTCCTGAGGTGCCCTTTGCGCTAAACTGTGCTAGATTTTTCAAGAACATGGGACTATTATATATCACATATCTTGATAATTAGGCTCTAAATTCATGGAACAGAATTCACCAAGTCAACCATGCAAATTTACGTTATAACGGAATAGTTCAGATAATTTTCTAGTTTTCTGTCTTGTGATTGAATTGCTGTACAATTTGGTTCCTGAGTGACACTCCAGCCATGTTGGCATGTAAATTTCTTTTGTGCGAGTTTTGAAATGGCTAGCTAAGCACATAGCAATTTGTGTGGGTCAGCGATCATTTGAATGCACATCACCGTCTCCTCCTCGACATAGTGCCTTACACGCGTGGATGGTGAGATTGCCCATTGATGCCAGCAGTCCTCCCACGCTGTAGCTGGGATAGTTTGATGCTGGGGTGTTTAAGGCAGTTACAGAGTTGGTAGGTGATTGACTGGGGAAGTCAACATCATTTGCAAAGGTTATTACCTTTGCTGCACCAAATGCATTGCTCTGTGGACATTCCACTTTTTTCCTAAATCCATGTCTGCAGGACAATTTCAAGTATTTGGAGTCGTTTTATGCTCATTTTGCAAGACTGCAAATTTTTCCTCACATTTTGCTAGTTTGGTTTCAAAAATCACATATTCTGGCAATTGAGGTTAGTTGCTAGGTTTGATTGCGGTTCTGTGTTCTTGCTGGTGCGATCAGAAAGTGTTCTAATATTTCACTCTTTCCCTTCAGGGTGTGATCAGTGTGCAGCTGGTGGTTACCATGGTAATGGCCAGCGTGATTCAGAAGATCATACCCCACTATTCCTTTGCACGATGGCTCCTCTGCAGTGGCAGGTAATGAGGAAGTACAGCCCACTGTGTGCCGCTCTGGCATCCCTCTCGATGGTCAGCCTAAAACGCCATCTTAATCTACAAGGCAGCCTTAACAACACAAAGCACAGATCCTGCTCCACTTTACACACAGCATATCCTTTTTTATTGTTCATATTAAGGGCCCATCGAAAATGCATCATTATGGTGTTTCAGTAAGACCAAAGGGTATCATCAAAAAGCCCTACGACCCAAGAGAACCGCTAACGAAAGTACAAGCCACGCTTGTGTCCCCCCTTAATTAGCGCCATGTGTGTTTAGAGTAAACAGCTCTTCCAAATGTGCTCAATAATTCATCTGTGCTTGTTTTTGGCTGTAAAAATAGTTTGGGAAAATTCTGGCTGGAGTGCAGGGCTTGAAGTGTTGCCCAGGAGACTTTCATAATTAAGTTTTCATTAGGAAGTAAACATGAAAAAACAACTGAAAGCAGTACTGCCCTCTCGGGGCTCATGACAGGCCAGTTGCTAAACAAAGTTGAAGGGGTTGTGGTAAATGTTTGCCACCAAAGATCCACTAATTTTATTACCATCAAACAACCTTTGTAATTTGAAGAAATGGTTTGCATGAAAATGAAAATTCTGTGATCATTTACCCTCATTCCACATCAGTATGCCTTGTGTGAAACATAAAATGAGAAATTAGGTCGTCGGTCTTTTCCATGGAGTTACAGTGAATTCGGACGGAAGCTTTCAACCTTCAAAAAAGGTCACAAAGGCACCATAAAAGAATTATGAAAGTGGTCCATGCAATGAAAGTCAATAGGTTGACTCGCATGTTGTTTTAGACCCCATTGACTTTCATTGTATGGATAAAAACATTCTTCAGAATATCTTTTCTATCTGTTCTGAGGAAGGAAGAAAGTCAGTAATACAGGTATGAAACTTGATAACTGAGAGTAAATAATATTACATAAAATTTTTCTGGTGAATATTTCCTATTATATTAAGCAGTACGACTGTTTTCAACGTAGGTAATAAAAAGACATGTTTCCTAATCAGCATATTAGAATGATTTCTGAAGGATCATGTGACACTGAAGACTGGAGTAATGATGCTGAAAATTCAGCGTTGAGAAATTACATTTTAAAATATATACTTAAATAGAAAACAGTAATAATATTTCATAATAAATATGTTTACTGCGTTTTTGATAAAATAAATGCACAATGGTGAACATAAGAGACTTCTTTCAGAAACATGACCCCAAACTCTTGAAAGGTATTGTACGTAGGCCTGTCGCAATAATCAATATATCGACTTATCGCGCAATATATGTACATGACCTCAATCATTTTTGGTGACGCAATATATCGCCCATTATATTTACTTAAAAATTAATGTCACCATGTTTTGTAGTTTTTTAGCAATAGTGTGCACCCTTAATTTACAGAGAAAAGAATGGCAGGGAAAAATCTCTATCATTTTTTTGTGTCTTTTTTTTCTACTTGTTACGTTGCACATTTTGTTAGAAAATGTTTATTTACTATTTATTCAGGTTTTTTAAGGTATCTAATATTTTGATACTTAATGTCCATGATCTAAATATTCTTAAGAATTAAAAGTTTGTTGTCATTTGGAAGTGGCCTTCTTGCATTATTATGCGGTTACATTATGATTATATATTCAGTGGCATAAAATGGTCTTTAAAATGACAATAATATAGCTTATCGCAATTATTTCTGGGGTAATATATCGCACAACAAAAAGTTGTTATCGTGACAGGCCTAATTGTACGTATGTATAGGTTTTCAAGAGCTATTTGTTTTTCAGCGACGGTAATATACTTCTTGTCTTTTTTAGTCTGCGTTGGTACCAGCACCCCACAGAAGATGAGCTGAGGACTTTAGCTGGAAAACAGCAGAAAGGAGGCAAGAGCAAGAAGGACAGGTATAACACAGCATCACTGTTGTGCTTTTCTCCAAATTTGTACACATTTGACTTTTGTGTATCAAATAACATTTGGTGGCTTCAACAAAGTGGTAAAAATCAAGCAGCTTTGTTGCCCATATTCTGCAGTGGATTATGCATACAATGCTAATTCCCTGAGAAGGTAGACTAGCCTGTGTCTAGCAGCTTAGTTTTGATAGTCAGCTCTATTATACCTACCTCCTGTTCTCAGACAAAAGCCCATTTTTGCTCTGCAGGGAGCTCTTGGGCCATTTTGTCAGGCAGGTATGCTGCAATCCAGAGCAGGGAGACTACCATGCCCACAGTGCTTTTGTGCTGAACACCATTGTGCACACTGACCTATGTAAACAACAGAGACCCGGAGGAGAAGTCCAAGAATCTTGGGTTCAGCTGGCTTGGAGCCACGGGGCAGAAAGCTTGCATACTAGACCCGTTCACGCTAAGGCCTGTGCCCCTTTCCAATATCCCACCGTTCCCAGCGGAGCCTGACATTCATTTCTCTATTCTTTGTCATGCAGACAGCATTAGAGTTGGGTGGAAATATGTTTGATTTGAACGTTGTGTGGATTTAGCTCTTTTTTCAGTGGCGAGGAGGGCTCCTCTAATCCCCAGTAAAATGTGCAAACTCTGGTGTTTGGTTTCCAATAGAGACAGAGCCCTCAGTTAGGACTGTGAAAAATCTGCTGTCCTTTGGAAAAAGTTGCAGATCCCACACGTTGATACCTGCTTCTCAGTTAGGTTCTTTTGCTTTCATTCATCATTGTGAATAAATGAAATTGTACCAATTTAGCTTCAGTGTTAACAATTAAAGGCCCTAAAAGTTCAAAAGTGACAGTAAAAACTTATATTTTTTATTTGAAATTTCTATTCATCAAATAATCCTGAAAACAGATGTTTCATGGTCTTAAGCAGCGCAACTCTTTTCAACCATAGTAATAACAAATGTTTCTCAAGCAGCAAATCAGCATATTAGAATGATTTCTGAATGATAATGTAACACAAACTCGAGCTGAAAATTCAGCTTTGCGATCACAGGAGTAAATATTACTGTTATTACTATATATTTTTAATCAAATAAATGCAGCCTTTTTAAGAATTAGAAACGTTAAAAAACATAAAAATCTTACCAACCTCAAACATTTGAGTAGTAGCGTATAGGTAACACTCATAATTAGGAGCATTTATTATCGTTTGACCACTGTATTGTATTACATTTGATTTGATGATACTCTGTGATGTTAATATATGGTTTATTTATTCTCATTAAAAAGGAAATTCAGGAAAAATACACTTCTGTTTATGGTCAAACTATTATACAAGGTTGTATTAATTATGACAACAAAAAGTGTTATCAATTTGTATTGCAACACTTCACAAATGATTTCAATAGTCATGAGAAATTGTATTGTGCTCAGTGATGTTTAAGTGTTGTCATTTAAATAATAGTTTAAAGGACATTATTTCCATTGTTCTCTAAGTTAGTCACAGCTGATTCATTGCTAATTCATTGTAGGCTATATTGTAGTTTCATGTATTTGTTAAAGTGAAGAGTAGGTAGTCAACATGACAGCTGTATGAAATCATTTTAGTAGTGTAATTGAGTTAAACTGTGACGTCCCATGCAACTTACAGCTGAATATTAATAAACGAAATGAAACTAAAGTGTCTTTTAAAATGTGAACTGGGAGCGTCTGAACTTCTCACCCTGATGATGACATCCCACTTCACATAGCAATCAGAATTCACACCGCCAGGAAGGAGATATGAGTCATGTGACGCATTGCATTGTGTGATGAGGTTAAATGCCAGAGAAGCCCCACCATCCTACAACTGAAGCCACTTACAAGAGTGCTGAAACATCATAAATGAATGGATGGAGTAGTCCAGATGCTTCTGAATAAATTCTGTCTTATCTGGGCAGCAGAGGACGATAACGGCTAGTTCTTGAAATAGCATACTGTTATCATTTTGAATGTTTTTTTTTTTTTATATATATAAAATATGCTAATTATTCTTATGTTTGGCCTAGATATTTTGAGTAATGTGCTTTGAAAGATGTGCTTTCTATAATAAAACTGTTGTATTTTTATATTGCGTTATATTCAAAAGCATAAATAAAAAGCAACTTTAATACAATTTATGCAACACTACTGGCAAGTGAATGGAGAAAATAGCACTCTAGCACTCAATTTGAGTTTTGGGCCCAAAATGTCCTTGGTAATTTGGGCATGTGTGTATTTCAGTTTAGCCTACTTTGTGTTTCATTGTTCACTATTATATGCGTTATGTTCACTTTGCTTCTCAGGAAGTACAATGGGCACTTGGAGAACAAGCCGATGACTATTCCCAAAGACATCGACCTTCAGCTAGAGACTAAATGCATTGCAGAAGTGGACACACTAGGTAACTCACCTGTTGTCATTATATGAAACTTAACAAATCCTTGAGCTTCAAGGATCTTCGTAGTAAGTCTGGTTCCTAAAGCTTCTCTTTTTGTCCATCTTTTTTTTTTTTTTGGTCTAGCTCTGCATTACTTTCCTGAATTCCAGTGGCTGGTGGACTTCACGGTGGCTGCCACTGTGGTGTATCTCATCACTGAGCTGTACTTCTGTGTGGCAGAGCCAAGTGGAGAGATGAACATCAGCGTGGTGTGGAGCCTGCTGGTCTTGGCCTTTGTCATGTATCCCTTTGTAGCTTGAAATACTAAAATACTCTCCTACTTTTTTGCATTGCTTTTCTTTTTTCATATTTCATTGCAAATAATTCTTATAATTAGTTATTAGCATAGTTGACAAATAACATGGATAAATTTTTTCCGTCAAGATTTAAATTTAAAATGTATATGCAATACCATTCAGTAATTTGGGGTCAGTAAGAAAGAAATAGAAATAGAAAACTGTTGTTTAATATTGTGATAATATTTAACAATATTACAGTTTTACTGTATTTTTGATCAATTAAATCAAAAGTCTTGGTGAGTGTAAAAGACTTTTTCGAAAAAGAAAAAAAAAATAATAATAAAAAAACTGCAGACCCCAAACTTGTAAATGGTAATGTAAATGTAATTAGACCTCTGGTCATTTCTTTTTTTTCTTTTTTTTGTAGTTTTAGTCAGATTTTAGCCTTTAAAATAATCTAAAATATAATAAGTAATATAAATTATTAATAATAATCTAAAGTAATATTTTAATAGTTCTGTTATTTTTAGCAAATTCATTTTAAAATACGTAAATATGCCATGTAGTTAACATGAAATCATGTCTGCATTTTCTGAAGGAAATTTTAGTGATATTATTTGTGAAAATATTAACAAGTTAACATTAACACACATCTATTAGGGTGATTTGAGGTTAGCCACCATACTGTAACACATAGTTGTTGTTGTTTTTTTAAATTCGCTAGTCACAAATATGAGCATTAATAATAGAAAAGTTAGCAAACACCATTAGTAGTAATAGAATTATAAAAAATATATATTTTATATAGTATAGATGACACCTAGCATGTCAGCTACCTATTATTAATGTCTTTCTCAAGTATTTTGGTGTGTTACTAAATCGTGGTTGCATGAGGACCATAACACAGTAGAGTTTTTCAGCACTGCTGTGACTTACATACAGAGCTGTTTGTTATTTTAACAGATCTACAGTAGGAACCTTAAAGTACTTTATTCAATAACGTGCCCATAGTCCCTAAATGTTAAAACATCCTTTATATAAGACATCCCTTGTGGGATTTTTCTCAATTTTCACAGTCTCTGTGCAGGGACAGTCTAGCCGTGAGTGATGAAAGCTGCACCTGTTGCCTTTTACCTGCTACTTTCCCCTTCTAGTGCCTCACCAAATCACACACATTAACCCCGGCACTGTCCACAAAGATCAATCTCCCTGCGCTCACCACTGCCCTTTACCTAGCTCAGCCTGCCACAGAAGATTGGAGGCCCAATTTTCATGGCCCACCGGACTGATTTGCCTGGGAAAAAGAGAGGAAGGAAGGAAGGTGCCTGGTAGGGTGATGAAGATGATGACGATGATGATAGGTCTATATGTGTGCAAATGGCTGAATGTGGACAGGAAGGAGCCATTTTTCCTGATCTCAGTGGAGAGTGTGTGGTGGGGAAAATGGCCTTGTCAAAGTGATGGTCACTGAAACATTTCCTCAGATGGCCGCCCGCTTGCCTTGCAGATTTGCACATCGTAGCCACAAGTTGAATGATTGACCCTAGACCAGTATAATCAAAACGGGCACACACAGGCATCGGAACAAAGAGGCGCAGCTAGACATTTTCTTTCTGCATTTGGCATCTTTTTTTGATTTTCAAATTTGTTGTTTGTCACCTTTGGGAAATTATTAGCCTTGACATTATTTGATGAGGTGTGTTTTAAACGCATTTCTCTTTTGCTGTGACACTAAATATGAGACATGTAAGCCAGGATACTTTTCAATTAGATTAGATTAGAATCCAACCAGCTTCAGTAGTACAGAGAGTTTGTATGTGGGGTCCATGAGAATAATGCCAGTTAAAGGAAAATTCTGTTGAAATCCAATGTAGGCTCTTTATGTGCTAGTGTGTAAAAACGAAGGAAAAAATTGTTCGGTTAAACTCTTACAATGGGGCAAGTGTACAAAAGTTATTATAACCCAAAATATTTCCTTAATTACTCATTACAGTTATTTTTGGAGAGCAGTTTTTGGTATAATGTGCCCTTTGTGAATATGTTCCTTAGCTTCATTTTCTCTCAGGAAGATCCTTTTCTCCCTCACGGCTCACTACTTCAGACTAGAGGAGGGCGGTGAGCGTTCCCTCTGCATCACCTTTGCCTTCTTCTTCTTTGTGAAAGCCATGGCTATTCTTATTGTCACAGAGAACTACCTGGAATTTGGCCTTGAGACAGGTATAGTAGTGTCAAGTTGGTTTTATGCCTACTGCTTTCTCTTGTTTGTACAGTATGTAATAGACCATTTTGTACTGATGAGGAATTTTTTTTTATAGTCCGAAATTAACACATGCTGGTTGAAATATTTAATACCAGCTACATTCATTGGCTGTTTTGCTTTGCATATTTGTATTGCATCAGTCACAGTCCCAAGCATCAGCCAGTCTCACAAGAAAAACGTGGGGAAAATATTTGTTCCTCATATTGTTGTTTGGGATGTCGCTTAACACCAGGAATGTGTGGCCACATGCAGAAAATAAAAGAAAAGCTTTTAGCTGCCTAGTTAAATTTCTGACAAAATTGTCTACTAAAGTAGAAACTTGTTAGGCAGTGCATGACAGTCACCGTGCTTTTATGTTGTAGACCATTTTCATCTTTTTGATTTGAATCACTCACATCACTTATTGTTAGCGAGGGTCAGGCTGTTATTCTTGCATTATGATTTAAACCATGCATTAGGCGGCAGTATGTTGCAATTTCTGACAAACTGATCTCTATTCTCACCATAGACCCAGGTCCAAAATCAAAAACTATGACTATGACTAGGAGTGTGCAATATTGACAAAAAATTATATATGATTTTCTCTGATTTTGTCAACCACAATAACTAGACAGTAGTTTGCTGAGTGTGTTTTTGTGCTGGTAGCTTAGCCCTGTCATGGACAGCTGACTCCTAAAGCGTTTCATAGTCTTCATATTTTGTGCATGAGTGACAGAAATTAACTTTTTCATTATGAGGCGATATTTGACTTAAACTGATTTCCTTGAAGTGATTTTTACCTTTTATAAAGGCAGTATTCTATAACAGCGGTGTCCAGTCCAGGGGTTGGACACCCCTTTTCTATAACCTAGTTAGATGTATGCAATGCATCATCTTTTATGTCAAACTCTTAACATTTAATCAATAAATTCAGTTAGAATAATAAGACACTGGGGAATGGCCCTGTATATAATGAATTTCATGTGCATTATAACAGCATTAAAATGCACTCTCAATGTGTGTTTTTGTTTAGTTTTTTTTATTATAGACATTACATGTATCACACACCCCAACTATGTCCATTTTATTTATATGTCCTCCTTTTTCTCCTTTCATAGGCTTTGCAAATTTTTCCGAAAGTGCCATGCAATTTCTGGAGAACCAAGGCCTTGAGTCTCAGTAAGTATTATGGCTGTATACACAGAGGGAGTGTGTATACAGTATACCATGTCTCCATGGGTTTGGATTAAGCCGTGTATGTGATGGTTTGTGCTTCCCTGCGGTGAACAGGCCTTGCTCTCTTCCTCTGTCTCTACAGGGGCCCCATATCCAAGCTGACCTTTAAGCTGATCCTGGCTCTGCTCTGCGCTCTCATTGGAGCCTTTCTCACCTTCCCTGGCCTGCGATTGGCCCAGATGCATCTTGATGCCCTCACACTAAACAACTGCAAAGTCACACAGTAAATGTTTCAGAAAATCCATTACGTCTTTTCATCCATTACGAATTCATTACGTCTAATTTTCATAATTACTATTATGTTAAAACTTTTAGTAGTCACTTTAAAAGCTTGAATTGTGGGTATTTCTTTGACCTTACAATTTGACGGTGTTAAAAAGTTTTTTCGTAAAGATTAATTTAACCAGCAATATTTCCATGTTAATTCATGTAGCTCATCAGTGTCTGACTATATCCTCGCTAAGTTAGCAGATAAGTATGGACCTGGTCTACATTTTCAGCCAGCATTGGGCTCTAGGGTAACTGTTACAAAAGAGGAGTTAAGCATTACACATCTCACATAGCTAATCCTCTTCAGCGTGGCCAGCTCGCCATACCTGCTCTCATGACACTATGGGGCTTACAGTTAGACCTCTTTTAGGCCTGGATTACTGCTATGCTTCTTGTACGGCTCAAATGGTATATTTAAAGCAGTGGCACTTTATGATAGTTGATGTTTACTGCTCCACTGATATTTATACTCTTGTGTGTTACCATATCTAATTGGTTGTTTTTATGTGTCCATCCTTCAGGACCTTGCTACATATCAACTTCTTGGCCCCCTTAATCACGGTACTGCTCTGGGTGAAGCCCATAACAAAGGATTACATAATAAATCCCACATTTGGGAAAGATAGTGTGCCTTTGTGAGTATTTCATTTTACAATTATGTTTTGCATTACTAGTTTGTTGAATTGTTATTAAACTTGTTTTAAAGTTCATCAAGAGCATCTGCACTTGAGCAAGTCAACATGGAAACAAAATTAGCCCTGATTATTTACTTAATGCGTGTTCCTGAACTTATTGTGTATATGATTCATCAGTACACAGTGTTCAGATTAAAATTAATAAATGGCCTTGTTTGACGCTGTGAAGGGTGGATTAATGTTAACAAATAGTGTAACGCACTTATTGGTGACAAATTCGTATAATCGCATTCATACGTTTTTGTATTATCTGCTTACGGTGCGTTACTGATGCTTACTTTTTTCTACAAATTGGTGTTTTAATGTGAGTCAAATCATACATCTGCCAACTGTTGTAGGTAATGCAGTCTTTTAAACTCTTGCCAATAAATACCCTCTCCAACAGTAATTTAATTGTGGTTAATGGAAGTAGAATAAAGAAAATAGAATAACAGAAGATTTGGGATGGGTTTGAAAGGCGTTTTCATGATCTCTTGGTCAGAAATTGTTCTCAAAAGTTGTTGCTGTTGATATTTATAGAAGGGAAGTAATCATCGGGCAATCCACTACAAACTCTCATTTGGGTTCCATTCTTGTGTGTATTGCCCACTTTTGTGCAGTCTAATCAAACAAGTTCCACCCTATATTTGTTCGACTCATGAATGCAGTAGTAAAATGGGTTGCGATTGCCATTTTATGTTGACTTAAAATGATTTTTTTTTTTTTTTTTTTTTTTTAAGTGAGACCTTTTTAATTCTCCTCAAGTCACAACTTGGGTTTGGGCTGATTTGGCATGTCACCTGTTCATCTGTTTTCAGGATGTCTGAGAAGACATACGACACATTGCGTCTGTGGGTGATCCTGCTTCTGTGTGTGCTGAGACTAGCCATGATGCGGCATCATCTCCAGGCCTACCTTAACCTGGCCCAGAAGGGCGTCTTGCAGATGAAGAAGGAAGCGGGACGCATTAGTACAGTGGACCTCCAAAAGATGGTGCGTAGATTTTATCACTTTTTTTTGTTCTTACAGATGTGTCATCACATTAATATGCAAGTTATTGCGATGCAAAGCCATCTTCTTATTGCCTGATATCCCATCTATCCCAAGTGTCCCATCTTTATAGGTTGTTCTTGTGATGTTTGATCTGATACTGGTTAATAAATGCACTCAGGGACCCTCTTGTGGCGTCTACTCTTGGGGCCTGCATTACAGTGTCGACATTCCTCAAAGGTGGAAATATGTCGGTATGAAAAAGGACTGCGTGGCATTGTTGCCCTCAAAGCTCTAAAATGAGGAGGCTATTTGAGTTTAGTGGAGCGCAAGGATCAAAACCCACAGCACTCCACAGCTGGAGCTGAGGAAAAGAGCCCGTTTGATGTTCCAAGCCATAAGTGAGACTCGCAAATGGCTGTAGAGTCGCAGGGGTGTCTGGTCTTACATCTGCTCCAGAATCATATGCTTGCAGCCTCCCTCTCTACTTAAGCTCCCAGTGATGGTTTCAGCGAGTCTGTTTGATGAGCTGCTCTCCTGCCAAGCTGCTTGTTTTGAACGAAATTTGCCTAAATGTTTTAACTGCAAATTTGTTTTTCCTCACACAGGTCGCCCGAGTCTTTTACTACCTGTGTGTAATAGCTCTTCAGTACGTTGCACCTCTGGTGATGCTGTTGCACACTACTTTGCTGCTAAAGACATTAGGTGAGTGCATTAAGGTTCTTCTCGACAACGTTCTCAATTGCCCCGGTAGGGTTTCTTGAATTTTTCAGACTCTTGTTTTAACCCCCAGGTGGATACTCGTGGGTGATTTACCCCGAAGAGAATTTGCCGTGTCTGTCGAATGAGGACTCGAGCCCCGTCGAGGTGGGGCAAGGCGAGATGCAGGCTTCTCAAACTGTGGCCCAGCTGTCGGTGGCTCTCGGTGGGCTGAGGACTGTTTTCTCCCCCTTGCTTTTTCGAGGGCTCCTGTCCTTCTTCACTTGGTGGATTGCCGCATGCCTGTTCTCCACCTCTCTCTTCGGCCTCTTCTACCACCAGTATCTGATGGCTGCATAGCATCGTGAATGGCTCGTCCGACTGAACTGTGCGACACGAGGCCCTGGAACATTCCCCTTTTTCTGCAACTATATCAGCTGGGTTCTTCTCTGAGCGGCTTCCTCTGTGGACATTTTAACCTAACCGATACATAAACAGCAACAGTAACAATTCAGTCATTGTAACATTCATGAGCATCAACGGACGGAGGATGGCGTCTGAAGGAGACCTCAAAATAATGCTGATTTTAAAGGGGATGGCGTCTTTGAACCACCAGAAGGTTGAAAGCGAGGGATCACTCATGGTCGTTGACATTCTGTATTATAATTTTTTTTTTTTAGATTTTAAAATTATGCTAGACGATTTTCATAAGAATTACTGTTTTTAATAGTGTTTTAAAGTTGTTTCACTTCTCCAAAGTAGAAACTGGCTTCTGCTTTAGGGGAGGTTTTCATTTCTGATCCGTGAAGAGGAAACAGTGTTTTAGTCAAGCTTGGAGAGTGTAATGAGGGGAATTGATCAAGGAGAACAGTGTGTGTTAAAGGTATATTTATTTGTCCATTTCAGAGGGACTGAAGTCAGCCTTCTCACAAGGAGCGTTTCGTTTGACTGTAGAAGACTGAGAGATAATTTAAGTGTGCGTGCGCGTGTGAGAGTGACGGTTCGTGTGTTAATATCAGTGCCTGCAGGCTCCCAGTGACCCCTGCTGCTGGTGGGTAAATCTAAAAAAGGGCATTTTGATCAAGTGTAAAAGCTAACTCAAAAAAACTGTCTAAAGCAGTGGCCTCCGCTCTTCTGATACTTTAACCGGTCGGATGTTTCACTTTGAATTTGGGTCCAGTGACATCAAACGCATCCTGTAAGCGTGCTCCGTGTTTCTGTATGGAGCCTATTGATTTTCTGTAATGCATCAAATAACAGGATTGGATTTGTTTCATGTGAAGGTGCCAAGTATGCTTGTATTCCCCTGTGAGTGTGTACAGTACTTCCTGTTGGAGATCGGGAGCACACATGCTGAGGTACGAGCCAAAGCAGAACATGCAGCTTGATCACAAAGAAACGTCTGCGAGGTCCACTTTAATATTGTGAGTTTTTTGGCACTACAGTTACACAAACTACACAGGCATATCTGAAGTATTTTTTTGTTTGTCTTTTTTTAGTGTTAACCTACTGTAAAAGTCTTATTCTCTCTTTCCATTTTGAGTTTTTGGAAGGTATGCATACAGTGAATGTATTGCTGTATTTTTTCTTTTATGGTAGAACAAATCTACTACCCTTGGGGCTCCTAATAAATAGCCACATATGACATGATCTATACTTTTAACAAATATCAGTTAAATTGATATTATAATAAAGGTGTTGTGGACTTCCAGGGATATTTATATCGCAAAGGAGCGTCCACTATTATCAAAAGCACACTATACAATCAATACTTGTTAACGATGTGGCAGTTATATGCTGAATTCAATTTTTTTTCCCTCTTTTGTTGATTATCAAGCTGTGAAGATTGATGGACGCAATGGGGAGTTTATTTTAGCTGTAAACGTTTACAATTTTTGGTAATCATCAGCAGGGCCGTTTTAGTCTTACACTCGTCTATATTTTTTTGTTTTGTTTTTGTTTTCTCATACTTTACCTTATTTTGATTTTCTCCCTCTTTCCCCCCAACATAAAAATCTAAAGCAAGTGACCAAAATTAAGTATTCCAGTTAAGTACCCCCCACAGTATTCCAGTAGTGAAGTAGCTGGGATCTCTTTTAAAACCTATGAGCCTAAATGGGGCTGTTATTCTTTAATGCATTTTAAATACTTGTCTTTATTTATTATTTTTCAGTTTGTTTAATAAATGATTGTCAAAAAAAAAAAAAAAGTCATGACTTACCGTATTACTTAAAAAAAAAAAAAATAATAAAAAAAATTAGAATGAGCATTATTTTTGTTTTGTCAGGGTTTTCCCACTCGCATTGTTGACATGATAGAGTTACAGAGTTTTTGGGTTTTATTTTTTAAAATACACAATATTACTCTTCTAAGGCTAGAGTTATCATGAATAAAATGAATTTGCACTATGGTTCTCATCCATGTGACGCTGGATTAATGTTGTCGTGAGTGCTATTGTCGATACGGGCCTCATCTTCTAGTTGCTGCTCTTGGATCAATGATACAAATTCCAAAACAAACAGCCGAAGAGGCTCTTTTCTTTTCCTAAGAAGACTCCATTCACACAAAGCATTTTATCCGAGGCCCACAAAACAGCCCTTTTGAGGGTCGTCGTTCCCAGTGCTCGAACGAGCGAATCTTCTCGAAAGGTATCTTTTTAATGACCGATCCGCTGTCTGTGTTAAATAATGAGTTTCATTATTGTGTTAGCTCAGTTGAGAGCAGCAAAATAAATAATGAGAACTTGTAATAATGGGTGACCTAACCTTGTTCTTTTTGTCTGGAAATGAATAGAGTGAAAGCAAGGATGCTTGAGGAAGCTAACGAACCTGGGTGCTTTGGTTTTGCACAGAGAGCTGCTTTCAAAGACTACTTGATTTTCCATAATGCAAATACACTATATAACAGTACGTTCACATGCCTGCATGAACTTGTTAGCTGCAAAACGAGACATACTATTTGTGTGATTTACATAGATGCATTGGTTTACATGTTTTAAGATGAGGGGAATGATCCGTCTTTTTTTGTTGTTGTTTCTATATGATAGAGTATTTGAGGATGGAAGGTGCTTGTAGTGTCGGTGTAATGCAATTAAGTAGACTGCATAACGAGTTGAGGTAGTGAGCTACAACAGAGCATTTGGACAGAAGTGACTGCCCCCTTGTGAAAGCATCATGTACTGACAGGCTTAAAACGAATGAGATCTCCAGAGAGGCTTTATTTTTTTATTGTTTGCCTCGTCACATAAAAGAAAGTTCTACATGAAAACTTAATATATTGTTTTAATTGGTTATATCTCATTAAAAATTATTAATTATATCTTGAAGATATTGTGAGAGTATAAAGAAAGAGCTGCTGGACATTAGGACAATAGAAATATCTAAAATATTTGTTAAACCTGGAAAGATTGGAAATGTTTAATTAAAATTTGAAGGAAAAAAAAATCTGTGTAATATTAATTTACATTACATATTCATAAATGTAGAATAAAAAGAATAATTTTATAATAATTTTATTGCAATGCACAATAATGAAAACATCAGTCACTTTAATATTGCATTCAGAAAAAAGGTGTAGATCATAAAACCCCACCAAAAAATTTGTACTAAAATAGTATTATAAGAGTCAAACAAACACAATATTTTCTATGTCTGTTGATCTATTTAAAGAAAATGAATGAAAAAAATACCACACACTGCCATAGCTTGCAAAAACAAGCAATATTTATTACAATGTTTCGGTCAAGCGGCCTTCACCAGGCATATGTCCGCTGATCTGTAATCCTCTTTAGCCCTTCGTTGCCCTTGATGTGTCCCTTGTGCCTCTTGTTTGAATTGTGGCTAGTGGTCCGAGGGCAGCAAAGGTCAGCAAGCAGTCAACCGAAGCCCCCCATGGGACACCCCTGCCATTTAGATCCCAGCATACCAGCACTATCGCTGAAGATACTCAACGTATGTATGAGTGGAAACAGAACAAATACCTGTAAGTGTGTTTCTTTATTATTTGCATTATAAGTGACTAAGCTTTCATATGAAGCAGAGAGCCTTTTCCCTTTAAGAATGAATAAATACACACAATTTGGCTGAGCAACTAATGCATTTGGGTAAATTTTTTAATTATAATACTCTATGCTGTTATTATTGTATTTGGTGGAATAGTAGCCTAGTATTATTGCCTTTAAAAGGAAACAGTAATAATTAGCTAAGGATAGCGAGCATTATTTTTGTTTCACCAATGAATGACTAAATTATGGAGGGTAATAAGAGAGAAATAATGCATGAAAAAAACATAGGATGTGCTTAGTTGCACGTGTTATAAATACAAAATGTCCCTGAGAAGACATAATAAAAAACTTGGAGAGAAGTTGCTTCATACATGAGATTTATTTCCACAATTGCAGATATGACAAGTTTCCAGCCCTGCTCATGTGCGGCTAGTCTTTGTGTGGCCATAGTGATGATCCTGTACAGAAGTATTTGTCACTGGGGATTTTTTTGCTCTGGAGGCAGTTGCCGGGCGCAGTGGCTGGAGGCATGGATATAGTATCCCAGAAGGCCATAGGAGCTGACTCCCCATAAGTCAACCACTGGTGGTGAAAAACTCATATTGTGTCCTGTGTTTGCTGGCCTGAAAGACAGGGGAAATAAGGGTTAGTCTGTATTAGTTTTTAAAGTTTGCAAGGGGCGTATTTCAAGTGCGGCAAAGAGGCAATGTGCCGCCATTGTGTGAATGGCCTCTTCTCACTTTGCTAAAGCCTGCCCATTTACCAACAGATTGCCTCTGTTACCTAGCAACAATTTAATTAAGATGGTTCATGCAAGGTGGGGCTTTCTCTCTAAATGCAGGATTTTTTGTGTCCCAATAAAAATATTTTTTTTCATATCACATTGTCATAGCTCAAATTCTCTTTGAATGACCGAAATCCCTTTTTAATCTTAATAATTACCAGTAATATAAGTAAGCCCAACATGGATTTAAACTCATTTAAACATAGTTATTAAAAGTATAGGCCTAATACTTAATACACACACACACACACACACAATTGAAATATTCATGAATTGTTTGCATTGCAGGAAAGGGCGCAGAAATGATCTGGACACTGCTAAAGCTAAGTATTATTTATTAATAAAATACCTATACAATAAAGCAGTAACACTTTACAATACCATCTTATTAATTAATGCTGTGCACTACAATGAGCACTATGTTTATTAGAGTGTTTATTAATCTTTATTAATGTAAGTTAAAAAAAATCAACTGTTCATAGCTAGCTCAGGTCCATTTAATAATATCAACAGAGACTACTTTTGATTTTAATAATGGATAAGTAAAGGATGAAATTAACATTAAGATTAACAAATGTTTTAAAAGTATTTTTCATTGTTAGTTCATGTTAGTTATGGAACGTTATTGTTTAGTGCCACCAGTAAGGCTTAATATTTAGTCATATTAATGGATATTAACATGTTAAGCTGGAGTATTTTACAGTTTAATACTCTGTGAACTAATGTAAAATATAACTGTACATCCAAATTATTCAACAAAGCTTTGCCATGAAGGGGTGTGATTTTAATATGGAAAATAAATTGATTTCATAATTGTAATGTCTTCATATTCAAAATTACTCACAGAGTGTCAGTTTCAACAAATCAAACAAGATTACGTTCTGCCATCGGCATCTTCCTGCCCTAAAAAGGTGATGAATGAGAATTTTAGATCAAGCTCCAGGAATGACAGAAACTCGTTTTAACCAACTGCGTTCGATACCTCATCATCTGCCGGAGGTGTGCGATTCATTATTTGTCTGTCAGTTTGCAGTGTATGAAAACACACAGTAGTTTTAGGTGGTTTATAGCAGATGGTGCAAGAACGGTAGATAATATCTGGTCTCCAGTACCACTAAACAAATATTTTCATTATTCAACAACTGACACCTGACAGTTAAACCTGGCAAAATGATATTCATGAAATAGCTTGACATATAGTTAGTATAAGCAATCTGTGTGGATTGCAAACCATTTAACCTGCTTCTTATGTGATATGTTTGTCCATTTCTGACTCCATATATTTGACAGATACAATTAACAGCAGTTAAATCAAAGTACTTGACAGGGTCTCGGTTAACATAATGACTTTAGTAGTTCTGCCTCCAAATTTGGACCTTGAAAATAACAAAGACCAGGCAGGGAAACACTGTAAAGCCGATGTGTGATATGTGATTGTGGGTTGGTGGGAAAGGGCACACGCAGGTGTTGTGATCAGTTCGCACTGCTGTGTGTCTGCTCCTCCAGACACATTGCCAATCTTACAATGGTGACAATAATGGCGGCCCATCCTGCCTCACCACTCCAGACAATAGTAAAGTCCCGGGGCCATATGCTGAGCCTCTTGACACGGGTTCATTTGCAGGATCGTCTGTGGGAAAGCAGGGATAAAGACTACGCCAGACATCAAGGGTCACGGGGTCTTTCAAAAGAGGCGATGTGGTCAGGCTCCTATCAACAGTGTTGAGTGTAACACATTACAAGTAACGTGAGTTACGTAATCAGATTACTTTTTTCAAGTAAGTAAAGTAACGCATTACTTTATTTTTAGTTATTTTTTTAAATAAGTAACACCAGTTACTTTTTTTCCCATTTATTGATTGAAAGCTCTCCTGTCCCCATGTTGAGAGAAATCGGGAGTAAGATGTTACTTTAGTTCTAGAATAAATGTGAACATGCATTAATTCATCTCACTCACAAAAAAAAAAAAAACAGATTCAGTATTTCTCAAAATGAATAAAAACAGTGAAATACAACTCAGAATATGACGCAAACCTGCAATAATTAAATATGTTAAATAATACAAATATCCTTTATGTATCCCATTTTATTAACCAGTGTCTTTGCTACTGACCTTCCATGAAGCAATTCAACCATAATAAACAAAAGATAAACTAACATTTGTTTAGTTTTGTTTACTTTTTTTATTGCTGAAGAGTGTTGAACTTTCTTCTACTGTACAGATGTGAATTTACTTTTCCTTCAGCCTGAGGCTTTTGGTGTGAAACGGCTTTTACATTTGCCAAAAATACTACTTTTTATATTAAAAACAAACAAAGCAAGCCCTGCCCAGACTTAAAAAGTAATGCAAAAGTAATGTAACGCATTACTTTCTATAAAAAGTAACTAAGTAACGTAATTAGTTACTTTTTAGGGAGTTAACGCAATATTGTAATGCATTACTTTTAAAAGTAACTTTTCCCAACACTGCCTAACAAAACTGCTGAAAAGTGCCGAGGTCATTTTTAGGTGTACTGGCTTATTTTCAAGCCCTTTATTTCCACGTTTGAGATCTTGGTGAACTGTACAATTATTTAAATCATAAAAAATGCATGTTTTTCCTGAAAACGGCATCTCCACAGCAACATAGCTGCCGATAATTATCGGCCATTACTCGCTGTGCTATTTTAAGAAAAATAAATAACGTCCCCCATCATCTTTCAAACAAAAATTTGCCACGGCCCAAAACTACTTTCATTATCTCATGTGGTGATTAGCATGCACGCAATGTAGATTGGATGTACGGCTTTGTACG
Organism: Sinocyclocheilus rhinocerous; assembly: GCF_001515625.1. Classification (NCBI taxonomy): domain Eukaryota; kingdom Metazoa; phylum Chordata; class Actinopteri; order Cypriniformes; family Cyprinidae; genus Sinocyclocheilus; species Sinocyclocheilus rhinocerous. The sequence continues at coordinate 3,327,894 of NW_015656585.1, forward strand.
CACGTATACAATTGCACAAAAGACGGACGGCCTTAGGCTGCTCCTCTGTACCCCTCCCCCACACTTCAGCGTTCCCGCCTCCCTTCTCCTCAATGCTACGCAAATAAGCATCTCGCTCCCGGTACCACGTTAATTAGAGTGTAGATAACTAGCTGCACCCTCCATTCACACCTTTATACCCTTTTATTAGCATGACACTGGTTAGTGGCCTGCTCTGCTACGATCTCTTTGGGCCCCTGATTAAAAAGAGGACCCCTCAGAACACAAATCTCCTGTCCCCTTTCATCCCTGGCCTCATATAACATGGCTCTCTGATCCATGCTGGCACCGCGCTAACTGTCAAGAGTACCTGTTCGCTTCCTTCTCATCACCTCCGTCCAACCCCGTTCCAGCTTGTGCCTCTCCAAGTGACAGTAATTGCTGCTTTCACCTGAAAGCCAAGCCGTACAGATTTAACTCTGACGTATGGGTGTCGCCCAGGACAAAAGCAAACAAAAGAAAGCGGGTCAACGTTGGCGTCGAACAAGCCAGCGTCTTTTGTGGGGTCACTTTGTCGCTTGAAAATGTCCTCCTGTCATAATCCACTCTGGTTTGAGAGCATTATCCCTGTCTGGATTGGATCTCACCCTCTCCCTCTCTCTCTTTCGCTGAAGGATCCAGACTCAATTGTGATCCCCCTATGCAAGCTCAGCTCAACAGGGTCTCCTCCTGTCTTGCTCTGATTTCAAGGTAAAACGTCTCATTAGCTCTGGCCCTTGAAAGACGCCCGCTCCATCTCATATTCAGTTATACATTCCCTTTGAATAGCTTGTGAGAGGCAAGAAGGGAGGGAGAGAAAGGAAGGCAGGGGTGAGAGCTGATCCAGCTACCTGAGAGATAGGGAGGGGAAGGCCTGCTGAGGCCTCTGTAATTTCATGCAATCATTACTGCCTTGTGCCACAGACACATTCGACTGTCATTTATGCCTTACTTGAGGATAAAAGCTCTCTAGAAAAAGGAAAGTAGAAAGTGTCTTCACGTTTGTATATTCTTAGTATGCCGGGCAAATGAAAAGGGCTCCGCATTTGATGGTTAAATTGTTTAAAATACTGCTAAAAGGGATTATGGAGCACGCTAGATGCATGCTTTTATTATATTATGCTGATTATTTCGTTCATTATGGAGGCATTTAGGACTATAGTTAAGTGAAGACCTTTTATTCTTATCATTAGCAGTTGTAATGTTAGGAATAATGGCAAGAGTAGGCTATTATGTTATGACTTCCGTTTCTATAAATCTTCAAAAGCCTTTCCATTTCTGTAAACCTTTAAAAGCCTATTCAGATTTTTAAAGTTGACGTTTACTTCCATAAAATAAAATAAAAATGTAATTAAATAAAAAAAATTCAATAAAACAAACAAACAAACAAAATAATGAAATAAAACAACAACAAAAAATAAATAAAATAAATGATTACATGAGTGTGCAAGAAAAAAAAATGTTTTGGAAAATTATTTTACAGAAATCATACATTTACATCTAAGTCGGGTCAGTATAGTCAAATTTAATAAAATTGTCAAAACTTAAATTATTTTTTTTTACCTTTAAATGCTAGGAATTGTTAAAATGCAATTGCTGCTCTGTTCTCAAATAAATGCATTATTATTATTATTATTATTATTATTATTATTATTTTGTTTACAAATATATTATTAATAGGGTTTTAAAGGTCTCTTAGCCTGCTTTTTTTTTTTGGGTCATGTACACCACAGCCACAGAAATGCATGTCATTCTATTCTGAAAAGAAAGTGCATGGGAATTTGTCATAGTGTTAAAATGCTTTGCCCAAAAAAATTACAAATCCTCAAAAATGTTTTTATAATAGGCAGGTAGATTGAGACCCTTAAGGCACCAGAGCATGACTGGAAGCTACTTTGCTGCAGTGACTAATGATCAAGCCAGTCCTCACATCTCTGAATAAGCTCTCACAGTAGAAAGCTGACAAGGGCTATCAGAGTCGGAGTAAGAATACAGCAAAATCTACCGAGAAAACAGAATAGCTCATTTCAGAAAACAGAATAGCTCATTTCAGGGGCGTAAATTTCCTCTAACAGTAGGGGGGGACAATAAACATAAAATTTCCCAAGAGCAATTTTTGAAGGGGATACAGCTAAAATTTTACTTGTAAGGATTAGGATACACAGAGAAAAGCCTTACTACTTTTATTGTAGGGAGACCGTGCCAAATTAGACAACTTCATGGTGTTGTGGTCGCACCGCAATAGCGGTCGTGTCCATTGTAGACATTACTATCCGTCAGGCAGGTAACGTTATTATTGCTAAAATAGCGGACTCATCGAAAAATACATTGGCATCATCTGTATTAAAGAGAAAATAATCACTTCATCCGATGTTTAAGTGAATAAAATAGCCCTGACAGCCTTACTTACTGGAGTTCCACAACTATTGACTTTTTCTCGCTCACCGGACTTGTGTGTAGGTGATGCAGGGTTGCCAGGTTTTCGCAAAAAAAAAACAACTAAATTTCCCAATTGCTACTCAAAACTAGCCCAATTGCGTTTCAAGGGGGGTTCCCCGGTAAAACTTGCATTCAGGGGTAAAATACACGTTTTTGGTGGGGTTCCACCGGTAGAATTCGCATTCTAGGAGCTAAATATCACATTACTAGGGGAACTTCAACTCGCGGAAATGAAAAACAACCCGCGGCAACATTGTTAAAGTAGCCCAATTGGACTTGGCAGCACTGAGGTGATGTAAAAGAGGAAAGCAGGCATTTGGACCAAAGCACTGTGAGGCAGGGGGGAGGGGGAGACTCAAAATGTTTCTAAACTTAAGACGCATTTTTGCCCCGTTTGCGTTTGTGTTGTTTTTCTACTTACAAAGTTATTTAAAGTATAAAACAATTTAATTTACAATACACCGCATGGTTTTTAATCATATTTTTAGGGGGGACCACCCTCAGATAGGGTTTTTCTTAAGTACTGTGTGCATGCGTGTGCGTGTGTGTACACACTACCATTCAAACGTTTGGGTTTATGTTTTTGGGGGAAAAAAAATCTCTTATGTCCACCAAGGTTGCATTCATTTAATCAAAAATACAGCAAAAAAGTAATATTTAAAAATATTTTCAATTTAAAATAACACTTTTTTTATTTTAATATATTTTAAGAGTAATTTATTCCTGTGATGTCAAAGCTGAATTTTCAGCAGCCATTACTCCAGTCTTCAGTGTCACATTATCCTTCTGAAATCATTTTAATATGCTGATTTACTGCACAAGAAACATGCCTTTTTGATATTTTTGTGGAAATTGTCATACATATTTTTTTAGGATTCTTTGATGAATAGAAAGGTTAAAAGAACAGCATTTATTTGAAAAATAAATCTTTCGTAACATTGTAATATTTACTGTCACTTTTGATGAATTTAATGCATTCTTGTTGAATTAAATTATTAATTTATATAAAAAACACCAACGTTAATATTGTTTTACTATTGTTGTATAATCTTGCCTATAAAGAAAATTGTTGTGCAAGATGTAACTCTTGAAATACTATAACTAGGCTATATCTGACTTCACAAGTTAGAGATGACAACGTCTCTAAGGTCACAAGACACCATTAAGAACACTTGTTGAATTTGTTTCTGGCCAGACAAAGTCAGACTGAGAGACACAAATATACATTCAATAAATTCTGCTTGCTACTTATCACTTCATCTCCTGCCTTCTGCTCTTCCCCCGCATTTGCCTCTTGGCTGGTAGAAGAGTTAACATGACAACCAAGTTGACTGACTTTGAATACCAGACAAAATCTGATATTTCCTGACAGAGAGAAAGATTTAGTAACAAAATAAACTGTATCTACACTGGATATAACAGACCTCAGATAAAGACTACACCTAACCTTACATGCCAGACTGAGATCAGTACACTTTTACAGAGATGTTACCTGTAAGTCAAAGGTAAATCTAAATGAGGCCTTTAATGCCCTTTTAGGGGTGAGCGAAATCAAAGCTGAGCAAAAGAAAGCGCAGAGATCCAGAAGCAAGGGCTTTCCACCGCAGGTATCACTCCTTGCCTTGCGGCACACCGCGGGGGCTAAAATGTTCTGCCCAACCATAAGCGGAATCTGAGCAAGCAAAAGGTGTACTGTGGATTAGCTGCCCACGCCGTAGCCGTGGGCAACCTCAGAGATTCACGTGTGGCTGCTTTCACGCCTGTGCTTTCCCTCGCACGTAGCGCAGAAGGGAGTCGCAGTGGAGGAGATGTCCTTCAAAAGTGGACGGTATCAGCCGAATCCAGTCCCACTGAATGATTTCTCACAGCTTTGTTCCTATGGAAACTTGTATGCTCTCCAAGAAGGCCTGTGAACAACTGAACCGACTTTCTTTTGATTAAAGTACAAATACGCTGAAAGAGTTTTCACTTGTCTCCTAACTGATACCAATATATTGCATTACCAGTGTTACAATCCCAGATGTGAGGTCTGAGATACAGAAATTAGATATTTTTGCCACCCTTAATTAGCTTCAAATGACAGTCACTGCATCCTCACTGCTCTCTCTCTCTCTCTCTCTCTCTCACACACACACACATGTACACACACACACACACTCATAAATACTGTGATTCCCCGCCGAGTGCCTGAGGAGATGAAAGCCATTGCAGCTGCACCCACCTCAGTGTTGTGCAGTGCCTCTCAGGAGGGGCTCCCAGCATGACACAAAGCAATAGCGCAACACACACACACTTACACACAGATTCAGCTCATAAACATCACGTAGATAACCCCTCAGGACATCTAAACAAATACATATCTCACAGGTCACCAATTAAATGTATAGGACTAAATGGATTTAATACAGTCGAGGTTTAGGTCTTTTACTGCACCCAAGACCACCATCATATGCTTATGCAACACTGGGTGGTAACTGATTACATGTAAAAAAATTAAGTACTTGTAATTAGATTGTTACATTTTAAAATACTTGTAATCAGCCTACAGTTACTTTTTATAGATTACATGATTACATATTATTTACACAATAGCAATAATTTATTCATAATTTATTGATTCTCCCTATTCCTCCTTTTCATCTTTTACATTTTCCTTTCTAAAATAGCCTATACTGCTTATATACATTCAGAAAGTCTTCCAGTTTTGTGGACATTCATACAGAAATCAGTCATTAGTCAGGTGGCTACACAGCATTGGATGACCACTGGATTTACAAAAATCATTTCAGGTTTAAAAAGTGTTTCAACATTGCATCAACTAGCCTACTGTTACCATGCATTACTTTGGAAGGTGTTTCTATTTTCTTACTCTATTTACTCTTACTCTATTTCTTACTATTTTCTGTATTTTTGCATCAATGGTACAAGATTATCCTATTTAAATCAATGTGAAAAACGTGATAGGTCAAAAGTAATCTAAAGTGAACTAAAAGTAGTCCGATTATATTACCTAAAATGTGTAATGTAATGGATTACGTTAACTACACATTTTTTCATGTAATTCGGAATCAGTAATGGATTACAATTTGTAAGTAATCTACCCAGCTCTGTGTTTATGCACAATAAAACAGGATTGTTAAAGTCGCAATTAAAACAGAATTAGCGATGGATCTTTTCTTCTGTATTGTGGTGTAAATAACCGGGGATTATGGGAAAAGAAAAATGTAGCGGAGGGGACTTTGTTCTATCCATCGGTTGTTGATTGACTTGTGAGATGTGGAGGCAGAAGAACATGAACTTGCAGGGGTGGGGCTTAGGTAGACTAATTGATTGAAGAAGTCCATGCATACATCATCACTGGAAGATCGAATTATGACATTTTCATTCAAAATTACAAGGTCAATTAAAAAAAAGAAAGAAAGAAACATACATGAAAGAATCATTCACAAGGGGAAGTCGTGGCCTAATGGTTAGAGAGTCGGACTCGTAACCCAAGGTTGCTGGTTCGAGTCTCGTACCGGCAGAGATTGTAGGTGGGGGGAGTGAATGTACGGCTCTCTCTCCCACCTTCAATACCACGACTGAGGTGCCCTTGAGCAAGGCACCGAACCCCCAACTGCTCCCCGGGCGCTACAGCAAAAAAATGGCTGTCTACTGCTCCGGGTGTGTGTTCACGGTGTGTGTGTGTTCACTGCTGTGTGTGTGCGCACTTTGGATGGGATAAATGCAGAGCACTAATTCCTAGTATGGGTCACCATAATTGGTCACATCACTTTCACAATAAGATAAAATGCATTTAGAAAACTGATGGGATGAATTATTTTTGGTGATGGGCCATCATGTTTTGTATGTCATGTATTAGTATTATGGATCTATGACTAGCCATATTTAATGTATTAAAACAGCAATTTTAAACAATCACCTTATGGCACTAGATTGTGTTGAGCTTTAAATCACTGTCACTAACACCATCTTTTTGTCTCTATTTATCCCACTGGACAGTCTCTGCACTCGACTAATAACATTTAAACTTTTGTCTGGGCAACTCTGTGCCCTTCAGTACTTTGTCTCCATTCATTCTTCAGAACAATCCCTTTAAAGATTGTACCAGCAGGGCCAACAGTGAATGCCCCGGTAATGGTTTGGGAACCTTGGCCGTCTGGATGAATATTTACTCTGTCATCATGGCAGGGTGATGCAGATAAATCTGCCTCCTTTAGCTGGCCATGCAAAGCTGGAATGGAGAATGGAAAGGGGAGGAGGATGTGAGTGAGAAAATGGCTGACAATGAAGGAATCAATTGCTGGACAGAGACAGCTGTGATGCACACTGTGAACTCAGGCAGACGAGCAAAACAATGCAGAACAGTATCAATTTATACAGGACAGCTGTGCTTATATTTATACTGTGTGAATATTTAAAAGAAGAATTCCTTTTTACCTGAAATGTGAAACAAACAAACAACATCTTAAGTGTTGAATTGTTAGAGAAAAGCAAGCAACTACTGTAACCAGTGTAACATTATTTAGCTGTTTTGTGTAGCCTGAGATTGACAGACGATGTTAGTATTCACTTTGAGTGTGTATGTTGTAAATTACAGTGATATCGAAGGTGACGATTTCTATTACAGACTGGTCATATAGATTAATTCTCGTATTCATCTGACCAGACAGGTTCACAATTCCTTGTATTTTTCCAGATAGTTCCAGTAGTTTAATGTGAGTGCCACTGTCCCCTCATTATTGGCTGTTTAGAGCACATGGCCCAATCCTAGCCAACCATGCAGCAATGACATCACCACTGCAGTGATCTCATCTTGCTTCTTCAACAGTTTTACCCTACTTTCCCATCAGGCCATGCTTTTTCTACCTTTGTGCTTTTTATCTCTCCATCTTTCATACACAAGCACAGTTAAAGAGACACCCCTCCTCAATGCACTGATTACAGACCCCGAAGGCCTTTAAAGGGGCAGCAAGCTGGAAAATAACCACATGCTGTCCTGGGCAACTCCACCACTCCTAGTATACGCAGTTTCCAAGGGAGCCATTCAAGAACTTAAGCAGCAAGGCAGACTCACACCCCAGATCTGTCATCCACCCAGCACCAACCCTCACTGGGTCAAACCTCTCTTTGAGAGACAATAGGCAATGTGGGAAAAGTGACTGATGGATGCCTGAACTGAAGTAGGGCAGTGACCCTTAGAAAGTGTCCCAGGACACCACCTTTTGGCTTTATGTCAGCAGAGACCAGTAAAACAGATATTAAATATTTATTTAAACATATTCACATTCTTGATGAGGATCTGCTGTTTCAGAATTGATCAAGGGAAATCAGGTGTTACTTACAAACTGTGTTTTCTCCTCCAAATATTTCACACAGTTCTTAGAATAAAATACAGTTTTTCCCCCTCATTAAACACAGCTTGCTTAAGGCCAAACACTGTCTTATAGATCCAAGCCAGTTTTTATGATGGCTATCTTTTATAATGATCATGAATTGAACTCTTGTCCCTGCAAACAATCCTGGTCATTTAACTTTTGACCTATGGGATGTCAACCATTCTACTTGCCCTGCCCTCCATATGATCCTACGTCAATAGATAAACTGGTAAAATGGTTAATTTTGGGTAGAAAGGGAGGGGCTTTGAGAAGGAGGGACTTGACCAGTTCATCATCAACCACTTTAGTGGTCACTATCAATATGACCTTTAGCTGGAGAGCTTGTCAGTGTCACAGACTCCCTGTGTGAAGGACATGACCTGCCATTTGGGTGAACTTGGACTTAAGTAGAGAATGCCACAGAGGAAACCCAACTCATATATTGATACTCTATTAATACTGATCATTATATCTTTTCTTACAGTTGAGTTTGTTAAAGCTGAATACAGTCACACACCAGTGTAGTTTCAGTTTTCAATTTCACACTACATTTGTTACAATATTGAATTTCAGCATTTTGGTTTAAAAAAATCAACAATAAAACAATCTCTGGTGTCCTCACACTCCCAACGGGCGTGATTCAGTAACCATCTCATTAGTAAGACATCCCTAACACGTGGCCACCAGGGTCATGTTGTAAGAACATACACAATTTGTTTGTGGTCAGCTCTCAGAACAGACAATAGGCCTTGTGTTTCCTAAAACCCCATGAGGGCCTTCTATCTAGGAGCTTGTTTGAGCATGAAAACAGGCCTGGTCAAAGATGGGAAGGGTCACAGCCCTTAACAACCTTAACCTATGACCTTTTCCCAAAGGACCTGCCCCATAGGCCAAAGAACATGGTCATAGAAGGATGATTGAGACATAGAATATGTGATGAAGAACTAGAAGACAATGGTAACATTTCATTTTCATATAGAGTATTCAATTATGGATTCAAACCTTTTAAAAATATTTTTAGCAAAGCTCTTAGTTTACCCCAGTTTGGCATAAAATTATTCAAAGCTTTTGAGATTATAGTTTAGATCATTCTCATGAAGGGCAAGCAATCCTCAAGGTGAGGTTCATGGTGCATGAAGAGGATAAAGCATGTTAATTAGACATTTGACTTTATTGGAATGCATCTTATTAATGATGACCTAATAAACAAAGTCTGTACACCTCAAAACTCATGAAAGATATTCTGCCCGGCTCAAGGATAACGGTAAAACCCGCATGTTGTCAGTCTTGGGAAGGTGGGTCACATTAATTTCTGGGCAAGATTTCTGGCCTAATGGCTGATGCAGAACTTATGATGTGTGATATTAAAATGAATTGTGGACTATTAAATTACAGTGTGGAACGGTCACAAACATTGTAGAGAGAGACCTGAATTGTAGCTGTCCAGAAAAGGCCATCTCAAAGTAAAACATGTTAAAATAGGCTTTGTTCCAGACATGGCACACTTGATCGGCCCTCCAGGTCTACTCCAACATAACAATATTCTCAGTAAGACTGATGGACTTTTGCCCCGACCTGAGATTTTGGGCCTCTCGACTGAATAAGTAGAGCTGCAGGGGCAGTTGATGCTGGCGCCTGGGCCTCTGAATAATCCTGTGCATCTCCCCACAGCCCTTTTTCACACTATACCCCAGCTCTTTCCCCTTCCCTGGATTCCTCCCACTGTCCTCCCAACCCTGACTGTGCACCGGCAGGTAAGGACTCTGATCAGCCCGCCACTCACACTCCAGGGTGACGGATTAGAACACATCCATCCGCTGCCCGCTTTCATCCTTTGCCAGTGCTCGGGTAGGGGGCTCGTCCGGAGTAGGAGCGCTTTCTCCTCCGGCCCCTCCCCCCTTCTCGTCTTACCTCGAGGAGGTGGCTTGGGGTGTGGGGCGGGAGACAAACCAAGTGGCATGAAAAGGAGGGTAATGGGGGAGGGGCGCCAAGAAAAGCTGGGGAGAAAAAAAACGAACATTGTCCTTTTCAAATGGATGGGAAACGATTCAGTGGGATTTGCTGGCAATTATACGGTGCAGGGCTAATCAATTCAGACTATTCTGACCGTGGAGTGGACTGATCCGATAGAACAAAAGATTGGTCAGCAGGAGAGGTACCTGAGAAATGGGTCCGCTCGGTGTAAGTAGCATGGGGCAACACCCCCCCCTCCCGAACAGCACCAGAGCATATGGACTGGCTATGAACTTATTAGCCAGCGGATTAAGGGGTAAAAGCAAGGGCTCGGGGGGACACCACAAGCCCCTTTCACTTCGGCACTCAGGGGTCTTGCCACTAATAAAAAGATGATGATACCATTAAAAAGACCTAAAAAATATTCCTGGTGAAAGCACACATACTTTAAGAGGGGTGGTGCTCTATCATGTGCCATCCGTGCTCAACACACAACCCACAAAATCCTTATCTCGCTAACAAGAGGGATCAGATTGCCCAGTATATTCATGAGCAGATCCCTCACACAAGAAGTCACTTGTGGACTTTGATGTGATGAGGCGTGTGACAGGTGATCCTTGGCCCTTTCATGCCTGTCAGCAAGGCTCCGTGCCCTCAACAACCTCTCATCACCTAGAGACAGTCAGCAACCTGCTTCAATGGGCTTGAGGGACCTGAAGAGGCTCAATCTGGTGCCTACACAAGATGAGGCTCTACCTGGTTACACTTGGTTCCAGCACAGGGTGAGTATTGTCATCATCTCAGCATGAAGGGGATAATCTATCAGTCCTTTCTTACCACAAACTAAGGACCCTGTAGTATGCATGGAACTGGAACCACCAGGTGCTGAGTGCAAGCCACGGAAAATGGACCTAAAAGACCAAAAAGACACTAACATAGAGGACATCTGGAGGTGGACAAAGCTATGACGCCCCACATCTTTTTATGTGATGCCTCCTACTCTGTTGTGTGACTCTGTCTAAACTGTTTTGTCTTCACTCTCCCTCTAATGTCTCTTTCTTTCTCTCTTGACCTTTCTTTAAACGAACATGAAATGCAAGAGGATTTTGAGCTTTATAGTGGAGAATTTTACATTGTGTGGATATTTGTTTTCCACCTCCATCTTTTTTTTTTTTTTTACCATGGAGGTCAACTTCCTTAAGGATTCTTTACAGAAGAGCTGAGAGGTTGCTCTTTAATGAGGAGGGATCTCAACAGGGCTTCGAAAGCCTCAGTCATTCTCATCTGCTTGTCACATGATGCTGGGGTTATCAACCTCAGAGGCCTGCATCTTCACTGGCATCTCTCGAAACTTCAAGGGGAATCAGAGAGTATACCTCTCTCGCTCGTAAACATAAAGACAATGCGGTTCCTCCACTTCCCTTCCCACATATACACAGGATGAAAACAGATGATGGCCTTGCTGTCTCAAATTTAAATAAAAGACCTCTGTATGATCAGTGATGTCATTTCATTGCTTTTTTTTTTTGCTCGAGTTTCTGCACATTGCAGTCTTTCTATAGAATCCCTTCAAAGGCCTTTCTTTGACAAAAGAGCCATGGGTAGTACAAAGCTCTGTGGTATGTCTCAGCATAATTGAAAGACTCTATTGACTGGTGAATTCATGAACTAACTGTTAACAGTTAAGCCCACTATAGCATGTTATTATAATGAAGACAGATAAAACGCATAAGACGTTCTAGTCCGTCCCAAGCTTTTGTGACTACACCTTTGACATATAGCCATTGCATCTATAATGCTCAATGACTGAAAAAGATGCTTAGCTGTGGCACAGAGACACATCCATTCTAGTCTGGCTATATTAACTAGCTAAATCAAGTTAGATCCTATCCTCTGTCTACAAGTCTTTCAGCTCAACCAATGACATGGACATACTGCATTTAGTATATCTAAAGCCACTGTAGCCATCTTGAGTGCTAATGTACAGTGACCCGTGTCCGGTAAGGTCACAGATGTTTGGGTATGTGACCGTGTTCCGTTGCGGAGGGTTTGGAAAAAAGAAAAGAAGAAAAAGGCTACTGGAAGAAAAAAGTTGTTGACACCCCGACACGCTTACACCGTGACGGACACACAGAGAACTTCTGCCTTCCCCCCTTTTTCTTCCTGGTGCTGTCAGCCTGGGTCAGTCGGCTGTCAATGTGGCTATGTTTGTGTGAAGTGCCGTGGCATCACGCCTGCCTGTCAGTGCACTGGAGGTGACCACAGGGTTGTGCCAACCTCACCCCTCTGGTAGCAACTGACATTGCCCTTCATTTCTTCTCCATGGGTTTGTCAGTCAGATCATCACTTAACAAAATGAGAGAGATTGGTAAATTATACAGAGCTGCTGTCTATAATATTAAATTTACTTACATTATGCTGTAAATTCTCAGAGTGGTGCAAATTATGTTTATATTGTACTGCATGTTTTTTTTGGTTAAGAGAAAATATGAAATTTGTCAATTCTATCCTCTTATACTTGTCCTCATGATGTTTCAAACCCATATGACCATCAAGTAGAGATGTTCTTTGCTATATTATGTCAGTAGAGGGGACAAAGGCCGAAACAAGCATAAAAAAGTATTCTGAAGCATACGGCAAGTGTCTGTGTCAGAAATGAAAATTTAGTTGTTTAATTTATTTACTGAATATTCTGGCCTCTGACACAGCTTTTGAATCTCATTTGAGCTTGTTTTTAAATATGGTGAGTCATGATCAGCCATGTGATGCCCAAGAATTACTGTTTTTGGCATCGCTTGCGTCAAACCTGTGTAACACATTTTCAAGCTCCATATTTGAATATGAATGAAATATTTGAATATGCAGATGAGATTCTGAAAGAAGAATTTCAGAGAATAATGACTCAAATGTTGGTCTCCAACACACAAAGCTTGCATGTACGGCCTCTCAAGGACTTGACACTTATTGTTAATAGCCTACTATTCCCATAATTTACTAGCTTGCCTTTCAAAAATTGATTTAGCCAGAATAAACATTTTTTTCCCCCAAACCTAATAAAATATTATATAATTCATAAATGCATTTCTTTAAATTCATTTTACACTAGTCACTGCGGTTATTCCATGTAATTAAATATTAATTAGGCCTACACAAAGAGGCATATAGTATTTGCTCATTTACGAAAAACCATAATTGCCCATTTTAATGGGAGTAGCCTATATAATGTATACACAATTTAAAAAACGCCACCAAACATAATAAAACGTATACTGATATAAATTGGTTAAAATCGAGAGAAAGAGGGATGCAGAGGCAACAGTAGAGTACTGAACAAAGCTTCAATGTGTATACTTGTCATGGATGCAGGATGTCAATCTTGAAGAACAGAAGCATCTACATCTACATATAGGCTACCCTACCTTCTTTACTTTTGCTCCCCTCTCTTACACGCAGTCAATTACGGGTTCCCATGTCACTCACCAACACCAAACACCGCATGGAGGATGAGGCGAAAAATTCTTATTTGAAGTTTAGCTCTCATTTGAATGACAAAAAGGAGGCCTGCTAACACACCGATAATAGAATCAATTTGCACACATTTATAGGCACCAGAAATTAAAAGTGACAGAAAATGAAAGTCTCCGAAACAAATGAAACTGCAATTCCCGACAAACCACTAATTCAAAAAGTCTGATGACAAACAACAGTGTGAACAGTTCTGTAATTTTGCTATGTGCTTCTCGTACTGTTAATGAAACAAATAAGAAAGAAAGAAAAAAGAAAGAAATAAAGTAGGCTATACGCTGAATGAAATCTGCTAACATAGAGAGAACTAGGCAGACGAGGACAGGCAGAAACTAAAAAAATAAAAAATAAAAAAGTTCAGTTTTATTTTTGAAATCTCTGAATTAATCAGCAAGTAAACTATTACATTAAAGCATATAAAAGACATCTTTTTCTTTCTGTCTCTCTCTCTGTCACACGCTCACTACACACAAGAAACAAAAGCTAATTGAATTGTACTGTTAAAAAGGTTTGAAATTTTAAGAGGGGCTCATACAGCTTTTGTTGATTTAGGTTTTGCACCATCTATCAATGGGTTCATAGGAAGAGGTTTAATCAGGTAGGAAACCCGGACAGAAAGAGGTGGGACGGGGTATTGTGTTGGTGTGAAAGCAGAACCAAAAAGGGGCGTCTTTTCACGTTTCTTTGCTTTCACCTGCTGGGATCCATTTGGTCTCTTTCAGGAAGAAAAAGGGGCGAATGCAATGAATAAAGAAAGACAGACGAGTAGCCCATAAAGGCCAATAGCTTAATCAACAGCCACTTGTAATCACCATAGTACTAAACTCGACTGTCAGCTTACTCCATCCTCGCTCATGTAGCCTAGTCAAAAACACATAATCAAACCAGGAAAAAAAGAAAAGAAAAAAAAAACCTCTCTCAGGTTTTTTGGTATTGCTTTAAGTATGTTGTGTTCAATATGTTGCAAAGCATAGGGAGAACATTTAGAAATGTTATAAAATCACTCATATCTGGGCAATTTTTCAAATTACAGTCACCCAGTCAAACAACGAGGTCATTGCGCCATCTTGGGGTGGAAGTGGGAACCATCTGCAGCTTTTTCAAATTAAAAATAATTAAAAGGTGTTATGAAATGTATAGATTATATATGTTTAGTCCACTTTATCTAATTTTGTACTCATGTTATTTATTTTTTTAAATAACTGTAGCCATATTAATAACAGACATCCTAAGCGTAAAAAAAATAGAATAAGGGATGTGAAACAAATTCAGATTTCCAACGGCAAAGAATCAGCACTGTTTTAAGGGATTATGAATGTTTTACCATTAGTTTTTCAGTATAGTCTATTACGAAAATCATTTTGGAAATAATGACCACAAGGGGGCCATCTGCAATTAAAGTCAAATCCACACAGAGGCACACATACAGCTCAAATATTATGAAAACTACATTTTAAATGATAAAAACCAACATGCTGTATAAATTTAAAAATATGCAAATCAAGTGGAATTTTTGTGGGGGGGAAATATTTCAAATGTCTTTCATTTTGAGATTATAATTAAAATTCCTTTATTTTCTGCTTCATGATTTGGAGTTTGACAGTTATCTGATGACATCATAGTTTTCCGACCTAGAGTAGCCCATAATATTTTCCTTACAAACCAAATGTTGTTGTGGTTTTTTGTTTTGTTTTCCCCAACACCTTTTAAAATGATTTACTGTACAATAATGCGTTTGCCCCCCACAACTTTCAGCGATTTGTGAATAAAATAATGCATTTTCAATAGCATATTTTTCATCTCTCAGTGTCAGTACACCCTTCTTGCCCTATCACACTGTCATTTCAACCCTCTCAAGGCTATCAGGAAAATAAAATTTTCACATGTGAAAGCCACATAAATAACACATTTAATGCTCTGTATGCCTGACCATAAGAAGCCCATTTCAAAACATACCACGGACAACATACAGACACACTCTCACAACACACACACACACACACACACGGCAGGGTCAGAAACCCAGAACATTGTGAAGACAGGTCATACATTACTCAGCCAGGTTTGTACATGCATCTATTCCTTGAGAGCGCACTGGCTATTTGAAGAGCTATGGACATGGCACTTTGATAAAAGGGTCATTCTGCAGGCTTTGCGGGGGCTGTGTACTGTGAAGGATTGGATTTTCACATGAATGCTTGCACTCTCAGGCTGCCCGTCCTCTTCTTCATCCACACTAAGATAACATTTGAATGGCAGATCTCAATTTCTGATTGCTGTCTGATTATCTATTCACCTTCAGCTATATTGACAGGGCACACTGCTATTGAGAAGTGTGTCAGAATGAGAGTGGTCAGAATTCAGATTTGGGGTACAGGAGTGTCCATATTTTCTTAGTCACTTCAGTAGTGAGGAAAAATAATTCATTGCTTATAAAAAGCAATGTAATAAATTAATCACTTAAAGGCATAGTTCATCTAAAAAAATGAAAACTCTGGCATTGTTTATTTGCCTTCATGTTGTTCCAAACCTTTATGACTTTCTTTCGTCTGAGGAAGACAAAATATATTTTGAATTAGTGTGTGTGTGCTCCACAGGAGAAAGAAGGTCATTCAGGTTTGGAACGACATGAGGGTGAGCAAATGATGACACAATTTTCAGTTTTATTGAACTGTTCCTTTAAAATAAACTGATAAATTATTATTTAGTTACAGCCTCCCATAAAATCTTACACTCAAAGAACTGAATTGTCCAATCAAATCAAGTCACCTTTATTTCTATAACGCTTTATATAATACAGATTGTGTCAAAACAGCTTTACAAAGATGCACAGGTAACTAGCAGAATCAATTATGGAAACTCAGGGACACAATTCAGATACTGCTGTAAAGACAATAGTGTGATTTTTTAGCTCAAGTCAGTTCAGTGTCGGTTTAGCTCATTGTGAAGTTAATCAGCTGTAAGCAGTTCTACAAAAGGTAGAAACACAAAAAACTAGTGTAACCAGTTTTGAAACTAAAACTAAAAGTCGGCATCGTAGTGTGGTATTGTACAGCTGGAAATGCACTGAAAACAAGAAGCAAATAGGATGCAATATTAAGCTGAGGAATCTAGACAGAGCCCAATTAGAGAGATATGGTTAGGATGGGACCTGTGGTGTGTGTGTGTGTGTGGAGGGGGTGGAACTGATGGGGGAAGGGTGCCCAATGCCAACCTGAGACATTTTGATCTCCACACTTGGATTCACAGGCATACATTACTCCACTGGCAGACTAATACGCTTCCACACACACGCATAAACACACACAATTGGTCATTGCAGGCAACATGATCTGGGTGGCAACACAGTCAACACTGTGCATGGTGTTATGACGCCATCCTGTCTAGTGCAATCGCCTTTGTCGCAATGAGGACCACAAGCCAATAGCATCCTGCTATCCTCCAAAATATGTTATGGGAATATTCGTCATGTTTCTGACAAATGCATTTTCAAAATAGTTTGGTTTTGTCAATATAACACTTCCAATGAGTCGAAGGGTACGTCTGACATAAATCGTCAACGGTTTTTCAACCTGAAATTGTAAGTAAGCTATGAATATATTACATCCCTTGATCATGGCACAGTGCCAGCCAGTCTGCAAGCAGAATAGAGATTTGATGAGGTCATGTGATTTAGTAGCTGTTTGCTTCATGGAGAGAGCTGCACTTGTCCATATTGTAGCAGCTAATATCACAACAGCCCTCCGTCGGTGTCCATGGCAACGGGCGACAGAAAATGAAAGGAGGAAATTAAATCATGCTGTCATGGGGGTGCATGCATTAATTTTGCATAAAGAGTGGATGATATGTGAACGCCTGGGCTTGCCTTTGTTCAGTGCCAGTGTCTGGTACACATCCAAATATGACAAAGCCCAAACCAAAAACTTGGGTTTAAAAGCAGTTCAAAAGAAAAATAAATACTAAATATGAATCATTGTCAGCATAAAAGTAAATCTGACTGTTGGAAAAAGGGTTCTTTCAGAGGATTTTTTTTTTTCAACAAAAGATCAATCAAATATTATGGATGTACAATATAAAAATTATAAAAAGACATCGATTTCTTTACTATTTTGTCTAAATAAAATTAAAACAAAGAAATAAAATAAAATGTTTTAAATGTGAATTTATGCATCACTTCAGTGCAAAAATGGATATTACATATTGATAAAAAATGAATAAATTTACCTTTGCTGTTATCTAACTTTATCTAAATGTAAAAATATTAAAACTGATAAATGAAACAATATATAATAAAAAAAATTTATAAATTGTCTAAAAAATAGAATTACACTGTACACTTCTGAAGAGGAATAGTATATGCACAACATTTTACAAAAGAGGTCCAAGATATTGCACTAGGTGAAGTGCTACTGGCTACACATTTACATAACAAATCAAATTTACATATTACCTTCCAGCATATTGCACTGAACATAGTGAGTTTTGGTTCTCTATAGAGTCTGTATGGTGTTAAGTTGATAAAGGCCACAACGGAACGTCTGAACGGATGTTCTCGTAACATGCATGAGCCATTACTTGTAGCCTATAGACAATCATTTTGATGGGTAACATTGACTGACATTATGCAGGTACATTTCTCTGGAAGATTTTTCAAGGGCTCTGTGTTGCAATGCTCACAGTTCAGAGCATATTGCATATAACAGAAATAAAGGGCCAATGCCACGATATTGCTCCTTCAAGATGATCCGAGCTGATACTTGTGAAAAAAGCCCCGACATACACTTTCAATACGTGCATAAAACATACTTCAGCCTGAATGCAACATAACGAGTTTATTATTTGCTCAGACCTCAACAAGGAGCCTCAGCACAATAATCTTCGACTTTTTGCCTTACATATCCGGGCGCCGAGGGACACAGTGACAGCTGTTCATCACAGCGACAGTAATACAAGACATTCCTCTCTCTCCACACCATCAATTTACCAAGCCTGGACATTGATTTATTCATAACCATCAGTATGCATCATTTGTCCAAATTACAGAGAGGAAATATTGACAGAAGATAAATAAAGATAAACTGAGGCACTGTGGACAGTGTCAGACACAGCTGATTTCTGACCAACCTGTTTCAAACAACAATACCCAAAGACATCAGCTTATAAAGTCATCTGCCAGAATACATTCGCAATTTAAGGACAAAAGCACTGACACCTTACTCATCTCCACCTGCATTAAATACCAATACAAAATGTCAAACTGTAAAATATCTTGGCTACCTAAAGCCCGCATTTCCAGGCTGAAGGCAGTGCTGACAGCAGCTATCAGCTGCTGCATGACAAACAGATCATGCAAATGACCTCTGATGGATTCAGAAGAGGGAATCTTACAGTCTACCTGTCCATACCTGTGCTATGTGGAAATGAGATTTTAATTCGACCAGACCACCTGATAACGACAAAACACTGACCGAGGGTCTGAGAAGCTGCCATCAAAGAAACATGTATATATTAGGTATCATCTCATGATCCATCACTTCACCAGTTTTCGCATCTTCCCAGCTGCCTATAAGGCAGAGCTTGGATCTCATCAATAATGCAATGAAACATCATGTTTATGCAATTCACACAATGATAGAGCACTAGTACATGATAGTGATTGTAGCCACATACAAGCATAAAACAGCCTGCGCCCACTCAAAAGCATAAAAAGCCAGTTATTTAGGTTAAAACACATATATCATCCCTCAACAACAGCAGGAGACTAGAGAGTGTAAAAAGGCAATACATACTCACCTTTTGATTCGGTTTTATGCAGGTTCTTATCGCTTCATGGTAGCACAGCACACAGGACAAATAACTGTAATGCCATGGTGATATGCAAATTAATGGATCGCGCTGAATACAAGGACATTTATTATTCATAAATCACTCATGTTTATGCAAATTAGGTTACACAGCCCTACTCAAATAGGAGGTTGGTAATTTATTCTGTCTTGCTTCATAAGCTTCTGTGGCTTTTTAAAAAAAGGCAAATGTTTGGTCTAACTAACTGCTTTTTTGTGTATAAAAAAAAAAGGAACGTCATCAACAGATTTTTATCAAAAGCTTTTATTTTTTGCGTAAAAATAAAGTCAGTCATTTAACAGTGTTTAAACATTTAAACCAAAATCGTAGGACAACCTAAGCACCTTCATAATGTAACACCCATTAATGCTGCAAAATAAAAACTGGGTAAAAAAAAAAAAAAGGGTAATGGAACCACGTGTCGAACATATGAGAATGTGTTATAACAAACACTTGGCGCCCCCATGTGGTCACCTGAGAGAGCCCGTGTTGCACCTGTCCCGTTATGATTGTGTAAACACTATTATATTTACACTACATAATCTACTAAAAACCTACAACACACTTAAGTCCCAGAATTTTATGCTTGAAAGCCGTTGTGCGTTCCTAGGGCAACAGATCTTCTCAAAACAGTGTTAACCTCTTTTTCAAATTGATGCAGAAGTTTAAAGTCGCAGAATCCTCTGTACAATAACCCGGTAGCCAGTGTTTTCATAGCCTCCTTCATTTGCCACAGTGACGGTACAGTGACCGTGTGTAAATCACCGCTGAGCTCAGCCGTGACCACTGTCGGTTCGAGTTTCGGAATGTCCAGATCCGTTAGTTCGTCGCTTTCATCGCTAGACTGGTCCGTTATGCTCTCGTCAGATTGTTGGGTAACTTGATCAGACGCACTTCTGTCCTCCGTTTGGTCGCTTTGTGGATTTTCTGAACACTGTTCGAACTGGAACATCTCTCGTACAACTTTCTCACGGGGTTTAAATCGGTTGAGCCAGTCTGCGCTTGCACGAAAGTTACCGAACCCCATCATCCTAGCCAACCGAGTCGCTTCTGAATGAATCATTTGATCTGTAATACTACCGTTCTCTCGAGAATGATCGATCCATCTCCAAAGCGCGGCTTCAAGCTGTCGCGTCTTTGTAGATGTGAAATCCATCCTTGGTACCAATTGTGCCACCGTCTTATAATCAGAAGATCGATTATTTCGGCCGATCCGGAACATCGCTCGTACGATTCCTTCTCGTGTTTTAAAGCGGCTGAACCACTCTGTGTTCGCTCTGAAGTTACGGAAACCCACAGTCTTGGCCAACCGAGCCGCTTTTGAACGAATCGTCGATTCATCTACGCTGATGCCGCTCTCACAAGAATGATCGATCCATCGCCACAGTGCAGCTTCGATTCGATGCGTCTTTTTGGCTGTAAGGTTGCTTTTAGGCTCCGCCGCTTTGTTATCCTTACCGGATTTGGGCTCTTTTGGTGCGTCTCCCGTTTTTCGGTCGACCTGGAACATCTTTCGTATTACTGTCTCCCGTGTTTTGAAGCGTGCCAACCATTCTGTGCTCGCACTGAAATTACAGAGGCCCATTTCTGTAGCCACCAGAGTCGCTTTTTTACGAATCGTTGAATCATCTACTGCAATTCCGTTCTCACGAGAAGTATCGATCCACCTCCAGAGTGTAGCTTCTACTCGAGGCGTCTTGCGAGATGGAAAGACAGTCCTGGGAAGGTTAGACTTGGCATTTTTAATATTCCTTTTCCGGAGCCAGATACAAAGCAGCGGCCCTGAGATGTTTAGCAGACGCGCTGCAGCTCTTTGGGACATTGGAGGAAGCTGGTCATATTTCTCGAGTATACGCTTTCTTTCCTCAATTGATCTGCGGAAATATTTCCTCGTGGCCATGTTTATGTTCTCTCAGAAGCGATGGAGATTTGAACTCTGGCGGTGATTCTTTTAAGTTGGATCTTCTCAGTGAATCAGTTGAACCGGTTCGGTCAGAATGATTCGGACATGAATCAGACTTAATCGAGCAGTGCTGAAATTTTACAAATAAAACTTAAATGTGTGTATGGCGTGACTATATGAGAGTTATATTAACACGAATACGAATCATTCACTGTTTATAATTTAATTTGTTCCAATTCAGTTATTACAACAATTATTAATGTCTTAAAAACTAAACTCATTAAGAAACGAAATATGATTTGAAAAAAGACCTTTATAAAACGATGCATTGTGTGGTTATAAATGGCTCTAACTGGTCGTTTTAGCGGGTGGGAAGAAGATAAGCCTTGGCACATACTCTGGTTCTGGAAGGCCACTGTCCTACAGAGATCCAAACAAGTTCCAAAACGCCTGACTGGACGTTTCTAGTAATCCTGGAGACCTTGATTAGCTGGTTCAGGTGTGTTTAATTAAGGTTGGAGCTAAACTGAACTAAATTTGACACCCCTAGTGCATGAAGTAAAACAATTGCTGAATTGTTTGTATGATCTGGATCTTTAAAACAAACTATTCTAAAGAGCCGATTCACAGAAATGAGTCAGACTCGTGAGTGGGGAACACAATCGACATCATCCAAAAGCGACTAAAAGGTGTCGTGAATCGTACGCGACGCGTTCTCGCGCATGTCTACTGTTGAAACCTTGGTTGAAACAAAGATCAATAGCTAAATCTTTTAAACCCATTTAATATTTGTACGACCATCCTTGATACACAGACGGAGCGTCACAGTGTGCCCAAGAGGGGTGAGACAGAAATATTTCATCCTTAAAATAAACTATATTTTTAATTAAATCTGAAAAAAATTGCCTTAACTGCCTCGGCAGTGCACTGCACTAACTTAAATACTAGTGATTCTTAAATATATGTAGACTTTATTATGTGTAACGTTATATCATAACGTCATATTATATCTATCATAACTCGTCTGCTACCTATTGGACTTGTGCACGAGAGCTGCGGTTTGTCAGAATGCACGTATCTGGTGTGTAATCAATAGTTGTATTGTTCTGTCCACAGCTTTATATTCAACATGTATCACAACAGCTCTCAGAAGAAATTCTGGATTTACGATAAAGAGGAATCCTTAGATAAATTAAGACTAGAAGCTAATCGGAAGGTCTGCTCAAAAGGCTTGTCCAGTGGGAAGGTAAGTGACAACTGCAGGAATTCTCTTTATACGCTTATTTTACATGCAAGTCTACAAAATATTCTATCTATCTATCTATCCACAAATCACAATAATCCAGCCATTTATAGTGTTAACAGCATAAACATCAATCATACTTAGACTTCATCTGTTTTTCAGCCTGGAATAAATGAATCCATGTTTCTTGATGAACAAGAAGAGAAAGTGCTCTTCAGACACTATGAGAAGAGATTGCTAGACTTCTGTGCCATATTCAAGCCTGCTATGCCTAAATCTGTTGTGGTAATAAATGTCACTTTTATTAGTTAAAGATGGGATCATCTAGTGTGCCGTTCTGACTTTTTGTATTTTAAAACCAGTATATATTTCTCAGGGCACAGCTTGTATGTATTTTCGAAGATTCTATTTGAACAACTCTTTGATGGAGTATCACCCTCGGACGATAATGTAAGTGTACTGTTGAAGGAGTTGTAAGATCATGACTTATTTGAGATTTTTCATTTCTGACCTTCATGCCCCACTTTTGCAGGTTGACAAGTGCGTATCTCTCCTGTAAAGTGGATGAGTTTAATGTGTCCAGCACTCAGTTTGTGGGGAACCTCCAGGAGAGCTCAGCAGGACAGGAGAGGGCTCTAGAACAGATTCTGGAGTATGAGCTGCTTCTTATCCAGCAGCTTAATTTTCATCTGGTTGTTCACAATCCTTATCGGCCCTTGGAGGGCTTCCTGATTGACCTGAAGGTGAGTCTAAAGCCTGGTTGTAGACAGTCCCACCCCAAATGCATGCCCTTGGTTGGGGCTGCTCAAACATTTTTAAAATTTGCTAACTGTAGATTAAGTGAATTGAAGTGCATGGTTTCTGTATTCTCAGACCAGATACCCATTGTTAGAGAACCCAGAGATGCTGAGAAAGAGTGCAGAAGACTTTCTCAACAGAGCAGCAATGACAGATGCTGGACTCCTCTTTTCTCCGTCTCAGATCGCCCTTACCGCCGTCCTTAACGGTGCTGCACGTGCTGGCCTCAAGATGGAGGCGTAGGTTTCTCCTTCAGCATTCAGAGATTCGAACAGTTGAGACGGCAGTATGTTAAAAAGTATTTTCTTTGACATTTACAGATATTTGACCGGATGCATGGGGCTTAAGGAGGATAAAGAGACCCTCTCAAAGATGTATGAGTCTATGAGACGTAAGTATTTTTCTTGTTTTTTTTTTAACTGTTAAAATGTCACTAGATAAGAGATGAATAACTTCATAAAAGGTCTCAGATATTCAGTGGGTAAATCTGATAAACTTCATCAAAGTTATTTTATGAGCGGTTTATCTCCTAAAAGATCAATTTTGCTATGAAATGCCATTTTGAAGACTAAAGAAGACCGAATATGACCGAATTTATATTTCTAATCACCTTAAAAACCTTTTGATCTAAAGACTTGAATGGCCAACAGACTCTGTGACAGTTCGTGTGAGACTGGAGTAATGGCTGCTAAAAATTCACTGGAATTAATTACATTATCAAGTATATTAAATTAATTTATTGTAAATATTTTATTTAAAGTATTACTATTTTTTGATTCAATAATTGCAGCCTTGGTGAGTGACTTCTTTCAAAACTATAGAAGAAAAAAAACGTACCAATGTAGTGCATATCCATACATCAGAAGTTTTGATTTGCTCTTGTTGTGCATAATAGGAACTTATTGGGCAAACCAGTTATTTGGAAGCTTGCTGTGTTAAGGACAACTTTGGTCATCAAAGATTTTGCTATTGGTTCATTAAGGATATAAATCTACCATGTGGACCATGATATTGTGTCTGTTTTCATTATAGGAATAACAAGTCTTGTTAAAGCATACGAGCTTCCCAAATCTGAGGAGGTCAATACCTGCAAACAGAAACTGGAAAGGATTCATGCTCAATTTGCTACAAACTTGTGAGTATTTGTTGGAAATTATAAAATCAATGGCATGGCCCTTACAGTTCTAATCAGATCAGTCTGTTTAAAAAGCACACAAAACTAATCATACTAAGAGTTTTATTCAGCCAGGTTAGTAACTTGGTGTTTTGTATCTAAGATGCAAAAGTCGTGGGTTTTGAGTATAAAATAGAAAAATAAAAATACATGAGCTACCTAAAATAAAAAAAATAATTAAAAAAAAGTAAATCTGCATCATGCTTTTCATAGATTTGCTGGGTCATAAAATGCAGCTAAATATACTGTACCGAATCCCCTACATCAGCTGTAGATGAAAACAGGGAATGAGTACAAAGTGAGCCGTTTCAAGTCAGTTGTAGCGAATATACACCTTCATACACTAACATGAATGCATTACCATGTTTTTATGACAGCACAATGGTTAAAAGCAGTTTTTTGGACATGTACCATGGTAGTCATTCATTACAATGATGTATATCAGAGTACCATGGTATTTCCATCAGTCATCTCCACTGTACAATGGTACCACCACAGTACTTTCTTTGTGAGGGAGTCAGCGAGTACAGGACAATGCAACTACTTGTCAAATCGAGCAAACAAAAGGACATTATAGAATCCTAATAAATTGGTGATACATTTTGAAGTTTTACATAATAATACACATCAAGAAACAGCCAAATTAACTCCTCAAGCGAGTTTGATAAACATGAAAAGACTGATATAATAAAATATAGTTTTACAGTCAGTAGGTCTTGATGCTCGACTTGTTTGTGATATGAAATAAACCAGGAAGCTCATAATCTACTTGGCCCATTCTAGGGAAAAGCTTTCAAATTAATTTGAGCTCGAGATAGTGCCATTGTAGGTTAGGTGGAAGAACAGGGGCAGGTTATTAAAAGTGGACACATGCTCCAGCCTCGTGTAATCTATCCTCCAAAATTGAATCGGTCTCACTGATCTGCTCATGTATCACATACAAACACCGGGTTGGAGATAAAAGCCAGGATGCAGCATCTTGTCAAGCGAAGCGGCTCAGAAGGTAAGATAGGATATCTGTAGGATCTAAGCCTACCTCTATCTGAAACCGCAGTCGAAAACAGGAAGAGGTTGTGCGGTAGTATTGAGTGTAGACGGTTTCTTAAGGCTTGCATCATTAGTGCATCTCGCTTCCCTGATGGTCAAGAGCAATGCAGTGCCAAAGTTCTTGATGCCAGTCTAGCGCTCGCGGCTCCCAGGTCGGTTACACCAGTGGTATCAATCGAAGTCGGACAGATCCAAGTTGATTTTGCAGATGTCTCCATGAGGGTTTCAAGTCGACAAGCGTTTCAGATGTATGCTTCATTTTGGTTCTTCTGTTGAAGATTCGTGATTTTCAGTGTAGGAAGGTCCAAGAGATCATTTCGACAGAAATAATATCTCTAACCATCTCTTTGATGGCTCAATGTGAATTCAAGTTTTGAATCTGTTGCTTTGAGATGGAGATTGGCAGTGTGTTGCCTAACTAGAGTGAGAGCATCCACCTTCTTCATTTGGCTTGCTGTTTTTGCTACCAATCTTTTCTTTCAGAGGATCTGGATAGTGGTTGCTACAGCCATAAAGGTACATTCAGTTCTGCAAAATAAAGACAAAATTAGGCACGGTGACCTTTCAGGATTAAGTCTTGAGGGATTGATGGTAAGCCATGAGAAATTTCAAGCACTTTCAGAAGACTATGGCATTGCAATGCCTACATGCTATAGCTCAGCTTGTTCTTCACCCTATTTAGACACAGGATTTCTAGCTCACAACAGTTATAAAAGTCTGTGGAATCCATTTCTTTTGAGGCTGCGGTTAAACAACAACCTGACACGGACAAGAACTACATATGATCTATAACTACACAGTTTTGAGCTACATTGATGCACTAGTTTACATGCTTTGTGTGTGAGATTGATGGGTCACCAGGGCTCGAAATTAACTTTTTTACTTGGTAGCACTGGTGCTCCCAACTTCAAAAAGTTAGGAGCACCACCAAAAATTTAGGAGCACTACCAAAGACAGTTACTAAATGAATGTAGTCTTCAGATGATAACAGTTTATGGTTCGGATGCTTTCCTCTGTCCATGTCCTTCAGGAAAATAAAACATGGATATGAAGATGATGATCACGTCGTGAAAAGGCAGATGGTGGTTGAGGAAGTAAGTTTATTTGAAGATTATTTGTTCCTCAAATGCACATCCTCTGGCTACTGCTTGAAGCTTATGGATTTTCTGTTTTGCAGGAGTGGACTGATGAGGATTTGGATGCATTGTGACAATGAAATTGCTTTTAAATTGGCAACATCCTCTGAACGGGTTGAGTGATTGCTTTTGACACTTGCCATAACTGAGAGAGGATGCACTTCTCAAACTGGATTGTAAATATTTCAGCAAAATGTCATCTAAAGCTTTTTCTTCTGTGAAAATAAAACCTTATTTTTTTATTATTAATATAATTGTTGGGTTATTGTATTAACACAATATTACCACAAGCATGGAGCATTTACGCTGCTTTTTAAAAAAAAAAAATAAATGCTTGTCAGCAAGGATGCATTACATTGATCAAAAGTGACAGTAAAGACATTTGTTACAAATGATTTATGTTGACTATACTGTTCTTCTGAACTTTTCATCAAAGAATCCTGAAAAAAGTATCACAGGTTCCACATAAATATTACGCAGCACAACTGCTTTTAACTGATAATGACCAGTGTTGGGGAAAGTTACTTTTAAAAGTAATTCATTACAATATCACACTGATAATGACTACATTTACATGGATATCAGTAATCTAATTATTTACCTTATTCTAAATAAGACAAGATTATGGTGTTTACATGAGTTGATTTTAGAATATTCCTTTCATGTTCCCGTTTTACATGTTATAGTACATAGTTCAATGTGACACTGAAGACTTGAGAGGACATCTGAGGAATAAAAACATTATAAAATGTATTAAAATAGAGAAGTTATTTTAAATTGTAATCATTTCACAATATTAGATTGTTTTTTATTAACGTCTTTCAAAAATGCTATTAAAAATCTTACCGACCCCAAGCTTTTGAATGGTAGTTAAAATCTACAGGATGAGCATAAACTGCCAGCAACTTCAATCACTGCTGTAACACTTGTACTTTTTTCAGCCTTCAAGTAGTCATTCAACAGATTACAGTACACGCATTAGATTACAGGGTCAGTCTCCCTACAGAAAAGCGGGGTTAAAGGGATGTTCTGGGTTTATGCTCAAGTGACACATCACAGATGCCGTTGATAACCATAATAATGGTTCTTTATTCAAAATCAAGAACTGAAAACAGACAAACACTAGAATATTTTTAGAGGAGCACAACAGCCGTCTTGTTATTTTCAAAAGCTGTTTTCACGAGCTGATCTGAGACAGTCAGTACTTTATAAAACATGTTTAATAAGTGCATGCATTCCTGATACAATCTTTACTATTATAGATTTTACTGCTGTAAACATTTTTTTACCTTAAACTTTTCTCCCGAGAACATGTCTGGCTTTGAATTTGTCTCAGGGAAGACCAATCAAACATATTGTACAATATGGAAAACAAATCAGGTTACCTCAAATTATATACTCATGATTCCAGCAAGAGAATTTATTGTTTTGATATAAAATAATCATACTCTCTGAGGATGATAAAAAGAAAAACAAAATCCAGTCTACAGCACAAATCGAACTAAATGGAACAGGGAAAAGGACAAAGAACACTAGTCTGAGCACATTTGTCATATTCATAGCCATGTAAATCAGTTACAAATTACAGTATAAAAAGCATTTTAGCTCATAATCCAGTTATAGAGAAGAATCGTTGCGGCCTTGTGTCCGTTCAGTTTCAGATCAAGCAGATGAAGAGATACACTTTGGCAACCTGTATTTAAAAAACATCATTCTGTCGACTTGATGGGTCATTTGTTCGACCCGTCTGTTAGATTGATATGTACCCAAGATACGGAGAGCAGTCAAACCGAACGATCTGGTCGTGTGATTAGAAAGTCATTGGTGTTGGACTTGGCAGTCCAGCCGTTTTGTTTTCTGCCGTAGTTTGCATAGTTCTCGTGGCACAGACAATGAGGCGGAGGAAAAGGTAGGATGGAAGATATGGGGAGGGTGGGAGTTGGCATGGGGATGAGGGTGGAGCATGCTGGGGTCCCATTGGCTACTCCATGGAGACGGAGACAAACTGACAGACAAAATGACGGAGGAGGAACTACCTGTTGCTGTTGGACATGGCATAGTGCGCCTGTTTCTGCTGGAGGAGCTCAGTGATGGCCAGCAGCTTTTTCAGCACATGCTGTGAAGAACAGAAAGAGCCAACAAACAATGATTGCATTATAATCTTCACCTGCTAGGTTAAAAAAAAATACAGTACCTATACAGCACACTGTTCTGCAGCAGCGTCTCTAAACAGTGCTGTTATTACCTCGCTAGTGAGAAATGTCATGTGTAGCCTTTAAGTTGCTACACTATATAGGCTAACTGATAAATCATCAGGGCAGCGCTGACAACACCTTTTTGTGCAAACTGCGTGACCGTAGTGTGCATGTGCGAGCACGTGTGATTGCAGTAATTCCTGTGTGCTGTATAGGGAAAAATAATGCACACCCAAGGTGTAACATCACCACCTCGGGTGTGCATTATTTTTCTAATAATTCAACGGCCCGGAGTCAATTATTCCACATATACTACGGTTAATTATTCCTTACGTAATTGCACTTATTTTTCATAATACTTGAAGCGATTAATCGCGATTAATCGTTTGACAGCACTAAATATAATATAATAAAAACAAATTAAAGCATTTAAACTGACCGAATAGAATAGAAAACAAAGCCTTTAAAATTAGATCTGTAAGCTAAATATTTTGAAAAAATGTGAACGTGAATTCTTATATAGTTATCCAAACATCCCTATGTAGTAGAGTTTGCACACTACTACACCTGTTGTGTGTGCACATGCTACTCTTTCTATGAAACCATAAACTGCATTCACAGGTTCTTAATCTATAGCGTGCCAACTCTATAGCGGTTTGTGTGTGTCCTGTGCATGGCATATTATTTCTTCTGTGCAGTAGCTTAGAGGGAATATTGTAGCCATGCTAGTTTTGTGTCTCTGAAGACATTCTGCATTTCTTTCATCTTTTGAAATAAAACAATTTCAGCTAAAAGCAATA
The DNA here is from genome assembly GCF_001515625.1 of Sinocyclocheilus rhinocerous. NCBI lineage: Eukaryota > Metazoa > Chordata > Actinopteri > Cypriniformes > Cyprinidae > Sinocyclocheilus > Sinocyclocheilus rhinocerous. The sequence continues at coordinate 3,357,347 of NW_015656585.1, forward strand.
CTATATGATAAGTAACTGTGTAATAAGCATGGTAACGAACAGTCAGTTCATACATTCGTGTCAGTGTCCTGATCACTCTGTCAGGGTTTGTTTTGCCCTAATGACCGGCTGAATGCATATTATGTCTATATATATGTCCCACCATCATGTATCACAAGAGAGACACATACCTGCTGTGCTCCTCTCTCATTGCTGAGGGTGCGGAGTTCGTCAGAATGACTAGCACAGAGCTCATGCAGGGCAGCAAGGTCACGGGACAAATCAGTCCTAAAGTGCTCGGTAGATTCCGGGAGATCAGGAACATTCTGGAGAAACAGCACAGAGAGAATGTTATAGGAAAGCTACTTCACACAGAGCTCATAAACTGAGCCGCAGGCAACCCATGCTGCTTTAAAAATGGATACAGTGCAGTTTACCCCCAGCTCATCCAGAAACATGATCATCCTTTGTTTGTTGTTCTTGATGAAAGGATTCACCCCCTCCATGTAGGGCTCCTGCAACACAAACACATCACGACAAATGCATCTCAACATTAGCATTCACAGGACTCTTTGACGTCTATTCAGTGTAACTCATTTTCTAACACAGCGTGAAAATCCATACACCTTAGCACCGAATTCCACCAGGTTGGCCAAGTTCTGCACAGACTTTGCTACCAGGGTAAGCGTTCGACCTGCTGTAGAGGATGGAGGGTCTGCAAAGACAAGACACATTTTCATTACAGTTAATATCAGACTAAACAAGTTGAGGTACCAATGTTCATTTCATTTTGTACACTTTTTTTAGACATGGCTTTTACACAATAAAAGTTCTTAAAATTCAATATTTTTTATGTCATGTCACATTAGTTATGGTTTGGTAATGTAGTCTGTTGTTAATTAACTTGTCAACCTCTATATAGTCTTTTGAAATCTATGTTTTTAGAATTCTGTTGTGAACAGAAAATAAACAAAAAAGAAGAAAAAAACACTAAATTTTTGATAAATTGCTGAATAAAAGTAATGAAGAAAAAAACAAACAAACATTTGAACCTAAAAATCTAAAAATGACAATATATTTGTAAAAACTACATTTTTTAAATTCTTTTGTGAACATAAAATTAAAAAACTACATTTTTTAAATAAAATTCTATAAATAAAATTGATAAATTGAATGCATCCTTCCTTAAAGTACTGAAAAACGTTTGAACAAAAATAAATCTCAAAATACATAAACATCAATAAATTTGAACACTTCTAAACAACTTTATATATACTTAAATCTGATATCCAGAAGTAAGACACTGAGTATACTTAAAGGGGTCATATGATGCGATTTCAAGTTTTCCTTTCTCTTTGGAGTGTTACAAGCTCTTGGTGCATAAAGAAGATCTGTAAAGTTGCAAAGACTAAAGTCTCAAATCCAAAGAGATATTCTTTATAAAAGTTAAGAGTCAGCCACGCCTACCTAAAACGGCTCGTTGCGTGTGTTGTGAGTGGGCACGGCTCCGGCGCAGATGAATCTAATGTTCTGAAGAGTATGTGTGGCAGTCAGTCACTGCACCGGTGTGGATATTTACTGTACTTCGCAATCACAGATTCTAGCCTACGTCTTGGAATATGACCCAAATAAGTATTTTCACCGTATATTTCCATCTGAACAAGCAAGTAACAAGTCTGCCACGTTTGTTCTGACCAACTGAGGAAAAAAGCATTACCATAAATCTCGCTAGCAATGGTGATTAAATCTAAAAATCGGTTAGCTCATATCACATCAAACTGTTCAAATGATTATTATTGTTATACTTTATTCTCAAACGATTAATGTTAACAACATCAGCATTGGTGACTATGAGTAGTGTGTATTAGCGTGTAGATTTCAATTTCTGCACAGTCTAATCTAATTGTCATACTCTTCGAATTTCATATTAAGAAAGTCTTTTAACCCAAAAAGCTAATTATGCTCCCTTTAAAATAAAATAATTTCTTTAAAATACAAATCTTTGTAATCCCAGGCTATCTGTAATCAGAAGCACATTTATAACTGGAATATAATTTAATTTCATTCACATGTGTTGCATAATCACATAATCCTTTATGGATTACAATCCGCCATCAAAATGATACATTTAATTATTCTGGCTGCTGTGAGAAAAGGCTATAAACGATCCGCCACCTGCAGGATCCTCACATGCGATAGCCTACTAGCCGGGACAACTTCTTTATGTTTACAGACGTGACGTAATGACGCAGTAACATGCTCCAATTTCCCGCGAAAACCTACCCGTACCACTCAAATGAGAAAACATTATTATAAGATAACCGTTGTGAATCGGGCGATAGTTTTGAACATTGGCTGGTTATGTACTTGCTCAAATATTGATTTCGGATCATTTTTAACCAAAAAAAGTTACGGACTGCAGCGTTAAGTATTAACTTCCTTTACAACTTAACAAATAAATGTTTCTTTATCCTTGACAAACACTGGCAATTTACTGCAGTGTTATTTTTGTCTTGCATTTATCCAACAGTATATGTAGATTGCTTTCAAATTAAATTACAATTTTATTAAAATTAATTAAAAATACATTACTATTCATTACATTTGTATGCTCTTATGATCTGACATTTTTGTTAGGAAGATTTTTAAAACCCTTCATTAACAAAAAAACTTTTTTTCCCCAAATATTTTATTCCAACTAATATAAAATGTACAACAAATCCACTTTCGTATAAAAATGCAAAAGGCTGTTGACTTTGCCTCACTATGACATGTTTATGCCTTTTACACATTTGGACCGTTAAGTGCTCTTCTATCAGACTGAAGCTCTAACAGGTGCAGAATGAAATATTTGAGTGGGTACTTGACCTAAGTATGTTGAATCTTAAAAAAAAGTGCTTGTGTGCAAGCTGTGCACTCACCAGCAATGATGTTGAACATTCTGGGGTTGAGAATGGCAGGGCAGATGAGCCTTAGGAAGACAAAACCACTGGAGGACAGAGACAAACACATTTTGGCACTTTGCAAGATGTTGCTCTGTAAACACATGCAAATGTAGCTTGACAATGTGTTACCTCACAACTCGGGTTCTCATTGTAGTGTTGGTAGGCCATTTCTGCTGCACAGACTTCTGAAGACAGCCATAAATGTACCTCAGGGTCCTTAGACAAGGAGGAAACAGACAAACTATGAATACTAAGGCTGTATAAACAGCGTTGTACCATAAAGAAGTGTATAATCAATTCAGCACAATATGGACAGGAAGATAATATAGTGGGGATGCACTGATATAAAAATCTGGTCTTTATGATAAGCTGATATTATTTTCTTATAATAATTATTCTGTTAAGCGGATATTATTTTGTAATGGCTGATGACCAATAATAAGCTAATGTTACAAATGTATACTACTATGCCTAAAATTAAAAAAAACATATAATATTCAAGTATATTTAATTATATTATTGTTTTCTTTTTTTGGAAAGAAATTAATTATTTTATTCAGAAAGGATGCATTAATTTTAACAGAAGTGTCAGTAAAGAAATGTAAGTTACACAAGATTTCTATTTCAAATAAATGCAAAAAACTGTTTTCAACATTGATATGTAATTTGAGCTCCAAATCAGCATATTAGAATGATTTCTGAAGGATCATGTGGCACTGGAGTAATACTGGAGTTATGGCTTCTGAAAATTTAGCTTAGCCATAACAGGAATAATCTACATTAAGATATATTGAAACAGAAACAGTTATTTTAAATTGTAATGTTATTTCACAATATTACAGTTTTTACTGTATTTTTGATCAAATAAACTCAGCCTTATATAGCATAATAAACTTCTCTCAAAACATAAAAAAATGTTCCAATCCCAAACATGTTATCATTTTATCTTATTAACATAAGAACATTTTTATTCAAGAAATAGTGCTCTTAAAAGGTTAAATCTTTATAATATTCTTGCACCGTCCTTCGAAATGAGCACTAGATGATGGTAAGAGTAACTGAAAATCTAACAATTAAATACCAAATCTTGACCTAGAAATATACAATATTTACCCCCCAAAATAATAAAAATACAATTAATATAAGCTGCTTTAAACCGATACATTTTTGCATTCCTACTGTATATAAACATTGTAATGACACTTGTGATGCCATGGCAATATATGGATTAGTATAGGTAGTGTGGTTCCACATTTCTACGGTTGTACTACAAAGCAGTAATGCGGATATGGTGGTGTGCTATCATGCTTACGGGGGCAAGATCTCAGCAGCCATAAATATCTTCTCCACCAGCTCCGACAGGATGATGAGTAAGTGAGCTAGATTCAGGTTAACATCCTCATTCTTCTCTAGTTTAGACGGGTTCAGCTATGGAGGGAGACCAGAAAACACACCACATGAGGGAAAAGGATTCTGACTGCCAGTTCAGTTTATTCACTATTCAACAGAAACCTGACAAAAGCCAATTTGCCCAAGGCTTTAGAGAGAACATCATGTTGATGGATTTGCCTCAGAAACACTAAACACAATACATCAGAACAAGGAGATGAGAACATTTACAGATCTGATTAGCCTGATGTTAACAGTGCGACGTTTTTGTCCACTGAACAACATCGTTCTATTTAGTTCCATTACCTCACAGGACTGCTTGCTCTCCATGACCTTCAGTATGGTGTCTTTGAGGGCGTGATGGACGAAAGGAGTGGCGGTGGCCTTCATGTACTGCTCCATCAAAGTACTGGCCAGAGTAGTGGCCCGAAACAGAGTCGTAGCTTCATCTGCAACCCCAAAACAAGAAACCACATTGTAAGGATGTTCATGATAAACAATGGACGATAAAAAAAAAAAAAAAGAGTAATGTCCGAAACATTTCATAATTCTTTTCTATACATTTTTATTATTATTATTATTATTGTTATTAATAGCAATAAATTAACGTTATATTAATCATTCAATTTATACTGAACAGTCTTAACATTTCATAATTCAGAAGAAAATGTATAATAAAAGGAAAATACTGGTAACACTTTATTTTAAGGTGTCCTTGTTACACGTTACATGTACTAACTATTATAATAACACTTAATTATGCATTATTACATGCAAGTAACCCTAAGCCAAACCCTAACCATATAGTAAGTAGATGTTAATTAAGTTAATTAATATTAACTGTGGATTATCCTTAACATGGTATCCACAAGTATCCTTTATACTTAAAAGTATAATTACACTGTAACAAGGACACCTTAAAATAAAGTGTAACCAAAATACTTCATTATAATTACACTACCATTCAAAAGGTTCTGTTTGGTAAGATTTGTCAAAATTATCTTTAAAAAATATAGTCCAAAATAAAAATAACTGCTTTTTTTGGAATATATTTTAAAATGTAATTTATTTATATTATTCCTTCAGAAATCATTCTAATATGCCGATTTGCTGCTTAAGAAATATTTCTTCTTAAGACAACAATCTACTAAAATTTCATCATACTGGAGGAAGTGGTTGAAAATAAAATATTTAATCGGTTAACTAAGGTTTTCTTTTTCTTCTCTTTCTCCTGATTGAGACTGAATATAAAAGCAATGTATAGTAATGTTATGCCATATATATAGTTTCAAGGCCCAAAAAGAAGAAAAACTCTTAGACCATTTTTAACTCTTAATCCATAAGCTGTCAGATATGTAACTCTTTAACATAACTTTGTATGGCAGAATCTGATTGAAATCTAAATACTCATGAATGCAGTACATGTTGTACTTGGTGACTGATGTATGTCTATGTCTATGTTATATGTTGTTTTTTGGGATGTGTTCATTTTTTTCTGTATTTGTTTGAAAAAAAAAAGTAAAAAACAAACAAACAAACATATTTTTTGTTATATTATAACTGTTATATTTTTCAGGATTCACTGATGAATCGAAATTTGAAGTATAAATCTTCTGTAAAATTATAAATGTCTTTATTTCAATTTTTTCTGAATTTAATGCATCATTGCTAAGTAAAAGTATGTTGTCTTTCCAAAAAAAAAAAAAAACTCTTCCTGCAGAGTCAAGTCACAATCTAATTAATATTCATGAACCACACTTTCATCATGATTGAGTTTGTAAATTCATCCACATACCAAATTGAGTCAATACTACTAATACTGGTATCGTGACAGCTCTTCTCTGAACACACTGCACATTTTCAAGATGATGTCTGATTACTCAGTCTATTAAAGGGGTCATATGATGCTTTTTTAAAGATCATTATTTTGTGTATTTGGTGTAACAGAATATGTTGACATGCTTTAATGTTCAAAAAACACATTATTTTTCAAATACTGTACATACTGTACAGTCCTCTATGCCCCGCCTCTCTCAAACGCTTCGTTTTCTACAAAGCCCCCTCCTTTTATCTATGCACAATCAGCTTGTAACACTCCAAAGAGAAATGAAAACTTGAAATCGCATCATATGACCCCTTTAAATAAAATATTAGTCATTGCTTGAAAAGAGGGACTGTATAAAAAGCACGAACAAAACTGTCAAAGCTTTGTTCTGTAGCTAAAACATGATGAACAAGCCTGAGGGAAGCTGCCTAGCCTCAGTGTAGCTGTGACATCTGTTTGCTGTTGAATACGGAACTGTGAATAATACAAAGAGAGAGCCCTACCCTCCATATTAATTTCTCTGTCATTCAACGTCCTCAGTAACGGAGCTTCGACTCGCTCGTGTCTCAAGATACGGAGCAGGATGCTGGCCAGCAGGGTGCGGTCCTGTCCACACACGTGAGCCAACGCATAGATCACATGATAGTCTCTCTGCAGGATGAGCTGGGGATGGACAGTGAGAGCATGTCAGCAAAAGATACTTTTATCAAAAGGGTAAGTGTTCAAGGCCACACAAGTAATAGTTCAAACCAACAATCTCTTCAAGGCCACATTACCTTTTTGTTCAAAGTGTAAAATATGACCATGTGTATGTTTACCTCTTTGAATTCACTGTACTCTTCCTCAGGCATGATCTTCTCCATGGAGAATCGCACTCTTACGCGGAGTGAGCCTGGCTCAATTCCCTTCAGCGGCACATAGGAGCTGAGAGGAAACCACTCATCGATCATCTGGCCCCTCTGCAGCTTGCTCAGCTGGCAACGCATGAACACTGAAACAATACAGAAGAGAAACAGATTAGAGAAGAGCAGAAGTCTTGCTTCGCTTCATCTAGTGCCAGCAGAGGGTGCACTTGTGCAAGGAAAAAGAGCATAGGCGAGGTTAAAGAAATGTTGCTGCAGAAAATCAAATCGATCTCTATGGAGCACCTTTAATATACTGTTGATTACCACAAAAAATAACTCGTATAAATTGATGAAAAAAAATCAAGTTACAGTAACATTTAAAATGCATAGTGCCAGGCGGGGGGGGGTGTTAAGAAATTAATACTTCTATTCAGCAAGGATGCATTTCTGTTTCAGATTTCCATTTCAAATAAACAGGTTTTCTAAATAAATAGAATTTTCTATTCATCAAAGAATCTCCAAAAACATACATCATGGTTTTACAAAAAAATATTAAGCAAACGTGATCATAAGTAAGGAATAATTGACTCCGGGCCGTTTAATTATTAGAAAAATAATGCACACTCGTGGCCGTTACACCTCGGGTGTGCATTATTTTTCTAATAATTCAACGGCCCGGAGTCAATTATTCCGTTTATACTACGGTTACCACACCTCAAGACATCGATCAGATGATATATTTAAAGGGATTCGTCTCTCTGTGCGTTCCTCAACAGTGTTCTGCAGCAGCGTCTCTAAACAGCGCTGTTATTACCTCGCTAGTGAGAAATGTCATGTGTAGCCTTTAAGTTGCTACACTATATAGGCTAACTGATAAAATCGTCAGGGCAGCGCTGACAACACCTTTTTGTGCAAACTGCGTGACCGTAGTGTGCGTGTGCGAGCACGTGTGATTGCAGTAATTCCTGTGTGCTGTATAGGTACTGTATGCTAATTTCCGTTATTACAGTAAACTATGCGAAGTGACATGGAACTGTAATGCGGTCAAGAGAGCTGCCTGGAACTACGTTCGCCGTGCGTTTTCCTGAAAATAATTGCACACCTCAGAACGTTCGTCAGCCAATCAGATTCAAGCATTCAATGGCCCCGTAGTATAATTAATAATAATAAATGTCTATTGAGCACTAAATCAGCATTTTAGAATGATTTCTGAAAGATCATGACACTGAAGACTGGAGTAATGGCTGCTGAAAATTCAGCATTCCCATCACAGGAATACACTGCATTTTAAAATATATTCAAATACAAACCAGCTATTTTAAATTAATACTATCTCACAATATTACTGTTTTTGCTGTTTTTACTATCTCAAACAAAGGCTGCCTTGTTGACCATAAGATTCTACTTTCAAATACATAAAAAAAAAATCTTTCTGACCCTAAACAATTAAACGGTAGTGCACATATAAATAATAAGGATGAATATCGATTTAAAAAATCCACTAACAGAAATTGTTAAAGGGGTCATATGATGTTGCTAAAAAGAACATTATTTTGTGTATTTGGTGTAATGAAATGTGTTTATGTGGTTTAAGGTTAAAAAAACACATTATTTTCCACATACTGTAAAATGGTCAATTTGAGAGATAGGTGGCGGTAATGCACTTCGAAGTCTGCGATCCGCTGTAAAGCAAGAAGAAGAAGAAGACGCGTCACGCGACGGCTGTCGAGGACGCGCTCAGGACAGTTCAGACATTGCAGTGCATCAGAGGTAAAAAAACGATATAAATACTGTTCAGTTTCTTGCACAGACCGATCGTTTTGTGTCTTTACACATCAATGTATCGTCACAAGCCGTAGGGTTTAATTTGGTTTTGTTTGTGTATGTTTTTTTTTACTCTCAAAGCCGTAATTTCCATTCACCTCCATTATAAGACTGACAGACTGCAACGATTTGAGTTAAAAATCTTCGTTTGTGTTCTACTGAAGAAACAAAGTCACCTACATCTTGGATGCCCTGGGGGTAAGCAGATAAACATCAAATTTTCATTTTTGGGTGAACTATCCCTTTAAGTCAGATAATCATTCTTATATTATTCTTATATCTTATATTTTAAACAATGATTTTTTTTTTCAGTTAAACTAGTCAGTATCTCATTTCATTTGTCTTCCAAAGTGCATTTTTTTATTCACACAATGCTTGCCGAATGTTAAATTTATGGACCCAGTGTGAGGTATAAATAAATCTAATGCAATAATTATATGGTAATGAACAGGCAATGATACTCACAGATGTCACTTTCTTTGCTCTTCTTGGTCTTGTTGCTTAAGCTTATCTCAAATCTGTTGATGTCGCTCGACAAGTCACTGCGAGAGAGGAATGGTAATCAGAACTTTAATCGAGCATCACTTTCAAAGCCTCTAAACGAGTCTTGAGAGTCACAATGAACTCACTCAAAGATGAACTCCTCAGTGAACACAGGATTCTGTCCCTCTCTAGGATGAGTCTTCGCCACCTGCACACTGTTCAATGAGATGGTGCAATAGGGGTTGGTGAAGTGTTTGATGGGAAGTTTGTGGGCCTCCTCCACATACAGGACTAAACTGCTAACCTAAGGCGAGAGAATGACACGCAAATGTTAGATTTTTCCGTGCTCTGTAATGAATAAGTGATGAGATGTCAGAAGCAGATGACATGCGGATATCTTTTTCCAAAAATATGCCTGTGGTAATGAAGATGACGATGTTCTTTTTAGATTTAGCCCCAATTGCATGTCTGGGATCAGGTGCTCTGAAAGTGGTTTTCATCGCCCTGCTCACCAGCATCCAGACAGCTCAGCTGTGGCCCGCTCTGACGGCACACTCAGAGTCATCTGAACACCTTAACTCATGATTAAAGCAACAGAAGCTAACATTTAATAAAAACAGTGAGACTTCTCTCTTACCTGACGCAAGCGCTTGTTGAATGTGGTCTGCAAGGGTTTCCTAAGGTTATTGCAGAACGTCTGCAGGCATTTCATCCAGTCCTGTGAATGCAGGACACTTGGTTGGTTCAAAGACTCATTTATCACTTTTACACAGGCTTGGTTCAGACATGCAGAAAAACTCAAATTCTGTGGCATCTGGGACTCAAATCTGTTTACTGTGTAGTGCCTTTTTATTTATAATTTGGGATACATTAAGTATATTAATTTAAAAAATATACGTTCATGCTTTTATTAAACAAGGATGCATTAAATTGATCAAAAGTGATAATAAGGACAACATTTTTACTTTTACGAGACTTTTATATTTTTAATGTTATATATATGAGAAGTGATGCAGTACCTGTAAATCAGAAAGATCATGTGACACTGAAGACTGAAGTAATGGCTGAAACAATTCAGCTTTGCCATCACAGGAATAAATTACATTTTAAAACATGTTCAAATAGAAAATATTTATTTTAAATTTTAAAAATAAATATTTTTTTAAAATATTTTTACAACATTTTTACTTTTACGAGACTTTTATATTTTTAATGTTATATATATGAGAAGTGATGCAGTACCTGTGCCTGTCTGAACTTTCTTTTCATCAAATAAACCTGAGAAATTTTATCAAGCTTTCCACAAAATTATTAAACAACACAACTGTTTTCAACATTGTTAATAATAAGAATTGTTTCTAGTGCACCAAATCAGCAAATCAGAAAGATCATGTGACACTGAAGACTGAAGTAATGGCTGAAACAATTCAGCTTTGCCATCACAGGAATAAATTACATTTTAAAACATGTTCAAATAGAAAATATTTATTTTAAATTTTAAAAATAAATATTTTTTTAAAATATTTTTACAACATTTTTACTTTTACGAGACTTTTATATTTTTAATGTTATATATATGAGAAGTGATGCAGTACCTGTGCCTGCTCAGGTGTCTCCCCAGCAAAGTAGAAAATGTACTGCTCCTCGCTAAAGTGCTGAACCACAATCTGGAAACAGTTTGGCCTGGACATAAAAATAGCATCAACATAAAATTTGTACATCAATATTGCTGCTTTGTAAACTGGCCCCAAACACTGTGGACACTTAAGCTATACTTGAAAATGTTTTGCAAGTGACTTTTGCAAGCATTACAATTGCATACCTGCCAAACAGACTGTCGTGGACTCCGTACACAGAGCACACGCTCAGATCGATTAGTCCTTTGGGTTTGGTGGCTCGCTTCTCACTCTCAAAATAAATGAGCTGAGCATCGTTGCCCTCCAGGATGAAGTACAAATGCTTCCAGCGCTTACCCTTACCTGTGGAAGCACAAGTGAAAAGGTAAGCAAGATGCTTCAGACTCACATTCATTTTACTTGAACAGTTTAGAAAATGTATTTTAAGGGAGCCAAACCATGGGAGAACACCTGGTTTATTTATGTCATGAATTTCAAAGACAAGTATGTTCATTCTTGCCCAAGGAGCCTATATAATAAAGATTTTACAACACCCTCAAACCAGCTGAATACTAAACAACAGCTAAATGCCAACAAGAAAATGCATCAGAATTAGGGCTGGGTATTGACTCCGACTTCACAAATCTATTTGATTCACAAGCTCTTAATTTAATTCCAATTTCGTTAATATATGAATTCATTTTGATATATATCATGTACAGTACATGTCGTTTTTTTGTAAAGAAAAAGTCCCTCTTAGTTAAAGCGGTAAACTACACCGGAACCTTGTCAGTAGGCACAATACTTTATTAAACATTAAAATAAATAACAATCTATTAAATTAAATTGATATTTGTTTTTAAATATAAGCAACAATTAAAACAGAGCTTTATACAAACATTTAAACTGCACATAATTTTTATATAAAATTTTTAATGGTATAATTATGTTTCTACAATCTACATTTAAACGGTGGCTGTCATGAAAACTTGATTTTATGACAGACTTATTGAACCATACACTAAATAGTAAGCACATCACTAACAGGTTAAGCCAAATATAATGAATATGCAACACAGTGCGTATGTTTAGCAAAACACTCCTCTCTAGAGTTATTTTTCCAGCTAACTATCAAGTTTATGGACACTGAATGGCTTTCCTGAGGTAAGTTTAACTTTTATTGACATCTTTCCGTGGTTGATACACTGACTGAGGGATTGCACGAGACATGAGACATTTCAGTTAGTTGTACTGTATCTTTTAACATAACCTTTGATGTTAATTTGTATGTATTTCATGCTATAACTAGTAGTAAAACAGAGGAGATAATCAGTTAATGTGTACTGCGCACTACCACTTGGACTGAGGCGGCTACAGCAATCTGTTATGCCAAGGTAAAGAGTGCCAAAATGACATTCATTTATTGAATTTCCTGATGAAATTGGCAGAATCTGAAAGCTGAGACTTTGTTTTATATCAGAAGTAGCAAAGCACAAAGCTTATTGCAATTGTTGGATGACAGGTATGCCACAATTAATGCTTGGTTAAGTTCTGTTCACGCATCAACTGAAAACAGCAATATACAAGATTGACCTTGGGATATAAGAATTAATCAAAACTGATAATTGATTAAAACCCAGCCCTAATCAGAACTATAAGAAATTAATTTTATAATGCACAACACTGAGGTAGATATACTACATATCGACTACAAAGCCTTAACTAACAGATCTCATTACTTGCAGAACACTTCAATTATTCATATCAATTTTTAAGAGAAAATTTAATTTGAGCCTGTATAACGTAGCCAGGATTTGAGGTATAATGATTTTAGCCCACATTAAGCCACCTGAATATTAAATACAAACAGCTGAATACTAACCAGACAAGATGTCAGAACTAATTCAGACTCATAGCCTTTGATCAATGAGCACACCCCACAGAGCGCCAAATCTCTTATTAAGCAAAGCCACTGTCATTGAACTGGACAGCTCTCTGTGTTCAGGTAAACGCTTTGCTTTTTGTTCTGCGTAGCTGATCCTGAGCTGTCTGTGAAGAGTCTTCCTGTGCGTTTCACAGGTGATCAAAGACAGTCAAGGTTTGACAAAACCACACTCACATGGGGCTTATGTGCTACAAATGACCCACATCCTCTCGTCCCACTGAGAATGACTGAGCACTGAATGCAAATGTTACTTGTATGTGTCAAACAGCCTTATGTGCTGATAACCAGTCAAATGTCAATGGAAGCAGTTGGATGCATACAAAGTAGCCTGCGGTACCTTTGTTGAAGAGAAGATATCCTTTCTTGACAATGTTTTTGTAGAAAGCATCTTTTGTTTTCCGTCGAATAGTGTTATAGATTTCTCTGCCGTCAACCAAGTCGGAGAGGACTTGCTCTTTTTGCTAAACGGCAAAAAGTACACAGTATTATGCTTATTATTGAGATGTTCTTCAGCGATATCTGAGCTTATTGGAATGACCTTTCACTTACCTGGATTGAGACGGGATCTTTCAGAGTGTAGCCCTCCACGATCTGCTCTTTTCGGTAACGTTCGATAATATCGTCAACACTGCCAGGAAAAGCTTGGTTTAATTAGAGACCAGCTGAATGTAAAGCCATGTGGTTTATTACTATGTGCAAAATTACATAGTGTTACATTTTAATTAAATCAGCTCTGCGGCATAATATATGGGACAGGGTTTAATCTCTAAAATGCTTTGTTCTGCATCAGGAAGCAAAAATATTTGGACAGGCAGACTTTTTGAGTATTTGACTGAAATCAGTTTAGTCATTTGTAGTGTGAACAAAAATGGTGTTTGCAGGCAAATGAATGAAATTAAAATTTGTGCATATATAAATTATTCACCTCTGTATGTAATAATCAAACACTTCAGTGTTCATTTGTATACAGTTGTGAAGCAAATGTGGAGTCATCTGAAATCTTTACAACCAAATCAGTGATAACATAATTGTAAAAAAAAATAGCATAATCATTATTTATCCATCACTGTGCAATATGCAAACACTGCTTAGCACTACATAGCAGATAAAGTTATTAATACTATTCTGATTATGAAATCCAAGATGGTGCCATTATATGATTACATAGAGTTTCTCTGCTCACTGTTTTGCGTGTTATTGTTATGTTTTTGGTTAGTTATTGCTGATATGTATGTTTATTATGTGCACAACTGCACATGTTATGTTATTGTTGTTGGAGAGCTCACCAGGAAAATGTCCAGACAACTATGTTGTTATGGCAATAAAGTATTGTATTTTATTTAGGGCTGTCAGTCGATTAAAATTTTTTATCTAATTAATTACAGGGTGCTGCAATTAATTAATCGCAAACTAAATTTGGCTGTGAAAATACCCCCAAAAGATAATTTAAAGCTATTATTGTGTTAAATGTTTAGGCTACAACGGCCTAACAAAGTATGGAACAAGAAGATAATTTGAGAAACATCTCAGCATTTTCCACTGGTCACTGGTAACCAAAACAGCTTTGTAGGGATGTAACGATTAACCGCGAGCCGGTTGGAAATCGATTGAAATATGTGACGATTCAAATCGGTTGAGATGCTAAACCAATCGCGATTCATTTAGGTGTAGGAGTATATAAGAATCCATGTCTGAGGGGAACTTACTGTCTTTAGAAAAGTTTAGATGGTATTATTTTCGTTTCCTCTTGCCTCTGTATAATGCATATTAAAGTTCATAAGTGCAGCGAATAAATGATGACAGAATTATAATTTATTTATTTTTGGTGAACTATCCCTTTAATGTTTTATTTATGAATTTTTTTTAATAAATGACATGATACTCTAAAGAAGAAACTAAAACTACCAGCAGGTGGCGGTAAATGTCTTTATGATGGAAAGAGCACAGACAAAGCCTTAGTTTGTTTATATGAAGAGATTTCTTTTATTTGTGTTACTTATTTATTTGATTTGGGGCTTGTTTTAGTTTTAATTTAGTAAATTGTTATTTAATATCAAAACTTAATTTAGTTTTGTTATTTACATTTACATTATATTTAAATTTTGTTATTTAACAGACGCTTTTATCCAAAGCAACTAACAAATGAGGACAATAGAAGCAATCAAAACCAACAAAAGAGCAATAATATGCAAGTGCTATATTAGTATATTATTATAGTGTTATATTTCAATTTCACAAAGAAACATGCAGCATTTTGTCCAAGCAATAATAAAAGGACACATTTAATTTATAATTTGTCTTAAATCTCATTTTGTAAAAAAAAAAAAAGTGAATCGAATCGAATCGTGAGTTGAGCGAATCGTTACATCCCTACATGATACTCTAAAGAAGAAACTAAAACTACCAGCAGGTGGCGGTAAATGTCTTTATGAGCCGATTCGTTCAAACGGCTGATTCATTCAGGAATGAAGTAAATGGTTCACTTTATGAATAGGCTATTGAATCATTGGTTCACACAATTACTTCAATACAAGGATTCATTCAGAAAGTGTTGCGTGGAGATGCACAACAGTGGCTTTATAGGTAATATTAATAATTATAGGGGCATTTTTTTTCCCCCAATATCTTGAATTCTAGTGCATAATTGCATTTATGGAGTTGTTGCCCTGCATCATATTTGTCAACAGTCAACTGTATGAAATGTAAGATGACATACAGGTTTGGGGGCGTTAACTGCGTTAAAATATTTTAATCGCGTTATTTTTTCATAACTAATTAATTAAGTTAACGTGTTAAACTGACAGCCCTAATTTTATTATATGATGGGAAGGCAAATATGTGTTTCAGAGGAGGATATGAGGTACGAGGGTCCATTTTTAGCCAGACCCCACATGATGCTTTCAGGTATTGACAAGACACGTGTCTGCTGTCCTACCTGTTATAATATCGCCCTCCCATCATGTACTGGTTGTTGGGAGTGGGGCTAATCTTGAACCTTTGGATGTTCTCATTGGTACGAAAGAAGAGGGAGTAGTCGCCTGGTGTGTTGTCCGACGGCCTGACCAGAAAGCTGCAGACCTGACCAACTGGACAGAGGAGAAGCAGCATATTAGAAGTGCTTTTAAATAGATTTAAATGGCAGTTATGAAAATAATGACAGCTTCTGTTGTACTCTATTATAATCCAGTTATCTTTAATGAACTTCCCATCTTAGGTTTGCAAAAAAAAAAAAAAAAGAATTCAAAGTTTGTGCAGCCAAAAATGACAAATAATGCATATAATGCCATATAATGAAGCCTTTAATGCCTTCATAAACCAAAAGTGCTTAATACATGCACACTTTTATGATTTAAAGAAGTAGTTAAGTCAAAATGAGAATTAAGCCATTATTTAGTCTGTTCCTCCCACAAATCTATGACATGAGGGAGTAAATACACTGATAGACAGATAATTATTTTGGCTAATAACAGATAAAAGACTAATGTATGATGAATGGATAGTCACTTTGACATTTGCTAAAGATTAATAAAGATTAACTTTAATTATAATTAAAGATTAACTTTGAGTGAGTGTTAGATGATGGCAAAGGTCATCTAAATATAGGGGAAATAAGCATGTACTATTAAATATCCAATATCAACTGACACAGTTTTTTTTTTTTTAATACATTTAATATTGATAAATAATTATAGAAGCCTGTCTCTACCACATAATAAAACAGAATTTAAAAAGGTAATTGCAAATTTCTCTTATAATTCAGACTTTTTTCTCACAATTTTCTCACAACAGTTTATATTGTACAACTTTGAGTTTACATTGAGTTTACATTGAGGAATAAACTCATTTAAATTTGCAGTTGCATGAAATAAAATCAGAATTGTGAAATAAAAATCACAATTCCCTTTTTCAGTGCTGGAAACAAAAAAAAAGTGATGTGAACTCAGAATTGTGAGGGGGAAAAAAATCTGAATTGTGAGAAGTAAATACAATTTAAAAAAAAGTTTTAAAGTAAAATAAAAAGTCACAATTATCTTTTTAAAATTTTTCTTTATGCATTTTTTTTATTCCATTGTGGAAACAGGCATTCATAAATAATCATTATTTTCAATTAGAAGAGAACTATTACATTAATGATGTCAAAATGTGTTTGTAAAATGTATTGCTGTGGTTGTAGCACATCACCTGATATCATAGTCAAGGTTTTTTATTATGTTCATTACACAAACATGTAATAGCCAGTGGATTGTCACACTCATGTACCTGTCATAAGCAGGTTGTATGCCTCCTGTTTGCTGATCTTCCTGTGGTACCAGCTATGAAGATAGAAAAAGAAAAACAAGAGGAAACAGGAAATGAGACATAAGTAAGCAGGGCAGAGAGGGCAGCACCCCAGGCCCTGTGAGTCAAGTCTGAGTCAGAGCAGCCTACTACGGTCACAGCACAAGGGATCAACCCACCTCTATCAAAGCTGCTCTCTGATCAGATCAACAGCCTGCGGCTCAAACACTCATATTCATACACATAAGTGCAGCATTTCTCCCTGATTCTGACAGATGTTTCTTCTGCTATGGAACAATGAACTAACTAAAACTAACGGGGCAGAAGAGATATGCATGCAAAACTAAAAGATATACTGTCTTATACTATATATACTTACATTTTTCCCTCATGGGGATCCTCTTCTCGTCCCTGAAAATACATTCAAATCAATCTTTCAATTAATGTGCAAATCCAAAGGATGTTTACTGAAATATTTTGTAAGGCGCTTTCAAAGGACAGAAGCTCAAAGACACATACCACCTCCTCCACAAGATCATCCACGATAAGGCCCTGTTCTTCTGTCCGAACATTGGTAACCCACATCCAACCATCATCCAGTTCATTGTGAACGATAAAAATGTCTCCTTTGAGAAAACTTGAGAAAGACAATAAAGTATACAATTATATAAAAGAGAAAAATAAACTATGGAATGAAATGACAACACAAATGTAATAGAGTAAGTTTTAAAAAATGATGGGAAATAATTTTAGATTATAAAGATTATAAAAAGTTATCCTATCCTGTTATTTTTCAGATTTTGTTTTTTTTGACAATCAGCTGTTGCATTTTGAATGTAAAAGTAACTATACACGTGAAATGTTCATTAATGAAGGTACTAGATGGTCCCTGTAAGTGGTAACACTTTATTATATTTTTATCCAAAGCGACTTACAAATGAGGACAATAAAAGCAGTCAAAACTAACAAAAGAGCAACAATATATAAGTGCAAATGACAAGTCTCGGTTAGCCTAACGCAGTACACGTAGCAAGGTGTATATATATATATATATATATATTATCATAAGGCAGCTTAAAAATGTTAAAATTTAGGAAGGGAATTAGTCTATTTCACAGGATTTCCCAGCTTCATTTGCAATCTAAATTGCTTTCCTGCACTGTTACTTTTTGTAACTTCCTGTAAGAGCCACTGAATACCACAGAGGAAGATCATTCCAACCAGCTACTCAGGTGAATCATCTCAATCCTGGTCCGTCACATTTTGAGTGTCTTCTCTATTTAACACACCTGACTACTATCAGCAGCTCATTACAGGAGCTCAAAAACTTGTCCTGCATCCAAATATGCCAGCTTCCCTTCTACACAGTAACATCCTTAAATTGTAGGCAATAATAACTGGATGACCTACTGCTTTCTCCCAACATTCTATAGTCATAAGGACACTTTAATATTGCATGAGGCCACAGGAAAGCTGTCTTATTCATAAATGGTGGGGAAACAGCAACACGACTGACATTGTAGGTCACATTATAATGTCAATATTGTGGATGTAGAATGTCCAAATTATATTCATACTACACACATGAATACTTGAGTAGGTGCAATGAGTTCAGCATGAAATGGATTGAGTGGTAATACTGAATTTAAAGCCAGAATTAGTTTGAATTAGGACTGCACGATAATGGTTAAACTGATAATGACAATTTTGGTAAAAAATTATAATTATATAATTATTCAGTATCGTTCTCATTTGAGAAATTAATTTTTGCATTTTATCAGAATTATGTCCGCACAAATAAAGAGAGCATCAACTCATATGCAGGGTTTATTTTACCCTATCTAATTTCTTGATTTATTATATCGATCATAAACATTAAGACACTCTCTACACTATGAAAACTTGTAAAAAAAAAAAATACAAAAAAATACAACAAAAAAAAAAGCTAAAACAGTGAAATTCTTAATATTAATTCCAATAATTACAGATAGCGTTAATGTTTTTTCTAATAAAATAACAAAAGGGTAACACTTTAGTACAGGGACCAATTCTCATTATTAACTAGTTGCTTATTAGCATGCCTATTATTAACATATTGGCTGTTAATTATTCCTTATAAAGCACATATTCTGCATGACCACATTCAATATCTCTAATTCTACCCAACACCTAAACTTAACAACTACCTTACTATTAATAAGCAGCAAATTAGTAGTGTATTCAGGCAAAAGTCATAGTTACTGGTTTGTTAATGGCGAGAATTGGACCTTAAAATAAATTGTGACCCAAAAAAAACTTTGCATGGTAGCACAGAGATTGCGTAATAATTTATTCAGCAACCACAATCGGAAACAACATAGTTGAGATTTACATTTGGATTTATTACAGTTCGTCGCTGAGACAGTTTGCTCACAGATTTAGTAGCAGCAAATAGCACAAGTTGCCTCATGAAGGAAAAAAAAAAACTAGCTGTATGATTATTTCATTTGAACAGAAAATCACAATAGAGATCACTCAATTCACACATGAATGCCAGGTTGGGAACATTAAGTAAAATAGCAGGCAGTAAATGTATTCATTTAAGAGAAAAGCTCTGATTGAAGGATTTAAACTCTTCACATCTCACAACCCCAAGCATGAAAGCCAGTGCATGATAACAGAAGTTTTCTCAGGATAAATAGCCAAAGGGCCTACTGCAGACACTTGCGTGCAATTAATCAGAAGCAGAAATCAAGATAATGATTAAATCGATTGATCGTGCAGCCCTATTTCAAACGTTTACATTCAATTTCACTCCCTCAAACATGCAGAACACAGTCTGGATCCTGAAATGTGATACTGGATGAGGTTTAAGAAAGTTTTTTTTACCTGATCTCATCAGTTTCTGGCACTTTGGTGTATGGAAGTATGGCCCTCACTCGTCGCCTGTCCTCTACTGGCTGGAAGGAGAATGAAAGGTTATAGCAACACCACAAGGGATCATGACACATATTACCACTGTGATGATCAGCACTGCAAAATCAACAAAACACAATCCTGCTTCTGGATGCACAACCTCAGATATAGCATTCGTAATGTCATTCGTAATGTCAGAAGATCTCATCGTACCTCTGGGGGAGCCACTGGAGACGACAGTTTTTCACCTTTCAGTAGGCAAGACACATAGCTGTAGTAACCAATGAGGTCTGACAGGGACGAGAAGCGTCGTCCACCGATGTAGTAATCGCCACACATCGCAATGATCCTGAACACGCACACAAAGCAGAAATTGTTTTGCCTTTCTGAATTAAAATTACAATGCCCAAATGAATTAGACTTACATTTACTGCAATAAAGTATTTAGGCCTACTTCAGTGAGTCTTTCCATATAAAAATACAACACGAGCACAAAAGCATTTGTAGTGTGGCTGTAAAACTCAAGTTGTGAATGTTTATTCAACTGCAACAAGACAATGCGACACTCTAGAAGCATTTGCCACGGAGAATGAAATGAATATATTACTGAAAGACTTACCGCATTTTTCTTTATAAATCAGTCATTGACCTACACAAGTTTGTTCATTATTGATGGAAAAATGGCTTGAAATGTAACCTTTGCTATAAATGCCTCGAGTATACAGTGTTTAAATGTGATCTATATTTTACTTCTGCTCTAGCTTCTGTACTTATCTAGCTTATACTTGAAACTTGATATTGAGCACTGCAAAAATTGTTGGCTCTTATGATTATTTGCTTGCAATGTTCCTCATTTGTAATTCGTTTAAATTCAAGTGTCTGCTTAATGTTTAAACATACACTACTGTTTAAAAGTTTGGGGCATCAAGATTTTTTGTAAGAAATTAATACATTTATTCAGCAAGGATGTATTAAATGAATAAAAGAGACAATAAAGACAATTTTTGAGCAACAAACCAGCATATCAGAATGATTTTTGAAGCATCATGTAACACTGAAGACTGGAATAATGGCTGGAAAATTCATCTTTGCCATCAAAAAAAAAAAGACATTATAGACAGAGAGAGCGAGAGGAAATATATATATATAGAAAGGTTATTTTAAATTGTAATATTTTTTCCACAGTATTATTGTTTTTACTGTATTTATTTCTTATTAAATAAATGCAGCTTTGAAGACTTTTCAAAAAATCTTATCAAACCCAAACTTTTTAACATTAAGGTAAAAAGAACCATGTAACAGATATATTCCCTCTTCCAGGTTTTAACTAAATGACAAATAATGTCAACCATAAATACTATTTCAGTGCTGTCTTAATTTATATCTTTGTTCATAAATCCATTAAATTTCATATCTTGCTTTATGTCAGTGTGGTGTGGCTTATGATGTTGATATGTTTCCTATCTTGCATTGTACATGTGCAATGAAAAATCTTACAGTAAAGACAATAATGTTAATTAATAAATGTTAACAAATGTATTAATAATTTTATTATTAATAAACATCTTAATAAATATTTCCATTTTAAATAATTTCAAATAATTCACATTTCTAGTTTCCATTTCATAATTACATTTCAATCAATGTTTCCTGATCAGTAATAATAAGCATGATTTCGAAAGGATCACGTGACACTGAAAGCTGGAGTAATGAAGCTATAGCATGACAGGAAAAATAAAACATATTAAAATAGAAAGCAGTTCTTTCAAATGGTAGATTTACTGTCTTTACTGTAGTTTGGATCAAATAAATAATACCATTAAAAATACCATTATACCATAAAAAAAATATTTAAAAAGCATGTATTTAGCCCTTATAACAGCCCATATTAGCACATATATAATTTGAAAATGTCATCGAATGCCACTTGACATTCATGACCTTTTATTGGACTGGACTTGAAATATCATATTCATTAGTTTTCCAAAGAGCAAAAATTTGAAGATGTAAATTACATTTATGAGTGTTAAATAAAAGAAATTTGCCGTTCAAACCAACCACAATCAATCAGTAAACAAGAATCATTCATGTTAATTTTTCCAAACAAGAACAAGAAAAAGCATATATTGCATCTGAATGCTAGCTATTGTTTTCAAGGAAGTTCGGTAGCTGTGAAAAGTTGTAAAGTGAACGAAACAGGCGGGACAATAAATCAGATATGGTCAAAAGATGCATTAAGACTCACAGTGCAACTGTAGCATTAGTCTCTAAAATATTCTGGCCTATAGAAAGAAATATGAATTTACAGTATTGGGGATCTGTGAGCTTCAGTGAAACATTATGATTCAAAAAGCACAGCTCACCTGAAGTGATTGACCACATTGGTCACGCTGAGAAAGGACAGTACGAAGGAGCCAGGCCGGCGGTCGCTTTCCCTGATGAGGTAGCTGCCCGGTGTCCTAGCCTGACGCAATCGCTCTTCTGCAATGGTTCTGTCCAACATTCCATGGTACCATCTGAAAGAAAGCAAGCACAGATGACGGAAGTTAGTCAGCAGTAAATCAGATTTTAGTGTCTTCCTCTATTAATTTGGTCCATCAGCATTGATTTAATGCAGCCCTGAATGTTGGAAAATGCTGAAGCAGGTTTTTTGAAAGGATCTTTTTGGCATGCTGACATAATCAATCCTATATTTAGTACATTTTATACCAAATCACTTTCCCGATTTTGTGAAAAAGCTTTGCTGAAAATGCTGTAACTCTGTAAAAAGAGGCTTGCAGAGATTGCATTTGATTTTTAGAAAAAAGAATGTAAGCTGCCATCTCACTCAGAGATATGACAGGGCTCCCCGCTGCAATATTTCTCTCCACAAAAACTCATGCGGAAATAGCCAAAGTGAAATCTTGCTCTAAAAAAGGTGCCTCAGCACAGCGAGAAAATTTAAAAAGCTTTTACTGCAGAGCCTCAGTCATCAAAAACATGGGGCTCTCTAAATTAAACAGCAGCTTTTCTAACACTTGTTAATTTTTCAGTGATTTTAGATCCCTGTAGAAAAAGGAAAAAAATAAAAAAACACTCGTCTGATTGTTTTGCAACAGGGGGTCAACTCAAGACAGATAGTAAAAAAAGAACTGACATCTATAAAGCTACAAAAATCCGATTAACCATTGTGACTTAACAGATTGAGAATCCACATAAACCCACTGAAGCTCCATTATAACTATGTAAACGTAAAGCAGAAAACAGTAGTGTCACCACTTGCACACGAATGAAAGATCACTGGCATGTGAGCGTTAAAGGCACAATATGTAAGATTTTTTTATTAAAATATCCAAAAACCACTAGAACAGTCAGTTTTATATATTTTGCTGACTTGTGTACTTACATTATCCCAAATGTTTCGAAGAATGTTTAAATCCAGAGAAATAAGCAATTTTAAGTAGTGACACGGACCATGTCCATAGTGTCGCCTGCCAATGACGTCATACACTAGGGGTGCTCCCGATTTATCGGCTACCGATCACTATCGGCCGATAATCGCTTTGGGATGTTTGATCGGCGGTCTCTAAAAAGGCCGATCTCAAGCTGATGACGCTGCCGTGAGAGGTTTGGCACAACATGCAGCGGCACAGTCTCAGTCTCTGTCCGGCGCGGGTGAAATAATTATGATGCTGAAGGTGAGGTACTCGTATTTCTTCATTAAATAACTTATAAAGTAGTTTGAAAACCTTGTGTGAGACGTAATTTCACAAACAGCGTAAGTGAATCACCGCTCGCGCGCGCACTCTCTCAAAATACGCAAATGGCTTCAAATCACTACATCGCGCCTGTCCATAAGCGAGCTGCTACACGGTGCACAGTTGACAGAGGAATTGTCACTTGCACAATCGAAGCAGTGTCACATCGTCACTAAAGTTTATAAATTGCATTACTTTTTAATTCTTGCCAGTGTTTAACCATTCAGCGCTCGCGCTTCCGGCAGTGCGTTCCAGGAGCAGTGCGTCTGCAGCAGTGCAGAGATAGTTTCCGCACCGAGTCTATTGCTGCGCTGCAAGCGCTGAATTAAAGTAAAGCGCATTGTTTACAGTAAATATAAACATGGATTGACACGAAAATGTAGTAATTACACCATAAATGCATATTATAAAAGTCTACTGTGTTTCACAGTCAACACATGGCTTTTTGGCTAGGTTTAAAGGGAAAGAGCACTTTTAGATAAACAGGGCAATAATAGATGGCACTCCTGGAGGTAGGAAAACAAAGTTCTTTATGAACCGCAGGATTGCATTTAATAAAGATTTAGATGAAGACGACAACTCCCATGATTCCACACTCAGTCACGACGTCATCTAACTACGCCTTTGTTTCTTTTGAATACGCTCCCTTTAGCGGCAACAAATTACATAGTGTGCCTTTAAGGGTGAAAAAGGTTAATATTAAAAAGGGCTGGGCAATATAGCTAAAAAATTTATCAACGATATAATGTTTCATATCGTTCGGTATCGATAATTATTGAAATTTTTTATAACCTTTTTTAAAACAAAAAGCAATAGAAAAAAATGT
>NW_015656585.1:3382177-3386000 GCF_001515625.1 Sinocyclocheilus rhinocerous
TGTCACATGCCTTGTAAAAATTCATAAAAATGTTACTGAGCAGCTGACGAGTAACAGTTTCAGCGCAGATTTCCCTCGCGTTTTGGACTTTGCACAGATTGCATTTAAAAACATGAGACGCAGTCAAAAGCAATAAACCTCCACAAATTCGCGGCGTGTTTTCTAAAAGTTTAAACTGTTTTAACTTTGCATGGCTTTCTATTAATCTCTTGTGTGAGACGCGAGTGCAGCAGTCATATTTGTCCGTCTAAAAAATGCGCTGAATATGCGTTCTGTGTGAATGGCTTGGTTTCGGTTTGAACCCATTCAAGATCTTCTCCGCATTGAGCTTCTATATTTCTCTAATATTTTGAATGAATAACACAGCAGAGGCGCATTTTGTGAGCTAGACTAACAAAACATTAAAATGCAACAACGTCACTTACATCATCACCGCATATATGCTCCACTGATGACGCTCCCTGACGCACACCTGCAAATGCAAATGTTTATTTTAAATTGGACTAATATTCATTCTTTATTCACAATCTCCTCATCACAGGCAGGCACAGCACTCATTTCAGCATGTGTTCGTGTTTGTGTGTGCTGTCTGCGTCACTCATAGTACGTGCCTATATCGAACATTTTTCTATCGATATCGAAGAAGGTGTACCGTCGATAAAATATCGATACCGTTTTATCGCCCAGGCCTAATATTAAATGCAGCTTTTATTACGTTGTTTATTTAAGAAATATTCAACTCCTCTTGCAGTAATTGTTCCTACTCGTCCCACAGCCTGTTGTATTTAGTTATGACTGAGCTGTATGGAAGCCAAACATTCCAAGTGAACCACGCACTGCGGATAAAACGTATCTATAACAGACAAAACAAGAAAACCGTTATGCAAGTAAACTGCTTATCCAGTGGGTCATGCATACATAGTGATAGCTTGGTCTGCTTTCATATTTGCCCTTTCTCTCTTAAAAAAAAAGGTTTTAAAAATGGTTTAAAACAAACAAAATAATAACCTTGGAATAGGGTTGGGTACCGAAACTCGGTGCTAATATGGCACCGGTACCTATGTAACCGGTATGTACTAGAACAGACTTCGTCTCCTCCCCGTCTTTCAGCGCGCTCTTCAATCCGCAGACCGTGGCGGCACAGCGCGAGCGGACTCAAGCAGAAACACAGGACACAAGGTATGTGTTTATCAATAGATTGTTATAATATCTGTATCTGTGCAGTTCTTTGTCATAAATACAGTTTACAAACGGTCACGAGGGAGCAATCAGTTTCCCATCTACTGTAAAGTTTTCGCTGCGTTCACCCCTCTTCACACCACAGCTGTTTCCTCCAGCGAAAATCTAGCCATTAACACATATGAACGCATACTTTATAAAACGATCATGTTGCTATTTTCATTTGAAAATTTAATATTTAATATAAAACATATTACAGTGCATGTGGCATACCATACAGTCATTCACAGAACTGATTAAAGACAGTGACAGACAGCACTCAGTCAATTCACTAATTTTAACTAAATATCAGAGTGATTGACAGAGATACAGTAGAAACATTATGTGTGGTTTTGTATTAAATATCGTTTTGTATTAAATAATGACCCAGATCGTGAAATACAGTTATTAGCCTTAGAGTAAGGAAAGCACAACTTGGGGAAATGAGAGCATCCGAGGAGCATATGAATGCTATGTATATTATTTTTAATGTTCTTTAATGTTATCCATCGGTTTTTTTTTGTGGCTCTTTTTTTTTTAAAGTATCGGTTCAGGCACCGGTACCGTTTTAAAAGTATCGATTTGGCACCGGTATCGTAAAAAACCCAATCGATACCCAACCCTAACTTGGAATACATAAATTTTTATCTAATAAAATGTAAAAATAGAACACTAAAAACTAAAATAAATTGTTTTAAATTCTACAAGAGAATTTAACAATCCCAATATGAAAATTGCACAGTTTAAAAAAAAGGATTTTCATTTTGAGATTTGCTAAAGATTACTACCTTCAGCTGCGTTATTAAATCTAAATGTTAAAATATAGGAAATAAGCATCCACAATTAAATATCCAATTAATTAAAAAAACAGAAATAAGATAATACAAAATCTTATATTTAAAATCTTATTTTTAAATATACAATTAAAAACAAGAAAAAATAAAAATGACGGTACGTGTCAAAAATGTTGCCCACTCCTGGAATTAAAAGTCAAAGGGTCCTTACAAAAACAAGCCAAGCAGAAGTGTCCTCTGAAACTTTTAGAAAAAAAAAGAGAAAAAAAAAAAAGGAACGGCATTTGATAAACATCATGATTTTGCATGCCCACTGTGGTTCAGGGTATTTCTAAAATTAAAACATGTAAGCTAACTTTTCAGGCATTTTTCCTGAAATAAATAAATAAATAAACACTTAAAACACTTTGTGGTACATCTGCACTTACACTTTGTTTAGACCCACTCTGGCTGCACAGTTAATCTCATTCAAACAGATAAGAACAGCAAGTCAATTAGCACTTCAAACATGGCAAAAAATACACAGTCAATTACAGCATAAAAGTCAGTACATATATGTGTGTGTTGTTGATGTGGTGAAGAGGAAGTGATTGCAAGTGAATGGAGGAGGTGGGAGATGAGACTGAGACACAGGAACGAGTCTTGCTCATGATGAAATGTCACACTGACTGCAGACAGCATGATATCATGTGGGAAAGCAGCCCTCCCACACTCAAACTCACTGTATTCATACAGAAGCATATGCAGCGGAGAGAGCAAGTTTAGTTTGTGCTTAATGTCAGTTTTCTGTGGAGATTTTCTAAAGTTTTGCTCTGAGTATAAGAAATGCTGCATTTCAACTTTCCACATTTCTATTGTTCTCACTGTATAATAAAATCCAAGAGAAATTATAAATACACTGCTCAAAATAATTAAGGGAACACTTAAACATCACAATATAACACCAATTCAGTTAAACTTCATCAATATCAATCTGTCCAGTGATTGTGAATCAGTTTCACCTGCTTTGGTGCAAATGAAAGTGACAACAGGTGTACTGGAGAGGCAACAGCAGGACAACCCCCAAAAAGAGAATGGTTTTGCAGTTGCTCCCTCCTTATGCTTCTTGACTGATTTGTCTCTAGTTTTGCGCTTTGTTATTTTTTTATTTGTTTTTTTTAATGCAAGGCAATTACTTCTTCCAAAAGTTACGTGTATATTAGGCATATACTGTAAGTGATAACAATAAATTACAATTATTTGTATGACTAATAATAATCAGCCAAAATGTAGTGATTGTGACAGTCCCAAGCTCCCCTTATAACACATATTATGCAGTCCGAAACGTAAAAACTGATCATTTACAAGATGAGAAACACATTTGGTCATGTAAACTATTGGCCCATTTTATCAACCACAGTGATAAAGAGCGTAGGCGTAATTTGCACACTGCAGGCTTAACTAGGCTAAGCTCTTCCTTTCCTCTATATTAATTTATTGAATATGCAGGCTCTATGAAGCAGTCCTTTGACTAAAACTGCTCCGTTAGCAGAAGGAGAGTCCCTCATAATTCCCCAGAGGCTGCATTTTGTTCTCAGCGGCACTACCTCGCAGCTCTACGCTATAAAACTGACATCAGTAATACAGGGTTATTAGCACACTGGATAACGTGCTCTATTAAAACTTCAGCGGTCAAATAATTCATAGGCTCCTGAAAACACAGATGTGTGGAACAGATGAAGCGGGACTGTGATCATTGATATTGGCCATGATAAGTCACACACCCTTGATGCCTGTTCACGACCAACAAGCCTTTAAATGAAAAAAAAAAA
>NW_015656585.1:3388147-3391361 GCF_001515625.1 Sinocyclocheilus rhinocerous
TCACACCACAGCTGTTTCCTCCAGCGAAAATCTAGCCATTAACACATATGAACGCATACTTTATAAAACGATCATGTTGCTATTTTCATTTGAAAATTTAATATAAAACATATTACAGTGCATGTGGCATACCATACAGTCATTCACAGAACTGATTAAAGACAGTGACAGACAGCACTCAGTCAATTCACTAATTTTAACTAAATATCAGAGTGATTGACAGAGATACAGTAGAAACATTATGTGTGGTTTTGTATTAAATATCGTTTTGTATTAAATAATGACCCAGATCGTGAAATACAGTTATTAGCCTTAGAGTAAGGAAAGCACAACTTGGGGAAATGAGAGCATCCGAGGAGCATATGAATGCTATGTATATTATTTTTAATGTTCTTTAATGTTATCCATCGGTTTTTTTTTGTGGCTCTTTTTTTTTTAAAGTATCGGTTCAGGCACCGGTACCGTTTTAAAAGTATCGATTTGGCACCGGTATCGTAAAAAACCCAATCGATACCCAACCCTAACTTGGAATACATAAATTTTTATCTAATAAAATGTAAAAATAGAACACTAAAAACTAAAATAAATTGTTTTAAATTCTACAAGAGAATTTAACAATCCCAATATGAAAATTGCACAGTTTAAAAAAAAGGATTTTCATTTTGAGATTTGCTAAAGATTACTACCTTCAGCTGCGTTATTAAATCTAAATGTTAAAATATAGGAAATAAGCATCCACAATTAAATATCCAATTAATTAAAAAAACAGAAATAAGATAATACAAAATCTTATATTTAAAATCTTATTTTTAAATATACAATTAAAAACAAGAAAAAATAAAAATGACGGTACGTGTCAAAAATGTTGCCCACTCCTGGAATTAAAAGTCAAAGGGTCCTTACAAAAACAAGCCAAGCAGAAGTGTCCTCTGAAACTTTTAGAAAAAAAAAGAGAAAAAAAAAAAAGGAACGGCATTTGATAAACATCATGATTTTGCATGCCCACTGTGGTTCAGGGTATTTCTAAAATTAAAACATGTAAGCTAACTTTTCAGGCATTTTTCCTGAAATAAATAAATAAATAAACACTTAAAACACTTTGTGGTACATCTGCACTTACACTTTGTTTAGACCCACTCTGGCTGCACAGTTAATCTCATTCAAACAGATAAGAACAGCAAGTCAATTAGCACTTCAAACATGGCAAAAAATACACAGTCAATTACAGCATAAAAGTCAGTACATATATGTGTGTGTTGTTGATGTGGTGAAGAGGAAGTGATTGCAAGTGAATGGAGGAGGTGGGAGATGAGACTGAGACACAGGAACGAGTCTTGCTCATGATGAAATGTCACACTGACTGCAGACAGCATGATATCATGTGGGAAAGCCCTCCCACACTCAAACTCACTGTATTCATACAGAAGCATATGCAGCGGAGAGAGCAAGTTTAGTTTGTGCTTAATGTCAGTTTTCTGTGGAGATTTTCTAAAGTTTTGCTCTGAGTATAAGAAATGCTGCATTTCAACTTTCCACATTTCTATTGTTCTCACTGTATAATAAAATCCAAGAGAAATTATAAATACACTGCTCAAAATAATTAAGGGAACACTTAAACATCACAATATAACACCAATTCAGTTAAACTTCATCAATATCAATCTGTCCAGTGATTGTGAATCAGTTTCACCTGCTTTGGTGCAAATGAAAGTGACAACAGGTGTACTGGAGAGGCAACAGCAGGACAACCCCCAAAAAGAGAATGGTTTTGCAGTTGCTCCCTCCTTATGCTTCTTGACTGATTTGTCTCTAGTTTTGCGCTTTGTTATTTTTTTATTTGTTTTTTTTAATGCAAGGCAATTACTTCTTCCAAAAGTTACGTGTATATTAGGCATATACTGTAAGTGATAACAATAAATTACAATTATTTGTATGACTAATAATAATCAGCCAAAATGTAGTGATTGTGACAGTCCCAAGCTCCCCTTATAACACATATTATGCAGTCCGAAACGTAAAAACTGATCATTTACAAGATGAGAAACACACTTGGTCATGTAAACTATTGGCCCATTTTATCAACCACAGTGATAAAGAGCGTAGGCGTAATTTGCACACTGCAGGCTTAACTAGGCTAAGCTCTTCCTTTCCTCTATATTAATTTATTGAATATGCAGGCTCTATGAAGCAGTCCTTTGACTAAAACTGCTCCGTTAGCAGAAGGAGAGTCCCTCATAATTCCCCAGAGGCTGCATTTTGTTCTCAGCGGCACTACCTCGCAGCTCTACGCTATAAAACTGACATCAGTAATACAGGGTTATTAGCACACTGGATAACGTGCTCTATTAAAACTTCAGCGGTCAAATAATTCATAGGCTCCTGAAAACACAGATGTGTGGAACAGATGAAGCGGGACTGTGATCATTGATATTGGCCATGATAAGTCACACACCCTTGATGCCTGTTCACGACCAACAAGCCTTTAAATGAAAAAATTTTTAAAAAAAAAACTGCATACTGAGCCCATTACATATCACACCATTGTAATGCCATTATCCCTTATCAAGAGAGTGATAACATAACTTACAAATATAAAATAAGATGTATTAGAATAATATTATCATACAATAAACAATATATAATCACTTCAGCTTTTTCTTTTTATAATATATTTTATATGTTCTATTATTTATATATTATATATTTTATAGTTCTGTTTGGTTTAGGGACAGTAAGGTTTTTTTATGTTTTTGAAAACTCTTCTATGCTCACCAAGGCATATTATTTGAATTTAAATTATCTAGCTAAATTTTCATGGTATTGTGTAAAAACTAATAATAATAAAAATTAGGATTCTTTGATGCATAGAAAGTTTAAAAGAACAGCATATGTGTGTGTGTGTTTAAGTGTATTTACATATATATACATACACATATATACATGCAGGGCCTAAGACTAACTTTTTGCCACACCTGCCAATGGCCGGCGACATGATCAAATTTACCGGCCAAAATTTTTTTTTACCGGCCATGAAACTCTTTTAGCAAAAACAGGCAATTATTACTGTTACAATGACCAAATATATTTACAATATTTTTAATTTGTCCTGCTGGTGCATTTTCCCTCAATTTTACCTATTAATTATAGCCATTCAAAATTTACAGTATAATTGAAAGCCATTATTTTTAACATTTAATAGGCTCGAAATTTATAA
>NW_015656585.1:3391505-3395789 GCF_001515625.1 Sinocyclocheilus rhinocerous
TTTAAGTGATTTTAAAACAATCTTCACATAAACTATATTATATATGCATAAACTATACATATTAATCTTTATTCAAGCTATAAAAGTTAATCAGCGACTAGAACAGTCCAAGGATTTCTCTTTTCCTTTTGTTCTTTGATTTACAGCAATGACAGACTTCAGCAGGTTTCACTTTAAAATCAGTGCTGTCTCTTTAAAACCTGATGCATATGACGCGGATCTGACATGCATCCGATTTTCTCCCAACTCTTTACGGTAATTTAAGACTTTATAACTCATTTAAGACTACGTTTATAAGGTAACTCGCCAAAACCGCGCATTTTGACATAATTGTGTGTGTTTTCGTCCGTTGAAGCGCTACTGGTGAGCTGTCTGAAGCAGCTCAGGGTACGTGTACAGCCGATCGCACAGCCTTTCAAACTATACTTCACTGCACTGTTTAGGCGGCGTAACCCCAGGTATGTGTCGCCACATTCTCGGGTTATGAAGAATAAAGAAGGGAAAAGTTAATCTTCCGAAATGAAGCAGCAAAATCTTCTCAAATAAAAGTTATTAGAACCGTGTCTAGGGGCAAGCTGGCCATCACACTGCTCTGACCTTATCAGCCCGTTTGTATTCGATTATTTGATTTGCTCTTGTCGCTTATGACAGAACAGTTAATCACTATAGATTTACTGGTGACTGACAGTGTTACATATACTCGCCAACGCCGATTTTTACTCGCATTTAGCGCTTGGCGAGTGTTAATTTTAGGCCCTGTATACATGTATACACTAGACATGTGCCGGTATTCGGTAATGCGATATATCACAGTAATGAATATGCATGATATTGTTATCGTGGGCACTTCTAAATACCGTGAATAATTATATATTACATACCCTTGGTAAATATGATCAAAGGCGGCTATGAAAATAAATCCGCATTGTTTATCAACTTGATCTTTCATTAAAAAATTTTTTTTTTTAAATCTAACCTTAAATTAAAGTACAAAAAAAAAAGTGAAAGTGGTGGAAAATCTCATTATGAAATAAATATTTTTCTCTAATACAGTAAGAGGACGTGTAATGGATTATATTAAATACCAATGGATAAAAAATTACAAACTGACTGTCCATGCTAGAAATCTTATAATGGGCCATGGTTGGGTCTTCCAACAGGACAATGATCCACAAACATCAAAATCAAAACAAAAATGGGTCACTGAGAACAAAACCAAGCTTCTGCCCTGGAAGAGCCTCCGCACCGACAATAATAAAATTATTTTAATTAAACCATATGAAAATAATAAGATAAAAATAAAAGTGGTGGTTATTATTAATAATATATCAATGATTTTGAAAAAGAAGTATCTTAAATTAATAGCTACCATTGTTTTCAAATAGCAGCATTTCTGTTTAAGCTGCGTGCTCTGTTGCTGAAAAGCTGAATGAACACCGGTAAACTGAAGCGCTTTGTTAGCGGGTTAATTATGCTATATGAGAATCAGATATTTATACAACATAAACATAATATTATAACTTATATATTGTAGGGTTTTTCAACTCAAAAAGGGAAATATTTATGACGAATTATAACTGGTTATGATTCATACGCTGAAATTCACATGAATTCACTGAATTCACAACTTTTATTACGGTAATATTCTCTTTATAATGTTATGCATATGACATTCCCAGTTATACTAGTTATTAATGTTGTGCACTGCTGTTCACACTGCGTGTGCTGAAGCTGAAGAGCTGAATGAACAACGGTAAACTGAAGTGCTTTGCTGGCAGCTTATTTAACTCAAGGAAACGCATCAGATATGAGGTTAATCAGATATTTATACAACATAAACATAATATTACAACTTATATATGTACAAAAAGACGCAAATGCACAAGTGAACTTGAAGTAAGTTACATGTTAACCAGAATATAACTTCTGTTGTGGATGCGCTCTTCACGCAACAACGCGCTGAAACACAACAAATTACTTTTTTTTGTTTTTTCAGCAATTCTTTGTTGTCTGTTTTAATTTTTCTATATTTTATATGATACACACTTATTTTCAAAACATGCAGTATATGCGGACTTCATATTTAAATAGCTTATTTCTTAGATAGTCTTAAAACAGTCTTATTTTACGTTTTAATATTCACAGATGCTAGTGCATTTTTATGATTAAATCCTGCAAATTAATCCATATTTTCTACGTCTCGGAAATCATAGGGCCCTAAATGTGTGTACTTATTATATGAAATAATAAATAAAATTAATAATACATAATAATACATATAATACATTTACATTAACCAAATCCGATATTATTACTATTTTATTTTGCTTTTTAAACATTGGTAAGAAATCATTAAATGTATTTTATTCTACTGACTCCACTCCACTACTTTTTAACAGTAGAAAAAGAAAATAAAAAAATCTGCATGTAGTTTTGTGAGCCAAAAAAAAAAAAACATTCTTAGATACGCCATCAACTCAACTGCTGGATTAGATGACAACTAATCCATCACAGCTATAATATGACAGCTTGCATTTGCATATCAACATCAGATCTGCAGAATAAATATGTCTAACATTTGTAGATACTGTTTGCAAACTAAAATACAATGTAATTTAGGGTAGGCTGCTTAAAAACTGTGCTTTAAACACAACTTCTCAATATAACAGCGACCAAGAGCAGGAATCTAGAGAACTGACACTTCACCTTTAACATCTCAATGATGGTTACACTCTAGCGCAACAATCTGCCTATTTTTCAGCACAGGCCAAAAGCCAGGTTTCCTCAAACTGATCATCTTCAATACGCACTCTGACCTCAAGAGATCTGCAGCTACACATTTGCATTTGAGATGACCGAAGCTAATATACAGGTACATCTCAAAAAATTAGAATATCATGAAAAAGGTCAATATTTTTTGTCACTCATTTCAGAAAGTGAAACCCATATATTATATAGATTCATTACACAGAGTGAAATATTTCAAGCCTTTATTTCTTGAAATTTTGATGATTATGGCTTACAGATAATGAAAACCCAAAATTCAGTGTCTCAGAAAATTAGAATATTGTGAAAAAGTTCAATATTGGAAAGTCATGGTGTCACACCGTAATCAGCTAATTACCTCAAAACCCCTGCAAAGATTTCCTGAGCCTTTAAATGGTCTCTCAGTCTGGGTTAGTAGGCCACACAATCATGGGGAAGACTGCTGACTTGACAGATGTCCAGAAGACAGTCATTGACACCCTCCACAAGGAGGGTAAGCCACAAAAGTTCATTGCTAAGGCCACATTGATGCAGTAATTCATGCAAAAGGAGGGCCAACCAAGTATTGAGTGCATAGAAATTAACATACTTTTCAGAAGCCTGACATTTCTGTTTAAAATATCCTTTTTTTTATTGATC
Source organism: Sinocyclocheilus rhinocerous (assembly GCF_001515625.1). Taxonomy (NCBI): domain Eukaryota; kingdom Metazoa; phylum Chordata; class Actinopteri; order Cypriniformes; family Cyprinidae; genus Sinocyclocheilus; species Sinocyclocheilus rhinocerous. The sequence goes on from NW_015656585.1 coordinate 3,394,911, forward strand.
TTATGTAATATTCTAATTTTCTGAGACACTGAATTTTGGGTTTTCATTATCTGTAAGCCATAATCATCAAAATTTCAAGAAATAAAGGCTTGAAATATTTCACTCTATGTGTAATGAATCTATGTAATATATGGGTTTCACTTTCTGAAATGAGTGACAAAAAATATTGACCTTTTTCATGATATTCAAATTTTTTGAGATCAAGCATGACTGTGAAAGTCTGTTGCCTCAAACTCGACTCATGCAAAAGCGGAGGAACAGGAAGTGTGCTGAGGTGGACAGGTGACACTTTCTCAATAACACTCAAACCACTCACATGCCTTGATACTCACTGCCCTTTTTGTGCCTCGCTGTAATGGAAATCAACTGATATATGCAGCACAGCGGACAAAAATAAATGATTACAACCACAGACAGCAGCACGTCATCAGCAACTTTATTCACAGCTTTGACACAACAGAGCTCTGAACCATAAATAGGAGTGAGAGCTATGCATTAGTTAACCATGTGCTCGTTAGCCCACAAACAGGACATTATAATGACACTAATAATGAATAAAAGTGGTACTTCACACTAGGGTTGTGACGGTGAGGAAATTTTCCCACTGGTTAATCAACGTGTGACAACACCGGTAATACCGGTATCACCGTGGGGGCGGAGCGTTCCCTCTTTTCCTAGCTTTCCTTCGCTTTTAAAAGCGGCGTGCGCATTTTACTTTCACTTTGAAATAGCGGCAATTCGGCGTAAAGCAATTGTTCGTTTTTAGTTCGTTTGAATGTTCCCTCTTTTCCTCGCTTTTCCTCGCTTTTAAATAGCTTAAAAGCACCGTGCTCATTTTACTTTCACTTTTGAATTAGCGGCAGTTCGGCGTCAATTGCT
>NW_015656585.1:3396225-3422662 GCF_001515625.1 Sinocyclocheilus rhinocerous
AATGTTTAAAAAAACTTCCAAAATCACCTTAGATAAACGGCAAAAGTCAACAGGCTTTTCAAAGTCCAAAATATTGCCAAACAGGCGCTTTTGCATCTCGTTTCGAAACTAAATCATCCGCGATCGTCTTTTCTCCCCTCACCTCACTCTTCTTGTCAGTCAGCTCAACTCACTCTCCTCACTGGTGAAACGAAATCTGATCTGTGATGCGACTGTCGTTCGGCACGCTGCATTGAGCAGCCGCGTTCAGTTTTTAATTGTAGTGTCTGTTCTTTTACTGAACTAAATGATTTTTATTTCTATAAAAAATCAAAACGACGGTGGGGGTCGGTGACGCGGTGGGCAAGTGACATAACCGGTGTTGCGGCTTAACACCAGTATAACCGTCAGCACCGTCTATCGCGGCAAGCCTACTTCACACGTGAAGTGAAAAAGCTATTTTGGCTGCGAAATTAACCCAATAAGAGAATGAAAGTTCCAGCACTCAAGCACAAATCTCTCAGCACTTGAATATGTTATGATTTCCAGACAATGGCTGTATTTTTAGATCCACACTAGGCTTTTGAATTATTCACCAAAAATGCCATGACAAGATACCAGAGGAGGACAATATTCTTCCTGGATGTTTCATCTTCATAGCTGGCTCGCTGAAAACAGGACATGACCTTTCTGCGATTAGTTCGTCCCAGCCATCAGAAAAGGAGCTGGACCTCTCAATTTACAACACTTCATCTTGGAGGAAGCGAGGGCAGAGCAGGCTTGTTGAGACTTGATTGAGGGGTCGTATTCGCTCTCTCAAGTAGTTTCAACTCATCCATCTCTCTTGATGGGTTTCGACTACCTCAAAAACACCTCTAAAGTTGTCACGTCACCACTCATCAGCATGACAGAGTAATGAAGCTGTACACACAGCCTTATGTTAGCAGTGCCCTTCCACTATACTGTCAGCTGTCATGAGCCCATCTCTCATTCTGAGGACAGAGGACACCGCAAATCCTGATGATCTCCATCTGAACCCCAGAAAAATAGCATTACTGTTGTGAAAACTTCATGACAGTTTGAAACTGATGAATAATCAACTTTGCCCTCAAATGGTTTAAAACATTTATAATGAAGAAAAACATCACCAATTCATCAACTCTTAGCACAAGCACAATGTAACCACGCTCAACTACAAATTCGTGCAATTAACATCTCTGTCCACCTGAGACAATCACTTGTCATTTGAAATAAAAGATACTGTAGTATTTTGTCACTAAACGCATAGTTTATACTACAAAAACTATAATATAAATATATAAAATTATCAAATATATACAAATTATAGTATTAAATATATTACATTATATTAAAATGCAAGAGAAATATTATGGCCAAAAAATAAATCTCCAGCGAGAATTAGGGCTGGGTTAGCTGAGGACTAAGCTTAAAAAAATCCATAATTTTTTAGGCAGTATAAAATATATATAACAATATTAATGCATTTGATCAAATTAGTTTAAGGTTTTGTTTTTTTTTCAATCAAAGGAATAGATTCAATACTGAATTATTTTTCATTTGCAGACACCAATATTACAAAACACAGTAAATAAATAGCAATACATTTAACTATATATAATTTTACACAATATCTATCTATCTATCTATCTATCTATCTATCCATCTATCCGCAGTAATGATGAAACTAAGCGTTTCATCTTGAATCAAAGTGTTGAATTATTCCAGCTTGGATAATTGTTTTTAAGTGATTCATAAAAATGGATTGAAAGTTCCAACTTTAAAGCAATTTTTGCTGCTTATTTTAAATCAGAGATGATATTAAAACATTTGTCTTAATGCACATTCATTGTCAATATATGATGAATGTGCAATAAATCAGCCAGCTCTGGTCAGAACTGTGCTTATCAATAAAAAAATAAATAAAAAATAAAAAAGCACATAAGTGTTTTTATTATTATTAAAAATATTTTTTACAATTAGAATGGAACAGACGAGACAAAGAGGGCAAAACTGAAAATATGGAAGTTCTTCACTCCATATTCTGTGAGTCTGTCCCACTTCTTCGTGTCCCACTTACGCTGAATTCATCCTCTGCTGCATCCTGGGTTCTCGGGCTCGCTCTCACGCACTCACAAAGTAATCCCGCTCAGCTGCTTAGTCGCCGGGGTCCGTCTCCTCTGTCTCACAAGACAAACCTCCCATTTGGTCGTCGCCATGTCCCAGAGAACCTGCTGTTTGAGTGCGCTCACCACACAGCTCTTTAAGTCAGTGAGCAGAAACTCGAGTGGAGGTGGGGCTGGCACAGTCTTAGCTGATGTCCAAAAGTGAAATAATCCGAGCTGGTTATCACTCCATTGAGGGAACGATTTAACTAAGAGATGCTGGAGGATGAAGAATTGCCTTGTCTGCCTTTGATGTCCTTCCTCTGTGAAGGCAGTCGCTCAAATAATTCAAAGTATGAAACGGCTCAGCAAAAGAGAGCAGGCAGGGCAGGAAGGGAGGGGACAAATGGGATGCGAGATGCTAAAAGCAGTGGGAGGACACAACTTGTGTGTCGCTATGTGTGTAAATAATGGTAGCGTCTTCAATTTTGGATAAACTTTTCGGCATCCCACACCCTTCAAATTCAAACTTGAGCTTTCCTTTTAATGCCAACATAAAAATATTACACTCTGTAAATGAGCAAACTCAGCAGGTCAGAACGGCTTCCTCAACAACCAACCATTATATAAAGTGCCTGGACTAGCTATGCAATTTTTCAGAAGTTTCCACACTGGAAAAAAGGTGGAGATGTGCAGGGTCTGGGAGCAGCTGCCAAACAGCTTTGTTTTTCTTCACACATGATGGAGTGTCACAGCTTGTTAGAGTCAGCACACGGGACTGTCCTCCAGCACACAGATGGATGACTAAAGAGCCCATGTTCAGCGAGCAGTTACTGTGCGGCAGGAGCCGAAACGGGGTCAAGCAAGGGATGGATAATACATCCTCAAGACCTGTACGCTGATCCACGAATCTGCTGCTAGTTGAAAAAGGTCTGTCTTTTTCAAATAAACCAAAGTCACTGCTAAGTGAAAGATGTTAAACTTGAGATTGTTCCTAAAGTGATATAATTTGGCTATCTGCAAACTCCTATCATCTCCTAGAAATTAAAATCCATTTATCATCAGCTTTTTAGCGTTAGTGACAAAATTTAAATCGGAATACTTTACACTGTGATTTTAAATCTTATAAACTCTTATTTTAAACAATAGCTCTGCTCCAAAACCTAATAAGATGAAGAAAACAGTTTGAGGAAAACATTATCCATATAGTGAATTTCAATGGGACCCAACGGGTTGAAGGTCCAAATTGCAGTTTTAATGCAGCTACATAAGACTCTTATTCCTCGGCTGGGATCATGTAGAGCCCTTTGAAGCTGCATTGAAACTGCAATTTGGACCTTCAACCCGTTGGGTCCCATTGAAGTCTACTATATTATGGAGAAAAATCCAGGAATGTTTGCCTCAAAAACATTAATTTCTTTTCGACTGAAGAAAGAAATATGAACATCTTGGATGAAATGGGGGGTTAATAAATTATCAGGATTTTTTTTTTATTCTGGAAGTGAACTAATCCTTTAAGTAACAATTATGTTAAATTTCTTCAATTCAAAGGCACCACCACAAATATCCTTTGCAGAAATGACAATCACAGACTGTATTGAGTTTTGGGCTGTATTGAGTTCATTCAATCCAAGTGAATCATGCAGGAGAATTGTTGGTTATAATTATAATTTAGAGTATTTTTGTTAATTAAAAACAGATATTTTACCTAAAATTTGTTTATGCTATTAAAATGTTCAAACTAACATTCAAGTATTGCTTTGTTCATTTTGCATTGCCATCACTGATATAAATAGTTTCAGTTGCTCTTAGTTTGACATACAGAGTATGAAGTAGGGCTGTGCGATTAATCAAAATCGTCATAAAATTGCGATTTGAGCTTGCGTGATTTCTAAATCGCTTTATAGCACAATTTTCCACGCCCCCGACCTCCCGCAGTATGCTATCTGAACCAATCAGAATGCAGCGCGCCTAAATGGAGCACGAGAACAGAACAGACTGGGCGGGCATACAAACGTAACGCCAGGTTCACACTCGAAATCGCAAAATTGATCAAAGAAATCGCGATAGGTTTTTTTTGTCCATATCGCACAGCCCTAGTATGAAGCATAATTATCCTTGTGTGCCAAAAATCTCAAAATTTCCAAAAATTGTCTGTTTATTCAGCTTTTGAAATATATTGCTAATATGCATGCAATCTCATGAACATATGACATTTAATAAATTTTTTTTTGTCTTTAGACAATCCATAAAAGAGCTGAGCTTTTACAGCATTAGACCTTTTACAGTATAATGGGGAAAAACACCATATCAGCTTGGCCTACATGACCTACGTTTTTCTCAAGAGAAATCAATAGATGTCCATAAACAGCCAAGGAATGATCTGAAACGTACAATGCTTGAATAAATCCTGGTGCTCATATGTTTTAAAACATGCAATAAGGAGGTGGTTAAAAGTAAATGCAGATGACTTAAAGGAACACTCCACTATTTTTGAAAATAGGCTCATTTTCCAACTCCCCTAGAGTTAAACAGTTGAGTTTTACCGTTTTCGAATCCATTCAGCCGATCGGTTGCACTTTTAGCTGTAGCTTAGTAGGCTTGCCGCGATATACGGTGCTAACGGTTATACTGGTGTTAAGCTGCAACACCGGTTACATCACTTTCCCACCGCGGCACCGACCCCCACCGCCGTTTTGATTTTTTTTATAGTAATAAAAATAATTTAGTTCAGTAATTTAACCGCTGGGAAAATTTCCTCACCGTCACAACCTTATAGCTTAGCATAGATCATTGAATCTGATTAGACCGTCAGCATCTCGCTCAGTACATGGTGCAGCAGTGCATTCAATGGTCTATGCTAAGCTACAGCTAAAAGTGCTACCGCCAGACCCGGAGATCGGCTGAATGGATTCGAAAACGGTAAAACTCAACTGTTTAACTCTAGGGGAGTTGGAAAATGAGCCTATTTTCAAAAATAGTGTAGTGTTCCTTTAAGACCAATTTAGAAATGGTTAAAAACAATCCTTGTCAAATAAAACTGCTGCTTTAACTAAACACATAAAATCATGAATGCAGTCAAAAACAATGAATTAGAGAAGTTGTTAAAAAAAAAAAGAGGAAAGAGAAGACTTTTCTACCACATAAGCCTCTTGACTGTGTGAAGAACATATTTCACCACAGCGACCAGCAGTTTCTGCAATTGGCTGTGCCACTTGGCATTCCAAAGTCCCTGTATTTCTTAAAAAGAAGGCAATTCACCAGGATGGATGCTCAATTAGCCCCTGACGGAGAGTGAGTTTGTTGAACAATTGCTTATCTAGCAGACACAATGTGCACCGCTGTTGATCTCCAAATCAAACTCTCCCTCTCTTTCCAGCTCTTGAGGGAAACCGTTTATGACTCCAAATCCTTTCTAATCTTCGTGGAAACAAAATCAACCTGCTCTTTCTCCACAGTGCTGTTTGTTTGCATTCAAGGCCCGGTGCTACAACGAAGAATTGCCCCGCTCTTCACATGCTCTCTTTTTTGTCTTTGTTAAACAGTAGAAAGCATCTGTGAAATATTTATTCCACTGCTGGCATCATTGTTTATGAATGAAGTGCGCAGCAGAGAGGTGTGAACGATCGTGGCTGTCTTCTGTGCGCGACTAAAGCACTAACTTTAGTCACACATTCTGACACACAGGACCGCATCCAACCCGGAGAATGTGTACCACACTGCACTGCCATTCAACCTACTTCTTTGAGAAAACACTGAAACAACTGCCTCAGTTTAAAAGAAAATTGAAAGTGGATCTGGAAATGATGAAATCAAGAGAATATGCATGCAGCTATACAAGTTGGTTATACAAGTTATGCGCTGTCTGCACAAGAAGTAGAGTCTTTTTTGACATCCTGGTGTCAAAATATACACCACAAATAAAACAAGCCTGCAAGTTGTTAGTCACGTACATCGCATGGGACACTCATGTGCTTCCTTTTCACTGCAAAGGTGTTGCATATTTTAGACGTGCACTGAGCCATAAGCCGACACAGGCTTCTATTATGTCACAGCCTAAGCCATTTTGAGCAGATAAGGGCTGAAATGTGAATTACACCTCATCGTGGTGCAAATTCAGCAGTCGTTGAGTGCATACAGTAATATAAGCTTATGGAGCACCTCTGGTTCAGAATCGGTGCATCAGAAAACAACACTGCCCAGCCTTATAGGCAGTCGAGTCTGTCAGAGTCAATCATCTGGAAGCTTTCGTCATAATTGGGTCACCAGTCTACGGCAAGTGTATCTCAAGAGCTAACAACTGTGTGCAGCATAGTGGCAGTGCACGATTCACAAGGCAAACTTAAAGGGGTCATATGATGCGATTTCAAGTTTTCCTTTCTCTTTGGAGTAGCACTTTCAAAGAAACCACTGACAACCAATAGGAAATGATATCCGAATTATCATTGCGAAATCCCTTGATTCACAATTTTTGCTTTAAAGTTGGAGTAAGAGCTGCTGTCAAATCATAGGCAGGTCTCTTATTAAAGTAATCATGCTTTGGTTTCATCAATGAAACAATGTTGTTGTTGTTGTTTAAGTATTTACTGTAAAATATTGAAAACTGACGATAGTGTTTGTGTTTTTGAGGAGCTGAAACAATGGTGCACAATTTAAAATTAATGGAAAACTGAAAACGCTACTTAACACTGGCTAAGTGTAAGATACTTTACAATATACAGTAAAACAGAAGTTACATTTCAAGTATTTTAAAATTATGTTTTACTGTAAAATATTGAAACTCTGATATTAGTTTTGATTACCTTAGTTTAAGGATGAGCTGAAAAAACTGGGCGCAATATAAAACTCCAGGCCTGATTATCAACCTACTATTGAGCAACCAAAGATATGAGAGAGCCACAATAAATTACACACTATCATTTAGCTTATCGTGATATAGACTATGCCACCACCCTGATATTCTTCATTAGATTCAGCCACTGATCTTGTCACCAATATGATAATGGATGACACAGAAAGCAGTCACAATTATTTAACTGCGGTTTCACAATGTGTGCAGAAGGAAGGTCTAGATACACCAAAGACATTCAAAACACCATATTATTGCAATGCTTAAGACGCAGTGGCAGAATAAAGTGGAAAAAAAAATTGACATGAGACTATATATCTCATGAAAGAAAGTGGTAAAGTTATATGGCTAACCCATAACTAAATGGCAACAAATTCAGAATACATAACCTCGCATTCTGCAATATGACGAAGTAAAGTATATCATATGAAAGTCACAAAGGTGACTTGATAAGTGTGTGTCTGTTAAATTTAAATATATGCATACAAATAGTTACATTTGCTACTTATGAATGCTTGTCAACTAGGGCTGCACGATAAATCGCATGCAATATTTAATGCGCATCTGTCAACCGTCTGTATCAAAACCTAGCTGTCTGTTTACTGTCGAATAATGTAAGAGAAATGTAAAAATGCTACAAAAACCTAGTTAACTGCAAGTATTTTACAATAGACAGTAAAAAGAGTAACAGTAAAATATTTTACAATTAGAAACGTTATGTTTATAGTAAAAAATAAAATAATTGTAATATGAATTATGCACGATTGTTACACAAAATTCTTTAAAATATTTTTAACAAGAAATAGTTCTAAAACACTGATTCACTGCATGAATTATTTTGTTATCAGTTATATATACTGGATTGATTCATGACTCATTAAATGCTCATTTAAAAAAGGGTTCGTTCACCCAAAAATGAAAATTAGGCTGCATTTTACTCACCCCCGAGGCATCCTAGGTGTATATGACTTTCTTCTTTCAGACAAATCCAGTCGGAGTTATATTAAAAATTGTCTTTGATCTTTCAAGCTGTTTAATGCCACCCACTCAGACGAATCCAGTCGGAGTTGTCTTTGATCTTTCAAGCTCTATCTTTGTACTCAGCGGGTGTTGCATTCCTTCAGTCCAAAAGACGTGAAATAAAAAGCACCCTTCCACAAAAAAAAGTGTCTCACACGGCTCCGGGGGGTGAACAAAGGCCTTCTGTAGCGAATCGATGCGTTTTTGTAAGAAAAATATCCATATTCAAAACGTAATAATCACTTGAATCTAGCTTACGCTCACTGTTGTAAATAGAAGCAGTTCCGGGGGAATGACGTATGAGGTCTGCTTTGCGCATTCGCCGCTCAGAAGTGACGCACGTGGAAACGCAGCGGAGAGATCAAAAAAGCATCATATGACCCCTTTAAATAAAATCACTGTAGTATCTCTTCTGTGATCTTGTTTTTTTTTCCCCTTCTTTTGCACTGTGCAGCACTAAAGAAAAAAAAAAGCCATGTATGATACTGAAAGCCAAAATAAATCACCCCCATGCTTTCTGTGACAACTATACTAGCATCATGTTAATGGTGTTTTGTCTGAGATAGTAAACGTGCATTTATATCAATATTAGCTACATTATTGAGACTATCAATAGCTAATATACTATTACTACACATACGAATCTAGGCGTATAGAGTTGTCATCTCTTTCTCTTAATGCTTGCAACTTAGCACTGTATTTTACCTCATTTTTTTCCACACTAAATGTCTAGTGACCACAGCTGCCAGTTAACAACAACAACAACAACAAAGGTAATCAACCCTATGGAAGTAGAAAGCTAACTACTTTTTGACACACAACCATTAAGATGATCACAACACGGCTGCAACCATCCCATGTCAGAAGCGCTTTCCCATCATGAATTACTAACATAAAAGACATGTGTGCGAGATGAATCCTTACTGGTTGGTGGGCGGCGCTGAAAGGGGGAAAACAACCTCCTCTTCCTCATATTCTGGCCCATCCTGTTGATCACTTTCATCCACGCTCCCCTGCGCCCCGATTCCAGACTGCTGAGGGGGCGGCGGTAAAGGTGGCAAGACCGTGGGCCCGTCGGTGGGCGACATCCGGCTGCTGCCCGGCCCATCCGAGGAGGGCGACTCGCACCCGGCAGCAGCGGCTCTCCCCGTGAGATCCTCTCCTCCAGAGCTGGGGTAGATCATCATGTCAGGATCCGTCAGCCGTGCTCGCGAGGGTTTGCTGTAGAGAGGAAAGTGGGTCGAGTCGGGGCCTCTGCTGCCGTCCGATCCCCTGTCCTCGCCCCTCACCTCCATGCAGAAATCAAGAAGACAGCCTGAGCTTCTTCTCCGAGTCTGTTAAAGCTTCTTCTGCTCACTCACTCACTCACTCACACACTCACTCAGCGGCTAACACATGAGTTTAAGTCTTCATTGTTTCCCGAGTTTCACAAAGAGAAGAAGGGCTTTTCTGAAATAGTGCAGGGTAAATGTCCGAGTTGAGGAGAGGACGGTGTATCGAGGCCCTGGTTCGGTCTGGTGTCAGTTGTGGGCTTTTATCGTCAGTTTTTCGGGGTTGTTATTTTGTTTGCAGCGAGTTCAGAAAACGCGCCGATCTGCTACTTTGGACGCTTCGCAGGTGATCGCGGACGTCCGACGCGCTTCTCCTCACTAGATTCCGCTCAAAGAGTGCGTTAAAGTGTTTTCTTCAGTCGTAAATGGTCTTTTCATCTCGAGATTGCTGGACTGGTGGAACATTTGCCACAGCTGCTCCCAGTCCCACTCCTCTCCCTGCGCGTCCCCGCTCATGCGCAGACTAGGCCAGCAGATCACCGAACCGACGCGTTCACATCAGTGAGCTCGACAATCGACGCAGCGCAGTCTAAAAGAGAAGGAATGAAAGTACTTCGTTTCCTATTATGTAGCATACATTAATAGCTTGGTCTTTCAACCCACGCTAATATAGACTCTATATATAGGTGCGTTTGTGCTATTAAACTAGTTCTTTTGTGAAATCATCCCGCAGCTGAGTCATGGTTTCTGCACTATATTGCTGTGTGTGCTTTTTTATGTCACTAAATATTTGTATGAAATTTTTCAGGTCCCTGACTGTCATACACAAATTATTTATGTTCTTACATCAACAGACATTTTCAGATTGATTGTTCCCGTAGCACCTTGATAGATAAATAAAGAGAGAAAAACACTTGACCAATGAGGAAAGAAATACAATTTAGAATCTATTTTTATATTAATTTACTATATAATTTTTTATCTAAGCATGAATGAAATAAAGTTTTTTTATGTACATTTTTTATCTGTTTAAGTAGTCTTCTAGCCAACTCAGTGCACTGGAGGATATGAGTGGTCTCATAGACGAAACATTCTGGTTATGGACAAATTTTTTTGTTTTTTTCATTTTTAAGTGTCAGTAATCCTCCATAACTGAGCTGGTGTTTATGTAGGCTACCTTAAAAGTTGAGACCATATTTCATAACTGTGCTTGAGAGGAGGCAGAGATGTTGCTGTATGTAATCAGGCAATAATCTGATGTAGCCATGGGAATTTAAGGCTTGCAGATGCATCTGTTTTCACTGTTCCTCATCTACAGTCAAAACATATCTGCCTCCAGCGCTGAGGACACTATATAAAGCTCACTGACATTTCTCGAATGTCAAAGTGGGCGGCCAAACACTTGCCTCTGTGTCCATCCCTCTATATTTTCATATATGAAATCATTTGCACCTACAAGCACATTTATGCTCTTGCAAATTGGATTTTGAAACATCAGTATTAACAGGAAAGTGGACCAATTTGAGAATACAACTTGTATTAAATAATATCCCTTTTTTGTTAATTTACTTTAGAAAAAGATTTTTTTTTTTGCTCTCTCTCTCTCGGTTTAATTGTTCATTTTGTATTTTCTTCTGCTTATATTTCAATGTTACAAACTGGTTCTTAAATAGCAGTATATGGACACTATACCGTTCCAAAGTTTGGGATCTGCAAGATTTTATTTATTTATTTATTTTTAAATATTTTTTTTTGAGTCTGCACCAAAGCTGCCATTATATGATCAAAACAGTAATACATTTTTCTAGAATTTTTAAAGAGATTATACAGATGAATTCAGAATTTCAGTGCATCCAAATTATTATATTCTTAGCAGATTTTTATTGGATCCCATTAGGACCCTTTAAGATTATTTCTAAAATATAATAATACTAGTAATAAAAAAGAAATGTAAATTTTTCTATGCAGTCCCCCAACCCCCCCTAGGCAGTCAGAACACTGTAACATACTGTCAGGAAACAGTGTAAGATAATAACCCTCTCCTATACATTCTGTAATAATTCATTCCTTTGTGCTCAAAGTAGGAGTGAGGCTGTGTTTTCTCAGTGGTGTGATTGGGCCACACTGCGGGAAGCCAGCTTGTGTTTTGTGGATGATTTGTAGGGAAGAGGGATGGCTCTTTGTCCTACTGCACAGGCTGCTGCTGCCATGGCGTCTGCCAGACCCACGGTAATGAGACTCAAAGCAGGATGCAGCTAATCGTCCATCTTAGAGCATTAGCCAAGTGGAGGAGCACGATCACCTGCTGATGACTGCTAGCCCCTCACTTTGTCATTATGGACATCTTTCTAAGTGTGGCACTGCTGAAGCCTCTTAAGGAGGTATAGGACAATCTGAGATGGATGCAAGAATCCTGAGAAAGCAGATCATTGGGACTTCTTGCAACCCATTTGTTATCCAACGTCTGCATACCAGCAAGAAACAGTGAACCAGTAAGTTCATTTTGGGTTCCCCAAAGAACCTTTCAGTTCTTAGTGTGAAGAACATTTTAATAACCTAAAGAATCACCATATAAAACCTTTAGTGCAACTGAAAGGTTCTGTGGATGTTAAAGTCCCCATGAAATCAAAATTAAAGTTTTTTGGGTTAGTATCAATATGCTAGTCTTAAGGATATCTATAAGGCAGTGTGCTCCAAAACAGTGACAAAATTCGGATTTAGAAGATATAAGCATTCAAAGCTTGCAGTTCGTCACTTCCGCCAAAATGGATCAACTATTTTTTTGATGTCACCTCGTACTTCAGCTTCTCATCAAATTTTCTGACCAATCAAATGCTCTCTAGAATCCGAAGCACCCGCCCCCTACACTATAAATAGACGCTGAAGCTGCGGCTGAGATCGGTCACTTGTTCACAGTGTTAGTATTTTCTGTACGGTGAATGGCACACAGTGCACAATGTAGGCGATAGGGAACGATTCCGACAGTGTTCTTTATGGAACTGTATGCCAAAAAAGAACCTAAGAGTATAAATTCTTTTTACAACAATACAGCGGGTAAAATAAGTATTGAACACGCCACCATTTTTTCCCAGTTAATATATTTCTAAAGGTGCTGCTGACATGAAATTTTCACCAGATGTCGGTAACAACCCAAGTAATCCATACATAAATAAAACAAAACAAATAAGTTCAGAAATTAAGTTATGTGTATTAAAATGGAATGACACTGGGGAAAAGTATTGAACTACTGAAATGTATTTAATACTTTGTACAGAAGCCTTTGTTGGTAATGACAGCTTCAAGACGCCTCCTGTATGGAGAAACTAGTCGCATGCATTGCTCAGGTGTGATTTTGGCCCATTCTTCCACAGAGTCTTCAAATCTTGAAGGTTCTGTGGGCCTCTTCTATGAACTCTGATCTTTAGTTCTTATTTTCTATTGGATTCAAGTCAGGTGATTGGCTGGGCCATTCTAGCAGCTTTATTTTCTTTTTCTGAAACCAACTGAGAGTTTCCTTAGCTGTGTTTGGGGTCATTGTCTTGCTGAAATATCCACTCGTTTCATCTTCATCATCCTGGTACTGTAGGGACATCTGGTGAAAATTTCATGTCAACAGCGCCTTTAGAAATATATTTACTGAGAAAAATGGTGACCTGTTCAATACTTATTTTACCCGCTGTATGTTCTATAGTCTGTGCTTTTATAGATAAATTGAATAAAGCTTTTAACAAAATCCAACATGAACTTTCCACCCAAACATATAAAATCACTACAGTTAGGTCAAAATGTCAGCGAATTATTCTCTACATGAATATAAAACTTTAAACAGCCTTAGTGTTATAAAACGTCTAGGTCAGGAAGTCTGTAGCGAATCAGCTCAAAGGGGAAATATGAATAATTAATCATAACTAGTTATAATTATGTGTGTTTGATTGGTCCAAATGCTACAAGTGTCTGTAGGGAATTTTAGCATTATCACTATCTTCTTGAGAGTCTTGAAGACAAAAAATGTCCAAAAGCAGTCAGTGCTCTTAAAAATAAATGATGTGAATTTTATATTTATAAAATGAGGGAAATCCATGAATGTTTAAGCAGTCTTCTAGCCAACTCTGGAGTGCACTGGAGGATATGAGTGCTTTCCTACACATAGACGAAACATTCTGGTTATGGACAAATTAAGGTCAACTCATGACAGTGAAGTCTCATCATTATCCTGCAGATCTGTTTTGATATACAGTGGGTACGGAAAGTATTCAGACCCCCTTAAATTTTTCACTCTTTGTTATATTGCAGCCATTTGCTAAAATCATTTAAGTTAATTTTTTTTCCTCATTAATGTACACACAGCACCCCATATTGAATTTAAGGGGGTCTGAATACTTTCCGTACCCACTGTATGTCAGCATGATCTTAAGACCACGATCAGAAGCAGTTTTATATTTTTTCTGAACACTTTCCTAGCTAACAAAAGCATGTTCTAAGAATGTTTTGTTAACATTCCCATAAATTTGTGAAAATGTTATTTCTGAACGTTCTCTTAAGGTCCAGTTTTTTAAACACTTTTTTTAATATATTCTTTTGAATGCTCTCAAGTAATATTCAGTAGTAATATTCAAAAAAATGTTAGACAAAGACCTAACTAAAACATAAAAAAAACATTCTGAATGATGTATAAATAATGTTTTGATATTGTTCCAAATTAAATCAACTGCTTGCCATAAATACAGCACCAGTAACACTATAGTCTGTCTTCCATGTTTTTTTTATTTTTTATTGGGCTTCTGAAACCACAGTCCCTCTCTTCGTATGCCTCAGTAGTCCCATTCTTGCCTTGAATCGCATGTGCTACAAAATATGTTAACTATCAACACCACACTTATTTGAGTTCCCCTGAGGGACTGAGAGAAGCAAACAGGCACACATCCATAATGCTTTGCTGCTGGGACACCGCAGGCTGCACATAGCATGGTGCAGAGCTGATCCTCCCTATACGCAAAATACGCAAGCCGCGTAGGGCCCCGAAACACCAGGCCTGCAGGGGGCCCCCTTGCTTTCAAAGATGATTTAATTTTAGTTTCGTTTTTGAATTTGGCCAGCGGTTATGAAAACATGAATGATAATTTCTTTTAATGCGGTGCGCTATCGCCCTTTCTATGTAAAAATCAGTCAAATCAGGTAATGTGAATGTCATACAGTCTTGCTCAAGACTAAAAAAACGAGTTAAAAGCGTACCGAGCCGCGGAAGAGACACTGTTTCTCAAGTGCTTTCCGCGAGTGCGATTCGAGACGGGGTGAAACAGACAAATGCGTTTCATTGATTCGTTCATAACCACTCATACCCAGTGTTGGGAGTAACGCATTACAAAAGTAACGATATTACAGTGGTATATTACTTTTTGCTGTAACGCAGTAATATAAGGCATTACTAATAAAATCTGGATAATATTATTACTCGTTACAATCTCAGTAACGCATGTTACAACATATTTTAACTCAAAATTAAGTGGTGAATTTATTTACCAAGCAAAACAGCACCAGACAATAAATTCCGCGGGTAATTTGGTTCATTTTTGTGGCGCGGTGCTCTGCAAAAATTCACGGAAAGGAAACCGAGAAAACAAGCGCATCCTAAAATAAAAGTAAACACATTGCAGTATCGAAGGATCTGTATGACCAACAGTTATGGAGTAGGCTATTTTTCCGCTGTTCGATCGCGCCGGCGCCTCACGCACAGACATACAGCATTGCAAACGTTGCAGCCGTTCATTAGCAGAATAAAATACAGTCAACCAAATATAGATACACTGGTTAATTAAAATCGTCCGTACAATCCGTGTCGTTCAGCCTGTGCTCGGGCCAAGCACATATTTGTTCATGTGAAGAGTGTGATTTTTTATTTATTTATTTTTTTTGCGGAAAGCGCATTAAGTACAAAAGCATGGTTTACATAGTAAATAATAGTTTAGCATTCAAATACATAGCGAATATAGAAACATGGATTCGTGCGGAATGATAGAGGTAGGCTGCTTGAGAACAAAGGCGTTTGCTTTCAGTTTCGCTTTAAATTAATTCGTTTTGGCTTGTTTAGCAATTTATATTTTTCATTCTTGTTTTGTTCTGAATACAGTTACATTTATAGGATTTGTTGTGGAGTGAGGAGAACTAAAATAGCCTATAGACTTGCTATTGTGTTTATTGCTTGTTCATTAGGGCCTATAACTTTCCGTTTTATTTACTGCTATTATTTCTGAATGTAATTGCGGTTTGTGCTTGAAGTTGAAAGTGTAACTCAAAAGTAACTCAAAAGTAGTGTAATGCATTACAATTCAGAGACAGTAATATTGTAATGTAGCTAATTACTTTCAAAAGGCAGTAATAAGTAATGGGCTATATAATGTATTGCATTTTGGAAGTAACTTGCCCAACACTGCTCATACCCCACTCCACCGCCCCCTTTTTGCGTAGGGCCCCCAGAAGTCTAGGATCGGCACTGGCATGGTGTACTTCTTGTATATTGTTTTGCGATTCGATTTTTGGTCGCTGTTGCAATGGCTTCATGAAATATTTACAACGCACACAGAGAGCTCTCTAAATCAAGGCTGTACAATAACATGACCAGTGTAAAAATAAAATTGTAAAAGCAAGAACATTGATGTCTAAAATGAAGTATAATAAAATTACATGATCCAATTGACTTGAAAGACAGTGTATCATTCTGATTAATTACAACAGTGATGTTTCACTCTAAACAAAGACAACAACCAATTTCATAAAAAAAAAACATCTTATTTGTTTCTGAGAAGAAAAAAGAATGAAGTAGAACAAGATATGTGTGGTAATCTAATTTATTGCCATATTGAGCACATATGTCTAATTTACATGGTGTTCAAGAATCATTACACCAAATACAGTTTTGTCACACTAAATGACGCGTGTAAGCATGGCTGATTGGGCTATTCTGGGAGAAATCATTTTTAAAGAGTGACAGTAATTCAGAGGTGTGGAAAAAATGAGAGCCACATGCTGCAGCACTATTAATTAAACAATATACTGTGAATTATTTTGTTTAAGAACCCTGCATGCTGTTTGTTGGTAGCAATCACTTTTCCCAGCCCTGTTTGTGTCTTGTTGCAATGTAATTCAATTTCTTGTGTGCAATCAATGTCTATAACTATAACAAAAGCCTTACACGCATAGCCTACTCTTGCACACACACACACACACACACACACTTAAAAGAGTTTTGTCACTTTGAGAAATGTGTTTTATGGCACTGCGCCTACAGCAGAGCAGCTTTAATGTAATTTACAGATGATTTTATCTCAGCGTTGCACAAGCAGCTCACCTCTCCTGACGTCCAGGGTAAGACTGAAAAGAACATTCGGTGAGCCTGCATTAAGTCATTGTCTCTGGGAACCTTTTCCTCTTAAACTTTACTAGGCTGAAATATCAGTAACTAGACAGACTGAAAGGCTCTCGGACGGCAGGCTTCTAGAAAATAATGCCAACTAGATGACATCATCCGGGCATGAGAGCTCCACAGTCAGCATCAATTCAAAATGGAATATTTATTTATTTACTTTCCTAATACACATTACTGGTCTCATTGTGCATGATTACCTCAAGTAAAAAGATATATGGCTTTGTTTTTCTTTTATTAAAATGCTCGCCTCTGTACTGTAGGCTATATAAAACCCACTTTTCATGATCCTTGGAACTGAAATAGGCCTACATCAGATTATGAAAATAAAATTGGTTGTGAACTGTGTTTCACGTTGACTTAAACACTACAATCTTAAAAGCACACATTTTTGATTTAATATTTACATAAAAAATTGTTGCAGTACTTTTTTCAGTTCATATGTTAATATGAATTAGTCAGAGGTTAGCATCAGTAAAACTAATTTATTATTCTTGCTCATAGATAATCTATTTGAGTTAATAAATTAATATAAGAGCACAACAGCTTAAACTATCATTATAGACTCAATAGAGAATAAGCACATCATAATCAATTCATGTTTTAATTTCTTCTGAATATGTACATTTCTAAAAACCTGAAAGAAGTCGTCCATATTGGTTATCAGAATCAGAATCAGAATCAGAATGAGCTTTATTGCCAGGTATGTTTACACATACGAGGAATTTGTTTTCGTGACAGAAGCTTCCACAGTGTAACAGAATGACAGTGACAGAACAAAAAAAACCACAGATAATAAAAAATAAAAAAAAATAAAAAAATTAAAAATAGAACAAGTAAATTAGGAATAAAAAATATACAAATCGACAATTGTATGTACAGGTATATAACAATAGACAGTTGTATGTACAGGTATATTATGTGCAAATTGAAATGTAGACTGAGTATGATGTTAGATAAATAAGTGTATGAGTGAATAAATAGTGTGTGTTCCACAGTTATTGTCAAGTGTTCATGAGATGGATGGCCTGAGGGAAGAAACTGTTCCTGTGTCTGGCCGTTCTGGTGCTCAGAGCTGGTGCTCTGGTGCTCAGAGCTTATGAATGAAGTTTTCAACATATGATTTGCATAAACCATATGTCATGTCGAGTTGCAATCCGGGAGCATGTGCATTGATGTTTCAGTCTATCCCAGCCTCAGGCGAGATCCTGTGATATAGCATTCTTAATTCCACTGGTGTGCATACAAAGACATAATGAGTGATATAATGAGGTATTAATATCTGCTGATACTTTGGAGCCACCGGTATTGACAATATAGAATCTTAATGAGATTGTGACAAGTGCTTAGGGATGCTTAGCTCTACCATCACCATTGTCGCCCTGAACAAGGCACTTAGTCCAATGTTGCTGCAGAGATTGTGCAGTTAGTCAGATGACAAGCATTTGTTAAATTAGCCGTAATCAATGTTATCTGCTTATGTAAACAGTGGGGTCCAAACTCTGAGACCACTGTGTCATTCCATTTTAACACACATAACTTAATTTCTGAACATATTTGTTTTGTTTTATTTGTATGTATGGATTACCTGGGTTGTTACCGACATCTGGTGAAAATTTCATGCCTACAGCACCTTTAGAAATATATTAACTGGGAAAAATGGTGATGTGTTCAATACTTATTTTACCCGCTGTATCTGTACTGTTCACACAAACCACATGTTCTGCCTTTTTTACTGTTAAAATACCATTTTCACAAAATATCGGTAAGCTCTGTGAAGTCATTCACCTGAAATAACCTTTAAACAGTGCAATTTTTTCAAGTGCCCAGATGAGGAGTTTATCAGTCCAACATGACAGAATTTATCCAATTTATGAGTGACAGGCTTAAGGGGCCAATCACACAGGCCACATTTTTGCTTTTAAAAGTGTGAGATGCCACACAATAGTAAAATTTTTAATAGTCTCTGAAAAAGCAGTGAGGGTTTTCACTAGTTATTTCACTAGTGGCCTTATTCTAGAACCCGGTGCATGAATATTCATTTTCTGTAGCATAAGAAAGTTCAACAATGGTGCATTAAACTCATTAAATTAGTGTGATTTGGGTTTAGTTAGCCCATTTATGCATGTCTGCTGACAAGCTTTTAAGTATCACTCAAGCTTTTAGGAAATGGTGGGAAATAGGAAATTCAGTGACATGAGCCTTGCTTTATGTGATATTAACTGAACTCATCTACTTTTTTTCAACCCCCCCAAAACTCATAACCCATCAACCTTGGCCAGTGGCAACATGAAATCCACAATCGGAATTTCTCTCTTGCTTTTAAGCGCCCATGGTTTTATTCATGAGCTTCTTATGGTTGCTGTCAACTCACATTGAGTCCACAGGAAGGCAGACTGTAAATAATAGAAATTCCTAGGAGACATCTTCTGAACTGGCCTCCTCTTCTCCCCAGTCTGCCTCATAAAGCAAAGTCAAAACTCATTGCTGACCATTCTTAATTTTTAGTGGCATAGGGGCGTGGGAAGATGTTTTCGGTTGGGGGTGCTGTGTGTGTCTGTGTTGGGTGAAAGGGGGTCGGGGGGGTCACCTCATTTGACAACTCCACAAAGCACTACAAGTGTGTCTATATGAACACTCGTTTAAGTGGCATACACACTGGGAAATTTGACTGCAAATCACATTTTTGAAATTATCGATAGAAGCTGATCAATCTCGGGGGTTGGGCTGGGTCCGTTAGGCTTACTTGTCTCCGTGCTCGTGCTGGAGCTGGTTCACTTATGTTGGTGCTCGTGCGGGGGCTGGTGTTGGATGCCGATTTTGGAAAGTTTTTGCTGGGAATACAACATTTTGTGACATATCTCCTCTCGTATTTAACAAGAGAAGAAATATTTACACTGATATTGCCAACAACTGTAGAAAGATATAGTGATGTATAAAACAGCAGTGAACTAGACTGGTTTATCTTTTGTCAAATCTTCAAAATCACATGATGCTATCACTGGCAATGGTGACTTTTGCAGTCGATCAATCACAGAACTTCTCCAGATGATTCAATAAAGCCACTCGCGAGAGAGCTGGATCAATACACTTCCATCAGATGCTTTGTGGAGTGAGAGGATGCGAATGGTGCGTTTAAGTCCTTCCTCAGTGAGCCTATGTCGTATTTATAGAGTATGATTGTTACAGTCAGACTGTTCTTTCAACACATTCATTTTCACCATATGTGAAACAATATCCTAATCTTCTAAATGCAATGAATAAGAAGAAAATGTAAGTGGTCCATGTCTCCACAAAATATGGCATCATGATGCTAATGTGTTATCATCTTGTGAACGGTTGCTTACCAGCAAAAAAGAGCCCAGCCCTCAAGTCGCCCTAGATCTGACTTTCATTCCTTAATTGTAAGTGGTATTTTTCACCATTTTATTGTCCATCATGTACGGATTTCAATTGCAAGAACAGTAATCTTTAACCATAGCACTATTGCACACCAGCTTAACAAGTCACACAATTTGCATTATCATTCATGTCCATAATGTCCGTAGTGTAAAAGTGATGCTTGATAGTGAATGTCACTAGTTTGAATGCATTTTAATAAAGAGTATAACCTTAATCAATTTGATTTATCTATTCAAAAATGGCATGGTGTGTAAGCTTACATTTGTCCATGTCAATGGTGAGAATTTACAGAAAATTGTGGTAAAAGTGTTGTGAATGCACTGTTGATAAACAAACAAACAAAAAAACGTTGAATAAAAAGTGTATTGCTTCCACTTGGCCCTGCAACATTTCTGTTGTGAACCAAGAGAAAACAGCCATTCACTGCAGACTAGCAGTGTGTTTGTGTGTTCTTTCAAATGGCTGAAAAGTGGGATTGATCAATGAAAAATCACATTTATCATTCTTGTCCCCTCCTGAGGCAAACCGTTTGCCTGAAGAGACATCAATGACCAGGAGCACTTTACTGAGCTTATGTAACTTGTTGTAGCAAGGATTTTAACAAAATCGCTCTGATAACAAAAGGGCAGAACCTGTATTTTGCTGAAGGTGGAATTAACACTAAATACGGCACTCGTCCTCTTCCCTTTTTAGGAGTTAAATAGGCAAAAGGCACATATTAAAACATGTTAAAGACGATGAGTTCCTCTTAAACCACAAGGGACTAAATCTCAGTGAAACAGACAATGTTTTGGCCTTACATAAAATTTATGCCCACATGACTCATCAAAACAACACCTGTTGTAGGTCTCAGCTTTCACATCTCAGAGAATATGTTGATTTGCCTGCAGACCACAAGGCATGCTTACTGGCAATACATGGGCTATTTTTATCTTTACCCTCTTTAAATTTGCTATTTAGCCTCTTCATCGGAATGAGATCTCTGAATATTTAATCTTTGTTGAATGTATAGATTATGGTCAATATATATGACAGACCTTATTACTAAGTCGGAAGTTTGCTCTTGTTAAGTTATTTTATAAAAATTGTGACTCTGACCTCAAGTCGTGATGATGAATACAAGTGAATTTAAAAAGAAAAACTGTGTGCAGCGTGTACACTGTTATGCATATAAGTGACAAACTCATTCTATTCCCGAAATCACACCTGTGAAATTACAGGACTCACGACTGTATTTTCAGTTGACCCCAGCTCAGTAAAAATCCTGGGGTGGCACACTAAAATGAACACTGAAAAGAATGAAAGAAAGAAAGAAAGAAAGAAAGGTGAACTAAAATTATTTCAAGGATTTGTTTCAGCTGGATCTATCTCTATTCTAATCCATAAAAATACTTCCTTTTCAACTGAATTTGATAGTCTAATTAAATTATATTTTTGGAATAAAATCAGTCATAGATTATATGGTACTACAAGATGTTATTAGAAGTTAACTGAAAAAAAAAGCGATTTCAGCGATTGAAATTCTGTGCATTAAATATTCTGTGAAACGTATCATTTGATTTTTAACCACATTTGACACTTCATATCCTCTATTTCTCAGTAAAAGCTAATATATTTTAGTATGTATTATTAATCTGAAGTTCTAGTACTGGATAAGTAGTTGTCTGTCACATTACAGTACAATGCACTCATTGTAGTCATTCTCTGTATGTTGCCTCAGGTATAAAGTGCTGCATGGATGATGTATTTTTGTAGGCCAAAATGAGTTTTTTAGCACTTCCTGCTGCATCATCCTGTGGGCTTTTTGAATGGGTTTGTCCCAACTTGTCAGTCCCAAATACTGACTGTGCGTGTTGTCAGCAAAAAAAAAAAAAAAAATATGCAGAAACATACTATCAGTTCTGAATAGCAAAAATCTACATGTTACTCTAGTACTTCTTCTGGAAAGTAAATGAAGTTTCTTCAGTGCAGCTTCTCTGGACGGTTGGTTGCAGGAAGCATTTGTGGCTCTGATGAGGTTGAGTGTACATGACAGCTGCCCATCTGTGACTCCTGCCCGCTCAGGAGCCCTGTGAGAGTACTGCTGTCCTAGCCTGTGCAAGCCTTCTGCTCAAAGCACACACACAACCATAGAAAGGACACAAAAAACAGGTTGACTAGCATATGCAAAAACTGACTTCTGGACAAAAATATGAAAATTGCCTACATGTTGTAATTGCTCCTGAGGCACTTTTAACTTAATATTCTTTCATTAACAAAACTAGAACCACCACAATCCCATATTAAGCACTATATGAGGATGTCTGTATGCAAGAATAATTTATTGTGTTCTGATGTATCAAAAAAGACTTGTGTTCCCTGCCAGTTCAGAAACAAGCTGTTCCCTTGTAAGTCTGTAGTGTATGTTCTCTGCGCAGAGTCTGTGATGTTTAGTCCGCTCCACTCAGGTTTTTCATTAGCTTTCTCTCTGAACGCCCTCAGGCAAGCCGCATCCAAGAGCTCCTTTATGAGAGACCATAACAATGACAGAAAAAACTAGATTGACTTAGAAGCCTCTAGGCCTGCTTCATTTCTGAGCTCCAAGTACAGATCTATTCAGTGGGATGAGAAAAGATAAATAAACAAACAAGCTGACTGAAAGCTACTCTTAGGGCCTAGAAAGTGAAACGCATTGGCTTTATTAGCCTCTGACAAATCAGTTCATTAGTTCAACAAGAGAAACATCAGATTCCATTAAAATGTGCACATCCTGTTAGAGCCATTCAACCCTCATTTGCAGACTGAGCAGTGTGGAGGTAATGCTTTATTCAGGGCTCACAAGCCTTTACTTTTTCTAGTCATTTGTGGATCCTTATACTAACTAATAATGTGTATATGTGTAATTATGATAATGTATAATTATATAATTGTTTACATAACTTTATATCATTTATATTTTATAAAATGTTTTTGTTGATATTAGAGCAGTTTTTAGCAATTTAATTTTACAGATGATAGTAACTAAAAAGGAATATATTCAATGGAAATTTCCATATATTTTCTTTACATTTGCTATCCAATTTCCATTAGATTTTTCCAGGCTTTAAATTTTTTAATTCTCTGGCATTTCCAACCCATATGTGCCCGTGTTTCTGTTGTTGTTGAGTTTTTAGTTAACTCATAATCGTGAAATATTCCTGATTTAACTCATGAATTCAGTTAACTCTATAATCTGCAGACCTTTTAGTGACTGTCATCCCATTAGTTAAGAGATTGTTAAGAAAAGGCATGTTTAATATAAACTGAGCCATATATGACAGGAAAGGAACCTGAAGTGACATGAGTGCAACATTGTGTTTGTGTTGCCCTCGTTTGGTTAAACTTGGTATTACAGTGGCTGACATTACATGAGTACAGGAATGAAGGCTTTTGAATGTCCATTGAAGCATACATTTTCAAATACTTCAATTTCAATCTATGTGTATAGCACTTTTCCTAATACATATGGTTCCTAAGCAGATTAACAGGGAATAGTGCCTTAAACTTCCAACTGAGCCAGTGAAAAGCGTCAGCGGAAAGCTTAAAGCTAAAAAAATTTGATTCAAAACATTCCATATCACAAATGCTCCCAAGGAATGTGTACAGACGGCTAAGTGACTTTCTGGTCCATATCACACACAAAACAGCAAGATCCTGCTGAAATCAGCAGATACCATTAATTTTATATTTATATTCCATCTCTTGGTCAGAATAAAGTTGTCCAGATTTCATGCAGATAGTCAACAATTTGGGTTTTTGAGTTCCCACTATACTGATCATCAAACTTATTCATTCTTCCTTCCTACCCTGTGGGAACAGTTAACACCCTAACGACAAGAAGTCTTCAAGACCGCACACTACCCACTAATACAACAACAACACCACCCAACATATATGCATTACTGATTACCCTGTACTCATTTTTTTCCCCTCGAGAGACACATTTAGGTTTATATGTAGATGCACAGTGGAATTTGGGACTCATCTAAGTATATACACAGCAGTTATTAGGCCCTTCTACTTGGAAAGGCCTAGCTTAGTAAGCATTGTGTACTCTCAGCTACATGTCCTGATATTTGCAGTTAAAGTGATTTGTACAAAGCTTTAGTGTTAAGGAACACTGGAATGCAAATATAAAATGTGCATATAAAAGCAATAAATTATTATGACTGCAGTGAAATAAAAACTGCAGCAAGTAAACATTAAGCTGTCTGTGTTTATGAGCTTTCAAAAAGCATTGAGGGACATTGCATAGCGTGTCCACTATGTAGGCCAACAATGGCATTGTATAACACTGTATGTGTGTGTGTTCATGCTTATCCTACACTGTGGGGACCAAATGGATAAAAATAATTACAATGCGCTTAAACAAAAACAAAACATTGATTCATATAATTATTTTTATTTCTCTCCAGCAGGGGTCCCTCTGGCCATAGCAACAAAGGCAGTTCAGTCATCCAAACAGCACGTAATTCAGTTCTCTGGATAGAGAGCGAGCGTCTTTTCATTTATGTGGCGTACTGATATATTCCCACTGATGCCATACACAGTCAGAGAGTGCAGCCGTAAAAGTGACGGGACAGCAATTTTATGAATATTTTATTGTGAAAGACAATGCCGATGTCTTTCCCAATACACCTATCACCAAATCTCAGTAGTCACTAAGTTATATAGTTATCTAATATGGCATTTTCTATTAATGCCACGGAAGAGACTAAACTTGCAGCGAAAGTGACTCTGACAGGCCTTAATTAAATGTGACATGTTAGCCTCAGTTTCACCTCATTACAGATATACAATATAACGCATATAGCCTACTGTGCACCCGTGGCGCCTGTGCAGAATATTTCCGGATTTCCACTCTCATTCCTTCTCTCTCTCTCTCAGGACCTTTCCTCAGTCTTGGCTTCCATTCTTCCTGCCAAATATGGACATTTTTTTTTCAATTACCTAATCCACATATTTGGCTGCACCAGAAATCAGCCGTACAAATCAGTGGCGCTCAGATTTGAATGTGATGTGTTGTCATGCGCGACATGTACGCGCGCGAGGATTGTGTCCTTGTGTTGTAGGAACAATGAGAGACGGACCAATTCCCTCAGCACTGCCTCTGCACTCGCAAATAAAGGTAATTCTTAAAATGCTTAATTAAAATACATAAATCCTGTTTACTGTTTTCAGCCACACGAAACATTTCAGTGGGCTCTGAATGGGTGGGGCTGAAATGACGCACTCTTTCGCACTCTCCATGGGGAATTCTGAAGTTAGTGTTGCACTTGTGCCTTATTGTCTTGAATTAGGGACCCCAAGGGGTGATTTATTGATTTAATTAAGTTGATATGGCAAAGGTGGCTGGCAATGACTTAGCTCTAATACCAAGCAATGAAACCAACTTAAATCAATCCTACACCTCTGAAATCACTGGTGCAATTCCCAGGACATCACTGCCAGTTAAACAGAAGCTCTGACGTCAGTTAGTTGATGTAAAGGTCTCTTTGACATGTTTGACAGTTGCACAACTTATCACAGCTTTTTTAGCGCCTCATGCATGAGCTTGGTATGCATTCCTGGTCACATTTGAAAAATTCCAACACCAACAGCAGGAACTCTGAAGCGGCCAACGTCTTTATTCTGAGTATTTACAAATGTCAACAACCAGTGAATGGAGGACGGCGTGATCGGAGCTGTTTCTGTTGTGTGTAGTAGTTCTAGGAACTATGAAAAGGTTCTTGCGATGCGAAAGCCCCTATTGAATCATAAGGGTCTTTCGCACTGGAGGAACCTTTTCATAGTTCCTAGAACTATTGACGAAAGTTCCCGCTTTTTGACATGTTCGCACCGCAGGAACTGTATTTAGTTCTAGGAACTCCGTTTGGGGGAACTAAATTAGCTTCTACTTCAGAGTAGAGTCTGAAACAGTTCTGTAGGAACTCTACCAGTGACATGTGCATTTACATTCCATCTCTGTTATCACGAAACCCACGTCACACAACAAAAACAATTTCCGCGAACAAAGATGTCACTGTCGGCCGCTTCAGAGTTCCCGCTGCCGGTACGAATGCAACCAGGAAAATGGCCCGAGGGGGAAATTGGTTCTCCAGGAACCACCCTGGTGGCTAGTTCCTAGAACTACACTGTAACTGATTTTTGTAATTTGAACAGTATTATACTGTAATATGTACAGTACGATACTGTAAAATGTGTATACAGTATCTTACTGTAAACCGCAAAGGATTATGGGAAAATATACGGTCACTACTGTATTTCCTCACTACTGTAAATCAATTTACAGTAGTGAACTTGCCCGCGAAAAACTGACCAATGGCAAGGGAGATTTCTTTTTTGACTGTTTGGT
>NW_015656585.1:3422702-3426542 GCF_001515625.1 Sinocyclocheilus rhinocerous
GAAGTGGCTGTAAAAGGACAAAAGAGAAATGCACCATTAACTCGACGAAAGGTTAGTATATTGTTTCTGTTTTATGCAAAACTGTGATATTTTAAGATGTTCTCACTTGTTAACAGCAAACTAACATTATTCATCGTGTCATTTTACATGTCGGGAGTTGGAGCCTTTTTTTCTGACTGACGGCCGGAATGCCGCCAAAAGGCTGATAACATCGACTGGTGAGTACTTAAGGTCACCTATATTAGACGAAATAAACCTTAGTTAAATCGAGAAACACAGGTTCTGCTGCCCTTTAATGCAAGTTAGCTCCTCTTTCAGAACTACACGGTGCAAAAGCGCCTATACACTCATTAATGCCCAACCTCTATTTGTAAACATGTTGCTATGGTGTATGTGAGTGTCTGTAGTTACAAAATGCGGTGTAATGCTCTGTTTTTGCTAACACTGCTAATGCTAACATAAGTGAACTCCTTTACATTCTTTCTGACTTCTCTACTGGAACATGGTCCACTTGGGTGTATCGTCATTCCTAGCTCTGACATCCGACTTCCGAGGTCAATCGAACGCAGCTATAGAGCTAATCACTGTAATTTTTTTACCCAGCCATCCAATCACAGTGGAGGAGAGGTGGTGAAAAATACCACATCACCAACTGTCACATTTTACTTGTAAAATGACATAACAGCAATGGCTATTTGTATAAGACCACCTCCGAGCCATATCATGTGTGTGGGGTGGGGTGAGCAGAGGCTCATTATCATTTAAAGAGACATGCACTGAAACTGGTCGCTGTGAACAGAGCTGTTTTTGACAAGGTAAAAAGAGTGTTGTTTTACACAATCAATGAGGAATTTTAATTAAAGTATGTTACAGACATTTCATGAAGACCCTAAATAATTTTACCAACTTGTGGAAAATGGGCATCCAATATCCCCTTTAATTGGTGTGATGTGTGGCTAACTATAGTATCCCATCCAAGTGCAGTTAGTAGTGAACACACACACCTGGGGAGCAACTGAATCAAACCCATGACCTTACAAGTCCGACTCTATGACTGTAGATCGGGAAGAAGGAGGCGGGAACCGGCGAACATTTAAATACTTTAATAATAAAACAAACACAAAATGAAAGTAAAGCGGCAGCCCCTCGTGGACGACTGCCGCACACAAAACACAAAATAAAGTCCAGGCCTGGTCCTCTCTCGTCTTTCACTGTCGTAACTCCTCCTTTTATCCTACCGGAGCTCCTCCGTGGGACTCGAGAACCGGTGAGTGGTGCAGGTGTTGCTCATTATCAATTACTCCACCGGCCTCTCTCCGTTCCCACGGCTCTCGGCCCCGTCCCCACTCGTCACAATGACCATTAGGCCACAACTGCCCTTATTTTACATTTGCACTCAATCTCACTGCTCATCTCAGGCAAGAATATCATATTTTTAAAATGTGAAGTTAAATGTTTAAATTGTGTTTAACATTTAAAACAAGTTTTAAAGACATTTTCCTTTTTTTACTTTCTGTTTTTCCTTGTTCTGCACTGGCTTTTGTTCTGGTTTGATGAAAGATGTCCAATTTTCAATCTTGGGGTTGAACATCATATTTTTAAAAATGTAAAGTTAAACAGTTAAATTGCATTTAAACTTTTAAAACAACTTTTAAAGACCTTTTCCTTTGTGTTTTTTCCCCGTTCTGCACTTTTTGTTTTGGTTGATGAAAGATCTCCAATTTCCTCTGCCTCCCCTGTGACTCGCCATCAGATTGTGGGATGAAATTGCATGAATAAATACAAGTAAATGAGGTGCTATTTTGTTAGTAGCTCCACAGTGGTCATTTCTTTGATTTGAGTTATTTCTACGTCATTAGGCGTGCATAATGTGATTAATAGCTTATAACAGCAGCTGTAACCCAGGAACTGATGAGACATTCAGTGCAAATCAGAAACTTTACACCCACACACAGAGACACACAAACACGTTTGCTAAGGCAGTTTTAACAATGTGAAGAGAGGTATGCTGGTCTCTCTCTCCCTTAATATGCTGTTTGCCCCTCCATCAACCACTTCTTGCTGCTCTTATAAAAGTCAACGAACAGTAGCTCTTGATTGATTGATTGATATTAAATTGAGCTTCCTTTTGAATTTGCAGAGTTCATGCAGTGTGTTTCGTGCCATTAGCAGCAACATTCAAAAAGATGAATAGAGTGCATTACCAAATACCCAACGTTCATTTATTATTTCTGTAGTGAAATATATGCAGCTTTGCGCACTACAATATTGTGGATTGGGGTGTGGGATTCAGGCCTGATGTTTTTTTCTTAAATATCTTTCAAGATTTTTTTTTTCATTGCATCCATATTAGATGACACATCAGACGTATTGTGTTTATTTTCCTCTACAACTGAAGTGTTATTCTGTCTGTTTCTGGGTAGATTATCGTTCAAAGTTTGTGTTACTTCTTGATTTGTTACAAAAGTTTGGGATTGACAGTGGATTTAAAAGAAAGCACATCTGATTTAGAATAACCCTAAAGGGATGTCCTGGAAAAGCTGAGAATCATTTCTACTCTTCTAATAGGGTTTCTGGTGCTACTACCAAAACAGGGCTTTAACAATCTTTTGAAAACACTGCCAAACAAAAACTGAACTGCAATGTGAAAACGTCACGCAATCCTTGAATTTTAAGAAGGGGAAATAGCTCCTCACTAAAATTGTTAGAGCTCACTTACAGAATAATAATTTGAGTAAAGTGGTGTAGCTTGAACCCAAAAATAGAGCCCATCAGTGAGTGCTAAACACTGAAGGTGACAGGACAAGACCCCAGTCCATCTTAGCACTTAGAGAACCCTCTTAAGAGTCCATTTAGCCCATAATTTCCCCATGTAATTTTAAAGGCTCTCATGTTATGGGTGGAAAAGTAGGACCAGAGAAGCTTATATCATTACAAGCAATGTATTTTTGGATGGATTTGTATAATATGAGATAAAGATCAATCTTGAGAAATGTACTTTACAGTGGTGGTCCATGAGAGGAAGCAAGAGCCTCCTGAAGTATTAAAATTAATAACTACAATCATACTATATATTTACAGTTAAGTCCATATTTAGACACTGACATAATTTTCATAATTTTGGCTCTGTATGCCACTAGAATAGAATTAAAATGAAACAATCAAGATGAAATGGAAGTGCAGACTTTAAGCTTTAATTCAAGGGGTTGAACAAAAATATAAAATGCCTAGGATTTACAAGCATTTTTATACACAGCCCCACCCCACCCCATTTTCAGGCGCTCAAACGTAATTGGACAAATAAATATAGTCATAAATAAAATGTGCCTTATTTAATATTTTGATGAGAATCCTTTGTAGGCAATGACTTATTTCTGGACCTCATGGACATCACCAGAGACTGTTTCCTCCTTTGTGATGCTTTACCAGGCCTTTACTGCAGCTGACTTCAGTTGTTGTTTGTTTGTGGGTCTTTCTGCCTTTAGTTTTATCTTCAGCAAGTGAAATGCATTCTCAATCGGGCTGAAATCAGGAGATTGACTTGGCCATTGCAGAATATTCCACTTTTTACCTTCAAGAACTCCTGGGTTGTTTTTGCTGTATGTTTTGGGTCATTGTCCACTTGTACTATGAATCACTGTCCAATCAACTTTGCTGCATTTGACTGAATCAGTGTCAATTTGAATCTGAATCAATTGTTTGTTTCACTTGTATGGAGAGCTGTTGCTCTGACCATGTGATGTGGGTTCAGAGCAACAGCTCTCCATACAAGTGAAACAAGCAATTGTGTGGCAGAGGCGGACAGTAGTGAAGTATTTTTACTCTGCTGTAAAAGTACTT
>NW_015656585.1:3427642-3428608 GCF_001515625.1 Sinocyclocheilus rhinocerous
AAAGTCTAATCTGGCCTTGTTTGCACCTTGTGGTGAACCCTCTGTATTTGCTCTCGTGATGTCTTCTCTTGATTGTAGACTTTCACAGTGACACGACTACCATGGACAGTGTTCTTAACTTAGCTGGGTTTCTCTTTACTATGGAGAGGATCCTATGATCATCCACCACTGTTGTCTTCTGTGGATGTCCAGGCCTTTTTATGTTGCTGAGCTCACCAGTGCATTCTGTTTTTCTCAAAATGTACCAAACTGCCTCTAATTGATTTTTTAGGGGTTCAAGCACGTAGTGCTGAAACCCTATTGTAATTGTTAGGATTTTTATTATTATTATTATTCTTCCCTAAAACTGATTGTGCAGCCCAAACCGTAAGGCCTAGAGAGCTGAAACTTGGTCAGATTGTAGTAGTCCGGCCTTCTTGTCAGATCCAAAGACTCACCGCAATCGGCCAATAGGGGGCGCTACAGCGATCAAAAACGCAAAAGCCCTCATAACTCCTACACCGTTTGTCGTAGACTCAATTGTCTTATATCATTGGATTCCTTGGCTCAATCAAAACAAAATGATCGATTTCATTTCCGTTTATAAAAATTTTCCGCCATTTAGAATTTTGTCAGAAACCTACTTTTGCGAACTAGTCCTAGGTTTTTCACCCGATCGGAACCAAACCAGTGCAGAAATGTTCTTTGGACAGTAAATATCAAAAATTATCAAAAAAAAGTAGAAATTTCAACTCACCGTCGCTTAGGGACGCAAAAACGTCTTTTAGGGACGGGGCCATTTTTACTAAAATGGCTATAACTCCTGAACGGACTGAGATATCTTCAGCTAGTTGGCGCTAACGAGTTTTTTGGCTCAGTAAGCATGTGGTGTTTCACAAATCCTCACAATATGCATATCATTCGATAGACCTCCTCATAATGCACAACTTTGCCTCAAGAACCATTGCTGTCAGTCAAATCGTTCAT
>NW_015656585.1:3428700-3429139 GCF_001515625.1 Sinocyclocheilus rhinocerous
GCCTATAAAACCTAAACGAAAACTCAAAACTTTACGAAACTTAGTGAAAACATGTATCAGATGACTCCTAACAAGCATGTGAAGTTTCATGGAGATCGGACCATAGGTGGCGCTATAACAGTTAAATGAACCCCGGTAATTGATGCTTGCAGCTATATTTTTGTTTTTGTTTTTGAAGCCTGACAATTGTCTGTTTTACTTGTATGGAGAGCTCCTTTGACCGCATGATGTAGGTTCACAGCAACAGATTCCAAATGCAAATGGCACACTTAGAATCCACTCCAGACCTTTTACCTGCTTAATTGATGTAGAAATAATGAAGGAATAGCCCACATCTGTCCATGAAATGGCTTTTGAGTCATTACTTATGGTCCCTTGAAAAATGAGGGGGGTACATATTAAAGAGCTGTAACTCCTTAACCTTTCCTCCAATTGTGAT
>NW_015656585.1:3429175-3446085 GCF_001515625.1 Sinocyclocheilus rhinocerous
CTGTGAGGGGTAGGTTTAGGGGTAGGGTTGGTGTAGGGCAATAGAATATACGGTCTGTACAGTAGAAAAACCATTACGCCTATGGAGAGTCCCCACAAGGATAGCTGACCAGACTGTGTGTGTGTGTGTGTGTGTGTGTGTGTGTGTCTGTGAGCCTATTCTCCATATTGGATGTGTTTTACTGTCAGTCATACATCCAGGCCAAGACCACCTTAAAGGCCTTAAAGTGCTTGAACCCCGGTAATTGATGCTTGCAGCTATATTTTTGTTTTTGTTTTTGAAGCCTGACAATTGTCTGTTTTACTTGTATGGAGAGCTCCTTTGACCGCATGATGTAGGTTCACAGCAACAGATTCCAAATGCAAATGGCACACTTAGAATCCACTCCAGACCTTTTACCTGCTTAATTGATGTAGAAATAATGAAGGAATAGCCCACATCTGTCCATGAAATGGCTTTTGAGTCATTACTTATGGTCCCTTGAAAAATGAGGGGGGTACATATTAAAGAGCTGTAACTCCTTAACCTTTCCTCCAATTGTGATAAGAATACCCTCAAATTAAAGCTCAGAGTGTGCACTTTAAGCCCAAATTCATATATAATTGTAACTTGAATATGTTTTGTTCAACAGCTAAAATAATAAAAAATGTGCCTGTGTCCAAATATATACGGACCTAACTGCATATCATAATAAATCCTATTTTGAATCAGTAGTGATTTACATAGCTTTCACAGAAAATTCTCTGACAGACTACATGATGAACAAGAAACCAGATGGAAAACAATCATAATTTTTACATTTTAATTTGGCATTGAAAATATAAAATACATGAAAATATAAATCAACAAATGTGAAAATGTGACGTGCTGCTTAAAAGACATCTCCGTATTCTTTCTTGAGATTTACACTTTGCTGCCAAAGCACCTGCGGTGGAAAAATGAACCTCAAATAACCTTTATATTTTGCAAAACAGTAAAATGAACTTAGAGTCTGAGACACAGAAGTTAATCTTATGACTCTCAGCTGCAGTGGTGCATATGCTCTGTAAAACTGAATTGTGATAAAAGCAGAGATGGACTGTTAAACTCACAGCAAGGAAGAAAACACAATAGTACATTTGTGTGATTCCATATCAAGGGCGAGGGAGGTGAACTTTGATGTTTTTGCTGAACAGCAGTGCATATCGTCCTTCCGGAGTTGACACTCAGGTATAAGCAGTCAGCACTTCAGTCTGTCACATTCTGCTGCATACGCACACTCAAAAACCCTCCTCCTCCTATTCAGTTCTCTCCCTCTGCGACCAAGAAGAAAAGGCCTGGCCAATGAAGATGAGGTGCTAGTTCGTACGGTGGAGGAAGAGAGAGAAATACAGAGATCAAGACACACCGATGACACTAATGATAATGCATTTAATTGACGCAGAACATACTTTCCAGGACAAAAGAACATTATAATCTGCTGTTTCATGGTGACCTAAATAACTATTGGTTGTAGTAGTGAATCTGTGGGTGTTAATAGATACTGCAGATTTAAAACATTTTATACTCATTAGCATAAGCCACTTTTCCATCATCGTGCCAAACAGCTGGCACGGTTATGGTTTCTTTTTTCAATGTGGTGCTGCGAAATCAGAATAAGGGGCCATTCACACGGAACACGTTTTGCATTTTAAAATGCGAGATGCAGGGCAGTGGAATGAAAAAAAAAAACAGGTCTCAAGACATGTTAGAAGTTGAACTTCTTTTAACTTGAGTGCCTTGTTTTTAGAACATTGTGTCATGTGCAGGACACTGTAAAACACACGAGTGCAACAGTCACAGCTATTGCATCTTGCACAAGTTTACATAAAAAAAAAACAATGGAAAAGCACTGCAAAAATCTAAGACGAAAGACAGTGGAATTTTAGTTTTTGCTCTCTTTTGCTTTTGTTTATGACTTGAGCGGTGTGTTCTTAGAAGGTCCTCAAGCTTTTGGATTCAAAAATATGAAAAAAAGCAGTGGAGTGAAAAAACCCCACAAAGTATTGAGACACATTTCTTACAAAAATTAACTACTTTTAGCACCACGTTTTTAGAATGCTGTGTCATGCACATGATGCTGCTGCAAAAGACAAAAGCGCAAGGGTCAAATATGTCAGTCTAGCGCCAGTGTTGAGTGTAATTAGTTACTAAGTAATTAGTTACTGTAATTTAATTACTTTTCCCTTGAAAAAGTAAAGTAAGGGATTACTCTCATTTTTCTGTAATTTGTTACTTCGGTCCCACTTTATATTAAGTGGCCTTAACTACTATGTACTTACATCAAAAAATCTGTACAATGTACTTATTGTGTTCATATTGTATTGCAAAACACTTTTGCTGCTATTGAGGTGGGAAACGGGTAAGGTTAGGGACAGGTTTAGTGGTATGGGTAGGTTTAAGGGTGGGTTAAGGTGTAAGGGATGGGTCAACAGTGTAATTATAAATGTAGTTACAGAAATTAATTACAGATGTAATTACATGCAGATATTTTTCAAATATAAGTACAATGTAAAAACATGTATGTACACAATAAGTGCATTGTACCAAATGATCAATTTAAATGTAAGTACATAGTAGTTAAGGCCACTTAATATAAAGTCGGACCACGTAATTGAACTTAATATTGTATATAGACTGTAGAACATTTATATACAATACAATAGTGGATTTAACATACAAATTTTAAGTCTAACGTTAAAATGCATGCTGTTTATGCCCCCTTCTCACTTTAAATACTTTGGTGAGTTAATAAGAATATTGGTAACACTTTAGTGTCCAATTCTAGTTGGTTATTAGCATGAATATTACTGGGATATTGGCTGTTTATTATTACTTAAAAAAAACTCACATATTAATGCCTTGTTCTGCAAGACCTTATTCTAAATCCTTAATCCTACCCAATTCTTAAACTTAACAACTACTTTACTAAGTATTCATAAGCAGTAATTAGGAGTATATTGAGGCAAAAGTCATACTGTAATGTTCATTATAATTGAAAACTGTCCAGAACAGAGTAACCCAATTTGACCACATTTACAGATTAGCAATATTACAGATGCTTTACTCTCTCAATGCTTAAAAACTGTGCGATTACCACTGAGAAACAACCCATCTTATGTTCTTATCTACTATGCATTAGCTTCCTTAACATAACTGTTGTGTTTAGTCCAGGTTATTTGTCTGTTTAAAAAGGCAGCACATATGTCATGGCTGTCAACTTTGAATGGGAGAAAATATCAAAAGGTCCAAGTCTTGAAGACATGAAAAATGACCGTGAATTTAACGGTAAAAGACTGTAAAAATGCTACAGTAAAAACCTGTTAAATGGTTAATGGTAATTTCCCCTACTATAAACGGTGAAAAACTGTATTGGACATTACATGTAATTTTACGGTAGTATACCATTTTTGGAAGTGGAAAAGACCACAGCTGCCGTTTTTTTACCGTAAATTCTACGGAATTTTTTTTTACAGTGTAGTGTGAGGTCCCAGATGGACAGTGTGAAAGAGTTTAGTGATGGGCTGTGGCCGAATGAAAGATGGGGTCCAATCTCTCAAAAGCACTGAATCAAATCATTGCTTCCAGCTGCTGAACGAGATATGTGAAGTGTTTGTATGAGACAGAGAAAGAGTGTGTGAGAAAAGGAGACAGAGTGTGAGTGTGTTTAACACAGACTGTTCTTCTTGATAAAGTCCTCAGATGAAAAGAAGCTGAGCCCACTGAGGACTTCCATCTGTGTGCTTCTTATAATCTTAGTCTCCACAAGGAAT
This sequence comes from Sinocyclocheilus rhinocerous, assembly GCF_001515625.1. Lineage (NCBI taxonomy): Eukaryota > Metazoa > Chordata > Actinopteri > Cypriniformes > Cyprinidae > Sinocyclocheilus > Sinocyclocheilus rhinocerous. The sequence continues at coordinate 3,432,967 of NW_015656585.1, forward strand.
AAAAGGGAGATAGCGAGTGAGAACGGCATGGAATTACATATAGAATGGGAAAAATAAAATGTAGGAAAGGGTCATGTTACATTTGGAACGGGTTACATTTTCCTCCATTTCCTTCCATTTTTTTTTTAAATGAATTTCCAAAACGGGGAATTCATTAGGAATTAATATGGAAAAGAAAAGAAAGTTAGAAACACACCACAGAATTAGTACTATGCATGACTGCTTTATACAAATAGAGTATTGTGAATAAGCCGTGATATATAATCAGCCTAATTTACATAGAATAGAACCTAAATTACACTTAAAAGTACACTTAAAAAAAAAGTACACTTAAAAGAATGACTTTAAACATTTACAGTGCAGCACTAGTTTAGCACATTTAGCACCTGATTAAACTGCTTTGTGGTTGTTTATTTAATAATTCACAAAATTGATCTAAAATACATTACAAAACATTTTTTGTGGATTTTTTCACAGAACGTCTAAATTTTTTGATTTCTGTTTTGCATCACTGACCATATCATTTTAGTGTCTTAAATACTGGACTAACTGATTGCCGCCATAGTGCACTTGCTCCTGTGTTTATGTACACTATCATGGCATGACCAGAAATAACTGGCATACTGTATTTGTTGCATTCATTCTTAGGGGCAGTTCACACAGAACTCGTTTTTGCATTCAAATGTGTTACTTTTCCAATATGCCAGACGTTGGGTAAGTTACTCTATAAAAGTAATTAATTACTAGTTGAGTCATTCCATTTTAATACACATAACTTAATTTCTAAACTTATTTGTTTTGTTTTATTTGTATGTATGGATTACTTGTGTTGTTTTCACCTAAAAATTCTGGGGAAGCTGTGCCTCCCCTGCCTTCCCCCGACGAGCCGCCACTGATATTAACTGGGAAAAATGGGGGTGTGCTGACTACTTATTTTGCCCGCTGTATATGGCTATATAAATATAATTGCTTGTTAGTATAGAATGAACTTAAAGCTGTGTGTACCTTTTGGCCCTCTAGCGGTTAAGGAATTAAAGGGGTCATATGATGCTGCTAAAAAGAACATTATTTTGGCATGCATTCTGCGGAAGAACATTGTTTTGATTGTGCCTCTGATAAGATACAAGATATGTTACCAGAGGGATTGACATATATATCAATGGTTTCTTTGTTTTTAAAACCAGTGATTCCCCAGATGTTTGCCATTGTTTTTGTATGTAATCATCTACTTGAACGAAGCGTTTGAGCGTTGTGCTCATGTCTTACGTCTCAGTCGTTTGCAGCATAAGGGGCTGTTTAAATATAGCATATAGGCCTAAAATATATTTTATGTAAATACACTTGAATGCATTTTATATATGTGAAAGTGTGGAACTCTATATTTAGTTACACAGTAAACTGTTCCATACAGTGCACACTGTAAGGATCCTGTGAATTGTAACCTAGCTTTTTACGATTGCTCACAGGTTCTCTAGTTTTTCTTTAAGATCTTATGGTTAAATATAGACTGTTGGGGAGCAGCACAGCTGAACCTGGATCTAATTTTCTCATGTCAACTTTTTCCCTCGAGGGAGTCTGACCAACTCTAGCTGAAATTAAATTAACGAACTGCTGATGCATATGATCAGACCATTGACTCTATTTTCATCAGATTGTTCTTAAAGACACAAAAGAGCCTGGAACTTTTATTAACCCAATATCTCACAGACTTGGACAGAAAGAGATGAACTGATATGAGGAAGAGATGGCATGAAGGCTACTTATTCAATCTGCTGCTCAAACCAATGGATACATCTTTAATGAAGTAATGATTAATCTATTTAATAAAAGTTGAGAATTACAGAACACAGCTCATTTATCATAGGCTAAAACTGAATGGTTAATTCCAGCCTGACTTGCTGTACTGCGAGACTGAAAAAGAAAGAGTCATTTAAAGCATTAGTCTTCTAATTCAGCTTCATATGGAAGACAATTTTTGGCCTCTATAAAATGTAATTAACTTTTCACAACCCTTTATCATGCCACCCGTGCAAAAATCACACAAAATGATTCGGGAAAGAGAGGCGTATCACATAGCTAATCCACGGTAATGCAAATCCACTCAAAGCTCATGGATCTCGAAAATCAATTAGCATTGCAACAAAAGTTGAAGTAGTCTTCTGTCAGGAACCAAATTATAGAGACCTGGAGAGCCATTTAATAAATTCAATTAATTAAAGTATTCCGAACTTATTGAGTGGGGCACTGAGGCTGGAACGGAACTAAATGGAATTTAATAAAATGTAATTTGTTTGTCATCTTTCACAAAGATTATTAAGCGTTTGTTTTATTAAGCATTAGCAACGTACAATAAATGGCCACTTTAGATTGAAATGGGTAAAATAGAAATTTGCAGCAGTTGTCAAAACATATTTACAACCCAGTGCTTGTAACAACATTTCTGCAAAATGATATTATGTTGCTTCTTGCACGATTTGCCACACTTTAAAGTGAAATGTCCAGTGAGTGCCGCTAAAAGAGTATTTAATATTACACGAAACAGATTAAGTATATGAATCTGGTTTTATTACATTGGTTGTTGTATGTATCACTGTAGTTTGGAAATGAAATGTCTGATGAGTGGCGCTAAAAGGTTATTGTTTTATTGCAGGGGTGGCGAACATCGGTCCTGGAGAGTTTTGCTTCAACCCTAATCAAACACACCTGAACAAGCTAATCAAGGTCTGAAGGGTTACTAGGAAGCTACAGGCAGGTGAGTTTTCATTAGGGTTGGAGCTGAACTCTGCAGGGCTGCGGCTCTCCAGGACCGGAGTTCGCCACCCCTGTTTTATTGCATTTAAAAAAAATGATGTACCACTTGCACTAAGCCCTATCCTAAACCTAATCGATAGTGTTAACTAAAGCAAACGTGAAAATAAAAAAAAAATTTGCTCAAGCAAACGTACCATTTCAGCTTGCTTACAAGTGTTTGAACTCTTTTATCAAGTGCTGTGACCATCAACAGCAACATTAAAACCAACAAGTCTTTCACGAGACTTTTACCAGAGTGCTCCACATTGCGAGTGCAATGCTGTACCAGGTGAGCAACCAAGCAAGTTTACTCTATACATATGGAGCTAGTGATGAGATGCAAATGTCAAAATTTAATTTCATGCACTATGGTGAGCGTTTTGAGGTCATAACATAATATTGTGCAAGGAATTGCACAAAAGTAATCTACAATTTGCCCTTCTAATCATAATTTGTGTGAAAAGGAACAAAAGTTGTTGGCGTTTTACGGCAACTAGTGTTCATTGCACCTGGAAACTGCAGTGAATGATATCAGGCAATGTTTTGCAGCTGTGCAAAAATGTTGGTAGAGGCATGTTTTTCCAGTTTGCCTGCGTGTTTGCAGTTTTAATAAAGTATTTTAATGATTATGTTAAATGTTTATTATTATTGTTGTTGTTGCTGTTAAAAAGTGTAGCTGTGGTAAGATCAAACAATCTCTGACTTCAAGACCAAGCCCTTTTCAGCTTTCTTCTAGGTATGAACCTTGGTACAAGGCAAGGACTTTGAATGAAGGTCGGACTGAGTCATTTTGTAAATGATTTACATTGAAAGGAGATTTAAAGTGAGCTCTCTCTGCCTCAGAAGTTCAGAGTCTGTGGATATTTCATCTTTGCATTGTCTTGGTTCAACAACATCAGTCTCGCATTCACTTTGCAGGGAAAGAAGATAGTCAAATGAGCAGTGCCTTTGTAGCATTTCTTCTGTTCCAGCTGGTGGCAAATGAAGGCCTGACTTTAAAAAGACAGAGTACTGCCCTCCTTGCAAGACAAAACCCCATGCTGTGCAATAGATTGCATTGTGTTTTTAAATGACACTGATAAAGACCAAACAAAGTCAACTATAAGCTTCAAAGGAAAGACACAGACAACAGTCAAGAGACACATATTGTACATGCATAGATTATGTTGCGCTCAGATCTGCAGATTAAAGTTTCTATAATGGTGAAGACAGTACAATAAAAGTGCTAGCCAGATTTATTAAGTTATATAAAACCTGCAGTCTTATAGTTTTATGTTATGGACACTTTTTCTTGTTTTATACAGAAAGGATGAACAATTTTTTAATGTTTTCACATCTGTAATTTTGAAATGAGCCTCAGGAATAATCTCTTTTATTTAACAATGATTTTATAGAAACATGGTAAACTATTGATCCATAGTTTTAACGAACAGTCCAAAATATTCCAAACAAAAGCCCAAAGGAAGGCATATCACCATCTAAACTCAAACAAGCCACAGCAGCACAATGTCTTTTCAGGTCTTGAAATGAAATAAACCTTTTGTGGTTATGATGACAACAATAAAAAGGCACTGAAATTGAAAACAATAACTGAAATAAGAGCGTCGGCAATTGGTCATATTTCTGCTGTTGTGTATGTCAAGGCAGAAACAAATGACAGCAATAGGAGCTGCAAATTGCAAAAAATGACAAGCTCTTACTGTTGTCATCAGTGAACTGCCTGGGTGACAAAACTGTCAGTCACTGAAATGGTTGAGAAAGACAAAGAGTAAGTTTAGCAATTTTGAATTGTTTGTACCAGGCTGATCCGCATTATCAGCAGCTGTCTGAAGGTTTTATTTCCAACAAAACCATTCTGCTGAGATGCAAAGTTCTCCCATCACTCTTGTTTTGTTTCATATATTATGCATCGTTCCATATCAGGCAGTATTTAATATAGGTGGCTCTTAAATATCATGTTGCTTCAATGTATCTGTGTTCAAAAGCATTTTGTTTTTATTGCATGTTATCAGAAATACTTCTATTGCGGAACACAGAGTATCCTCTGGTATAGACACCTGCCAATAGCATCAATGGACATAGATGTGAAGCCTAAGTGTGATTTAGGGAGGAAATTTGTCGCTTTTGGTAATGGTTTTCAACACAATAGCCATTTATTTTCTCTTTTTTTTTTCAACCCTATTAAAAGACTCCAACAACCAGCATGATTTATCTTTAGTAAATTCACTTTTCATTAAAAGGTCAGATGTACTCGATAAACACTGAGAAAGGGTCTTATTTTACTGCTGTGGTATGAAGGACAGAGTTATAATAAAGACAAGTGTCTGCCACCTCTCTGGTGGAACACATATTGCATCGGGGACTTGATGACTTGTTTTGTGAGGGCGTATTTTAGAGGACAGATGATGTTTGCCAATGCATGAACAACCACAGGTAGAAACTAACAGATGAGACCTCAGAACCGTCAAGACGTCAGGTTCAAAAGACATCTATTTCTGTCCGTGGGTGGGAAAGAGAACTTGCAGCGGCGAAAAGGAACAAATAATGATCCACACACAGCCCCCAAACTCCACGCAAAACAACATTGTGGCAGAGAAAAGGCATAATGGGAGAGTTATAGACTCTTGGCCAATCCTATGTACTAGTGGAACGATATGTCACCACCCTCTCGATGTCTCATTAGGCTCTGGTAGTTTTATCACTAAACACAGTACTATAATGTCTCCAGTCTCCCAATCAGAATTTGAATCTGAATAGCATGTAGAAATTTATTATTTTAAAGGGGTCATATGATGCTTTTTTAAAGATCATTATTTTTTACATAAACATTTTATAGTGTACATGTAAAAATTTGCTCTCTCTCTTTTTCAGTCATTAACTTTAAAAACAACATATCCGTTTGACATAGTATATTCCTGATTCATCTGTAGACATACTTCCACCATTAGGCCATAGTTAAACCATTGACATCCCAAATGAAAGCCATCATAAAAAAGATTTCCTGTAGTTCTACATTTTGAGAATATTTTGTGGTGAGCTACTCGGTAAGTACTGCAGCAAATGGATGAAAAATAAAGTAAACCTTTTTACTCATAGGAAAATGATCAATTTACTTAAGGAAAGCATCTAATATCTAATGAGATCTTGAAGCACAGCAATTTATCTTTGACAGCATTTAGGGTATTTTTGAAAATATGCCAAGAGAAATGGAAAGCTAAATAATTTCATTTATTTATTTATAGACCTATAATGACTGTGAATAAAGTCTAAAAGAAATACCAGGAACAGACTACAGCCTTCTTCTGACGGGACTGTAGAGGATCATCTAAGAAAAAACAAGAAGCTCTCAGCCTAATAGGCGGTTTGGTTTTTATTTCATTCCAAACCTACTGGCTGCTAAAATAAAGCAGCATAACATGCGAGAGACAGCTCACATAACATTCACTGTTCCTTTTGGGTTAATTTTTGTTTTATTTTCACCGGCATTTGTTTTCATTGTCCAAATTTACACTTGCAGCTGCTTTGGCAAACTTAGGCTGCATTGCTGTACAAATAAAGCACAATTAATCTGAAACTGAGAGAGGGCAACAAGCATGACTTATGACTTTTATGACTATACACAGACACAGAAATAAAATGTAAATATTTCGCTCAAGTTGTCTTTTTGTGATAGTGAGTTACATCTTGCTGCCCATTGACTTCCACTGTATATGGACAAAAATGTAAGACATTTCTCAAAATATCCTATTTTATGTAATAAAGTCATACGGATTTAAAACAATATGAGGGTGAATAAATGAAGACAGAATTTTCATTTCATGTGATCTGCCACTTTAAGCCATAGATATATGGCAGTATATATAAGGATAAGATATCCTTTCAAGTAAGTATAGCAATACTGCAAGGATGAATTTTACCAAGACTGAATTCAAGATTCCTATCCTGTAATAAAACAATAAAACTCACTAATCTGAGGAGAGGATCTGCGAGAAAGAGCGCAGGACAACACCTGGCTCAACCTCCTCTCTTCCCCCCCATGCTGAGTTCCTGACTCCTCACGCCCTCTCCTTCCCCTCAGGCCATGCAAACCTCACAAATCTACTATCCTTAGTTGTTTGATGTGACATCCATGTAAATACTTCTGGTGCGACTGGTAAGATGGTTTCACTCCCACATCAATAGAATTAAATTAGAAACCAAATTTTAATAAATAAAGGTGATTTTTACAAAAGCGCCAGAAAAGACATACACGCAGAATACCTTCAACCAGGTTGTTGGACATCCTTCCTTTGGCCAATGGGTGGAGCTTACAATCTTGAAGGCATCTTTCCCACATTTGGACTTAATACCCAGTATATGTACGGTCTATTCTCCATCGAAAGTTATGTTTGCCTATAGCCAAATACAAACTAACAGCCATTAAACAGCCAGGGGACACAGAGAGAATGAGTGAGACTTGAGATAATTAAAAGTAGCAAATTTTTTCAGCAATTAAACTAAAAAGTTAGACCCATTCAGACATCTTAACTTAAACGAGATATAAAGAGCCCAGAGGTAAAATGGTAGCTTTCCATTAAACAGACTAGAATTTAACATTCTATTCAGGAGCAAATACAAATTCATCCAGAATTAACGCACAATTTATTGTTGCCTTCGCTTTCATTGCTCATGGCAAATTTGATGGTACATCAACTTTATAGTGCTGCATTACGGTCCAAAATCATTAAACATTAATATACAATTATGAAATAGATTTTTAATGGCGCTGCTTTGTTTTAATCAGGGCCTGTGTCCAGGGAAGAGTTATCATACAATCTGGCAGACTTTGATTTAGGGATGGCTGGTTTTTACTGGGCTGTTCTGTGTGACCTTAGCATTCTGGCACCGGCAAAGATAGCATCTTTGTTCTGAAAGACGTAGCGTTACAGTGAGACATAAACGCTTATACCAAGCCAGAACGCTAAGAGGTCTTTCAGTCACACTGACTGTAAAGATAACATGTTCACAACATAACAAAGACCAGTTTAAAGCTAACTTAAATATTTAGGAGCTAAATAGAACTACAAAAATATATTATCTATTTAATTGACCATTATTTAAGACAACTAATTTCCATGACTGTGGGATCCGTGTAAAATATCAATCAGCAGGTGCACTATTGCCAATGCAAGGGCATTAAACACTATTGCACCATAATTTAATTAAAATAAAACCTAATTTAATCAAATTAAAGCACGTGAATGCATTCAAATTGAAAATCATTGGTTACCCTTCACGTAAAATATGCGGTTATAGACAGGCGCAGTGGCCCGATCAGCTATACATGCTATGCTATGCTATGCTATGCTAAGTTAAGCTAAGCTAAGCTAAGCTAAGCTAAAGACACTCCTGCATTGCTCCCTTGCAGGTCCATCACAATCACTGTTTAACCCCTTAATACGTTAATTTGCACAAGCTTAACCACAGCTGTGTACACATAACACTTAAAACGATATCCGGCCGGGCTTCAGACGAACACAAGGCCTGTGCCGATCAGTCATATAGAAGACGCTGAAGCTTAAACAACAAGCGACTTATTTTGCTCATATCCTAAAATCTCCTCACCTTTCCTGGTCCCTCCGCATAGTGACTGGAGCGAACCGCAGAGGTGGCGAAGCGTCGCACAGCTTGTCCGAGCATCGTTTACTGCTGAAGTGTGAGTATGCTCAACCTGAATCTGACTCTCAACGACCTTCCTGCCTGGAGATAGAAGGCCAACAGCCGTATGGGTAACGTCACAGTCACGCCGCGAGTTATTATGGGAAATGTAGTTTTACAGCAGACGTCTCAAAAGTCACGTACACTGAGACGCAACAATCAGAGTGAATTTCGCGAGAATAGCGAAGACTTGACTTGAATAATTAATATTCAAATAATTTTGCTACAAGTTTGGTGAGTTTTTTTCTGCTGTAACGTGTAGCTTAGCTTATAGTTAGTCTATCCTAGGCTACCACAGATATTTTCCCCACCTGAGCAGAAGCAACATGTTTCTTTTGATGCAATTATTGCATTTGTCCTTCACATTATTATAAATGATGTGTACAAAAATGTTGTGACACAAGCCTTCAACAGAGCTTGTAGCCTATTTACTTTTTTAAAAATTTTTTTTAGATGTGACTAAGCAATCAGTTGTAGGTATTAGCCTATGAAATCCTGTGAAAGTTCTAGGCCTACTAGTAAGATTCTTCATTGCTGTTTGTCTTATTATTAGTAGGCTACAATTCTCATTCAAGTTCATTATTATGAAAATAATGGACAGGATACTCGAAAAAATGTACAACCCTGCTCCTGGAGGGCCGACAAAGTTTAGTTCCAACTTCCAACCCAAATTAAAAACAAATCCAACTAAACAAGGTTTTCAGGATGACTAAAAAAGTTCAGGCAGGTATATTTGGGGCAGGTTGAGCTGAACTCTTAAACTGTTCTTTAAACCTAGCTTTTAGTGTAAACAACTGCATGTGAAACATTTATTCTAATACTTGAATTTCATTATACACTGAAAAAAATTACACTACATTTTTTTACACTACACAAATTTATTTTAGCTACATTTAATTTAGAAAAATATGTTGAAGGTTAGTCAACTAAATTTGTTTATTTAAATGTAGCTAAAATAAATTGATTGCAACCACTTACCTTAAAAAAAAAATTAGTAAATTCAATGAATCATTTTTTTTCACTGCTGTCCTAGCAGCAGGCTTTGATAAAACTGCCATTATGGAACCACTTACATTTGTGTGGCGTAAAAAGTTTACAGCAGTAAATAATTTAGGACCAAAGCACTTTGTAGAGTTTGCTGGAGAATATCTTATTCATCTTTAGGTAGCTTGCAGTGTGATTATTTAAGTGAAATCACAGTTTTAGATGTCCCTGCGTGAATTCTGGGCAATTTAAGATAATGATCATTAAATATTCTTGGTTATTTTTCATATTTACTCACAGGTCCTGTGCAATGGAATGCAATGGAAGAGTGACACAGAGAAACACTCATTCCCTGCTGTGCCCTGTTGCCCTCGGTTTATGCAATAGATATAAAGAATGTGCAGTAACGACAATGAAAATGATTTTGGGCTATATTCAGCTGTTGTTCAATACATTCATTCACTCTAAGATGGGGAAGACTATAAAAAATTTATGCTTTTCATTTCTTTCATGTCAAGGAGAACAGCTCTCCAAGTCTTGCAATTAGATTTTAGCATTTTCTTTCTTCTCAGACATTTTTCTCCATTTGACACAAATAGACTAACCAAATAATCTTTTCAAAACATCATATGTAGGCTTTAGCTTTTTAGACCTGCACCAAATGGTGTTAAATGAGCCTTTAAGCATTTTTTTTCCCTTCATACATTTCATTTTGCTTCAGACTTGGGGAACATGAAAGGAGAATCTAGGTCACTGGTCAAAATGAACAGAATACAGGTGCAAGTCAAGTATTAGAAATGCAGCTCAAACTTTTTACCAATGTGAAAAACATGATTAGCTGACTATTTCACCTTCTCAGCCCCTCAGCCTTATAATAATTTTCTTGTCACGACAGCTTGTTTGTCCCATAGCCGAAGCGTGTTTGAATATGTTATCCTGGGTGTTTGAGTATGCATGTTTGGTTTTCATGACACATAGTTGCCTGCCCTCCTCACTGATGCTGCATCCATCAGCAAAAGGCCTTAACCTGGGCAGCAACCACCTGTCTCTGCTGTCACTCAGCAAATGGTTAAAATAATGAAGGATTGAGAGTAATGCATCTGCTCTGAACTGCCATAAACATCAAGGCAATAAATAAATAAATAAATATCAGCAAGCAATTTTATTTATATGTGCATTTTTAAAATACCTTGATGTCATTAAATTACTATTTATTATTATTATTCTTTTTATTTATGTATTTATTTATTTTTAATACAACATGTTTGTAATGAGGTCTAAGTTTCAGATTGATTTCAGTGTATTGCTAGGTGCTGTAGTGGTGTAAGTTTTTTTTTTTTTAATAGAAGGATATGTAGAAAATGATGGTATTCTCTGAAAAAAAGCTATATCACTAAAATAACTGTCCTGAAATAATTTTGTGTGCTCACTGCAGGCAGTCCATTAATGGAAAGGTGGAAACTGAGAACGAAATTTATTGACAACTGCTTAGTCAAACCTTAAAAGGAATATGAAGCCAAAGGGAAACAAAGTGACCAAAAAGTTATAGCTCCAAAAATCAAGCAAGATGACAGTGAACATCTGTAAAACTTTTCATCTTCTAATTGACAGGTAAATGTCAAGTCAAGTATAAATCAAGTTTAATTGCCTGGTCATCATTGTACAAAGAGAAGTGTCTGTCTGTCTGAAGTTTTATAAGAGTGATCACTGATTTTTTCAGTGGCCTTGGTTCTGGAAGTGTTTTCCCCATTTATTTTAGCCATATGGCTGGTCTCCTGTACTCGTACTCGTTAAAATGCCCCGATACCAAACGCCGATACAACACAGCATGTGATAAGCGCCATATTCAGACAAAGAAACACCAACAACAGACAGCAGAATGGAGTTAAGGATGTCTACTACAAAGTATATGTATGCAATGAATATAACGTTAAACATTCAGTATTAACGTCTGTATAGCTGATGTGCGCGAGCTGATAAACAAAGCAGCTGAGTGGATTGAGCGCGCGGCGGCGCAGATGCGCAAGCTTGTCGAGTGAATATACCTTTCTCACAGACATCACTGGAAAGTTTGTAGTTCGGTCGGATATGTCAGAAACAAGTAAGTAAAACAATGCACAAGTTACTTAACGGTATGGAGAGCGAGAGAGAGCGAGAGAGAGGGAGAGAGCGAGAGCGAGAGCGAGAGCGCAATTCTTTTGTGTGATCTTTGATGTTCACTCACTTAGCACACACATCATTTGGATTAAAACTAAATCGTAAAAATAATACCATTCATAGGGGCATTCACTATAAACAATTTATTTTCAACCTTAGGCATACACGACTTTCTGGCGAAAGTGAATCTAACAGCTTGTGTGAAATGCGCTAGACTGCACTATTCTGCACCAGTACAAACACCTGCACGCGTTGCGCGTGTTTTGCTTGCATTGTTTCTGCATTATATGAGTGGCTTTGGAAAATAAATCGCAGCACGTTTCAGATGAAAAAAAACGCGACTTTATTTCTGAAAATATCACAGGAGATTTATAACGAGTGGTTCTCTACATTATTACAGCAAAGCGCGTGATTACAGTACTGAGCCGCTGCAATGCTATTTGATAAATGAAGTTAACCAACTAACATTATACATACTCTTTTGGTTTCTGTAAGCAATATTTAAAAAATGTACAAATGCAATACAAATATTGGTATCGGTACTCGGTATCGGCAAGTACCAAAAATAAAAGTATCGGTATCGGGCGAGTACTGGAAAAAGTGGTATCGGTGCATCCCTTGAACTAAAGCAACCAGCTACGAGGTGAATCATAACATTACAAACTTTGATTTGAAACAAAAAAGTATTTGAAAATCAAACAAAAAGATTAAGATTGTGTACTATATGGATGTAATGTTGGAAAGAACTACAATCTTATGACGCATTCCAAAGGGCATAATCGCAATAAAAACAATAGATAAATATAAAAGTATTCTTTTAAATATGTTGATTATGTATATAGAAACAACATATGTTATGTTTATTGCAAAATTATGCATATATATAAAATTTTTTAATCGTTTAATAGCTTTTTAAAAAGTTTTTAATAGCGTAGGGAGACTGACTTATTTTTTATTTATTTATTTATTTTTTGCTTCATGGGAGTAGATAGCCGTGGATTGTGTTTGTTGGGACAATTATCATTTTGCGATTCTCTTGATGGATATTTTTTGCAGAATAATTGGTAATGTATTTTTTTTTTGAGTAGGAATTCCGCTGTTAAACATGATTATTTAAAGGGGTCATATGATGCTATTTTAAAGATCATTATTTTGTGTATTTGGTGTAACAGAATATGGTGACATGCTTTAATGTTCAAAAAACACATTATTTTTCAAATACTGTACATTATTGTAGGTCCTCTATGCCCCGCCTCTCTCAAACACATAGTTTTCAACAAAGCCCCCTCCTTTGACAAGCGCAGTCTGCTCTGATTGGCCAGCTGACCCAGTGCATTGTGATTGGCCGAACACCGCAAGCACTCGTCGGAAATGTAAAGCCCCTTACCATAATCGCGAGCTTCATCTTTCAAAATAAATGTAAAGACAGAGCCCGAAAGGGGAACAGAGTCGCGTAACAGACACAGTGATGAAGCTGGTATGTGCTCTCTC
>NW_015656585.1:3446095-3455435 GCF_001515625.1 Sinocyclocheilus rhinocerous
TCCTGCAGAGTTTAGCTCCAACCCCAATTAGACACACCTGAACCAGCTAATCAAGCTCTTACTAGGCAGACTAGAAACTTCCCAGCAGGTGTGTTGAGGCAAGTTGGAGCTAAACTCTGCAGGACACCGGCCCTCCAGGTCTGAGTTTGGGCACCACTGATTTAAAACATATGTTGAATTTATTCAGGCTGATGGCTTCAACAAAATTGTATATCAACGAATAACAACCTTGTAGCTCACAGTAGCTCTATCTTAGTCTATCTTATCATTAAAAATCAATTCTCCTATGGAGAAATGAATGGGATTTTTATTTCCGGACTGTTGCACGCTATAACGATGTGTTTGGAACATATGTAATTTTCTATTGTGTTATTTTTCTTTCTATTTGTTAGTACTTTCTATTTTACCCGTCTGAGGCACCTTGTGTTGATGGATTCTGTGTTGCTAAAGTAAAGACATTTTCTTGAATAAATAATTCAGAGCTCATTGACTATGTAAATTTGCTCATGTGAAAAGAGGCAAGAGACAAACAGTACGATACAATCTGGTACAAATAACCTTAATGTGCATTTGCCTGTCTTTAATAAATGCACTCAACACTGTAAACTACTGGGGCGACCTCACCTGTCAGAGCAGACGGTATTCTCTATTCAAAATGAGCAGTAACTTTAGGCAAAAGATGTTAATCAATTTATCAATTTGCTTTGGCAGCTGTGCCACCAGCTAACATGTCGTGCATCGTTGCAGCTGTCATTTCTGTGCTGAAAAGATTATGTTCATAGTGGGAAGAATGCAGTGGGCTGAGATTGGTTTTAACATCCTCTGTTTTTCTCCAGAGGCAGACAGATTGCATACTTTATCAGGTGACTTTTCCTCTTGGTGGGAGCTTAGAGTGACATCTTTATCTGTTGTTTCCCAAGGTTAGAGACGAGTGATGAAAGGTTTCTTTTCTACCCCAAGGCCTGGGCTTAGAGAGCTATGAGTCCAGATACAAATTTCTCAGACTGAGTTTCAATTCTAAAAAAACTAATTTGAAAATGATCATACTTTTGAGCACACTGTTTCTCAGTGCACATGCAATCAGCACATATTTATTTTGACATATTAACAGGTTACAGTATTCAAAATGCCTGCATTAACAGCACAGTGATGTGTAGTAATGGTGAAGGTACAATTAAAGTTTTATGCTGAGTCTATTTTTTGCTGTAAACTTCAGCAGAAAATAAAGATATTAAGATAATGTGTTTTTAAATGGCCAGTGACCATATCTAAAAAGCTGGGTGGCCGTATATGATATACACACATACAATTTTACTCAAAAACAGAAATTGTTTACTATCCGCTGACAAAGCTAGCAGTACAATTTATAACTTTTAAAGTGGAGAGAGATAAACACTTCTGTTATCACTCAAGCACACATAGTTATCTGCCAATACTGAGAATCTCAAAATGGACACACACACACACACACACACACACACACACACACAGACACACACTTTGTTTTCAGTAAATCTGACTGAATCAAGGAGATTTAAACAGTGTCACTCTAGGGATAAAGGTTTGCTTTTGCTTCTCGTGTAAAATAGATTTAAACCATTTAATAATTTATGCTTTTTATTAAAGGAAATATTCAATTGTAACACTCTTTTTAAAGCAGCTCTGTTGCACATTCATCTCATTCCTTTTTCTCTACCCCCTTCATGCACCACACAAAAACACAAAGTGAATGTGAATGTATTAGTGACGCAGGTGTAAACCCAGGGCAACAAGACCACATGTGGATAAATATTAATCTTGTGTTTACTGCTGACCAGATCCCAGCAGAAAATAGACCTTGGCTCTGACTGAATGAACTGGAAAAGCAAGGACTTCTAAGATTTCTCTTCGCCCACAACCGAGCAGAGACTGCAGGATAAAAGAAAGCGTTACATTCCGGTGAGATCAGGATCGATTTATAGAACTGCTCTGTTTACAGTGTTTTTCCAAGAGCATTTATGATCACTGGATATAGATACCAGAATTTGTTTACAGTGTGCAATGAATAACACGCAGAGTGTATGAACTGACCTGTGATCTTCATTAGCAACTACATGAGCATCACTGTAATTTTCTAATACACCTTTACTGAAAGATAAAATGTCTCATGACGGAAATAGCTTAATGCTAAACCAATTTTTAAGGTATTTATTGGCAGGAACTGATGCCTTAAATATGCAAGCAGCTTGTGAATCATAGCCAATCCTTCCTCTGTTGACCCTCAGGACAAGACAGACTACAGCTTCCATCTAATCTTCTGGCTGTTGATCTGAAGGCCTGTAGGGAGCAGTGTTGCGCAGACTCTGCCTCTATGCCAGAGATCAAGCTTCCCAAATCAGAATGTGCCTAAAAACCACCTATAGCCCTATTCTGCCTACAGGAATAACTCCCATTATCTATGTCTCCTGAGGCACTCTAAAAATTAAAGTTGGAAATCCTGCAACATTCCGCCCAATCAAGCAAGCATGGATAGTCATCAATATTTTTGGACCATTTTTCCCAGAAGAGAAGAGTTGTACATTTTAAATTACATTTTAAAGGGATTTTGGGGTATGTTAGCATTAGTGTGGTATAAAAACTGACATTCTGTACATAAAGTAAGAGCCAAAAAATCTCAGTTGAGTTTATTTCGCATCTCTTGAGTGTCTCACCCACCTGCATGGAAATTCCTCTCAAGAGAAGAGACTTTCAGCATTTAAATGTAGAAGCAGATAATGTCTGTTATTTCGAAGATAGTTTGCCCCTCCAGACCTACTGGAAGCAGCAGCAGAGTCAGTCAAGCTAGACGTTTAAGACAAGGTCTACAGGCCACTAATTAAACCCTGAACTGAAAAACTAGCCTGGTCTCACTTGATAGGCAAGGATGTCAATGCACTTTCGCAAAAATCATTTTGGTGACAGATAATTTTAATTTTTCAATTTAATGTCGGCTTTCTTCAAAATGAATTCATAAATTAACATATACATTAATCTACTACATTAAAACAAACATTGAGACCGGACAGTTACCCAACTAAAAGATTATATTTTTTATTATAAAGAACAAAGAATAAATGATGAGATTTTGATGGTGTGTTGATATTTTAGTTTTATAAAGCCAAAGATTAACCTGACAGAGCTTCAGACACTCAGAGTGAATGATATGTGCAATCTACACTCATGCATCATGAAAGCAGAAAGTGTTTTCCGTGATCTTTCATCTGTATTTGATGTCTTATCATATGCACACGCATTTTAATGTTGTTTGCTGTGAAAGTGCAGCCTGTATGATGGGATCTATCATCCAAATCTCTTTTATGCATTGCCCAAAATTGATTTTAGCCAAGAAGAACCATCCATGATTTTATACACTGCAAGTTCAGACCATGAAAAGTGGCCATAGCGGAGAGCCAATTTCCGCTTGTTATGTGATATGTTTTTGCAGAGGAGCGAAGCTGCTTTGAATGTGTGGGCTGTGTATGTCAGTCAATACTCTAGATTTCTCAGCCATGTTACTGTAAATAGATATAGATAGGTGTGTGTGTGTGTGTGTGTGTACTGTATATATATTCACATGTTCACGTACATACACACACTACCAGTCAAAATTTGGTATAATTCCTCATCAAGACTGCATTTATTTAATCAGAAATATGAAAAAGTAATATTGTGAAATTAAAAATGCTGATTTGCTGCTTAAGAAACATTTATTATTATTATCAATGTTGATAATAACAACAATGTTGTTATTTTTCTCTTTATTTTTGTTACTACTATAGTTACTTTCTTACTATAAATGTAAAACTCTATCATGTTCTTATGGAGTCACAGCATGGAATCAATACTGGAAGAGAATTCCATTCATGAGCTGAATTCAGCATTACCCAAAGACCTCCTTAGAGATGCATAGGTGAATGTGTACTGAGAATTGAATTTTTGCTCACCTCCCCAAAATAATAAATTAAAATAGACCTGCATGACCTCGATGACAGCACTGGCTCCCTACTAAACATTAAAGTGACTAGCCAATTCTCTGCCCTCTACCCTCATAGACTGCTTAAACACAGTTACATCTTCAGCCGCAGCCACCGGCCTGCACATACAGCTGCTCTCTTAAGTAAATAGGGCAAAGGCATATGCGTGCACATACGCTCACACTCTGAACTGGCAGGACCCCGAGGAAGTTACTTTGGAGCTGCAGGAACTTAAGATGCCCGTCACATTCTCTTTAGAGATAGATATGGCAGGACCTTTAATGCAGTTAAATTAATACTTAAAACACTGGCTGAAATAGAAACAAAATGAATGCCTGGAATTAATCATAAGGACACTGGATCCTTTTAAGAGGACTTCAAATATGATAATGTATGGAAAAAGTATGCTAAAGACTCTTGGCTAGTTATGAATTGTTTAATTTTTAAAAAAAGAAAAAATTGCTTGATTCATGGATTCAAAGTACATGCATTTAGATATGAAAGTTTGTGCAGTGTTTATGACTTCAAGTCATATTCCAAGTTTTAATTTGTTGGCAGTGCAATAAGTATACAGACTTGCATGCCTCCTTGATGGGGGAGAAAAAAATTCTTGAATTTTAATTTGTGACCAAGGCAAGTACTGGACTTAGATCTTGGATGAAAGTACCACATTTCTTTGAACCCACAGAGAGATTTACAGCTAGAGAGATCCTTCTGAAAGCTCAATCTATTTGAAAGGATACAAATTAAAATGGGGACTTGATTAGAGGATCAACTGGCTTAATGCTGTGTAAATCCAGACTTCCTTGCCATTTGACAACTAAGATACTTGGATACTTCACCAAGGAAGAAACATACAAGCAGACAACTGCATGTCACCTCAAGAGACCTCAGTGTTGACTAAACTCCTATGCTCTTGTCCTTTAAGCATCTGGCCACATAGCGTGACGGAACTTGCCATCTTCAGCAGAGAGGACACCCAGTGTAGTCCTTCGCATTGGCTGTCACTTCTTTTCTGTGTCTTGCGTTCCCAGGCCCACAGGGTAGCTGAGCACTTCTTAGACCTGTCTGTGGCTGTCACTAAACTTGGAGCCACCTGAGCATTATGGTCAGGAATATTTCATGAGTCCCCATCTAACTTCACATCAATGATGCAGCATTGTGGCCATGATTTAATCTCAACAGTTTGAGACTTCTCTAAGTCTGTGGTAAGCAAAAGACGGCAGTGTTAGCTTTCTTAAAGAGGACGTTTACATAAAATGAATATTCTGTCATTATTTACTCAACCTCATGTCATTCCAAACCTGTATGATGTATGATATATTTCTTTTTTATATGAAGTGAAACACAAGACGAAGATATTTTTAAGAATGTTGGGAACCAAACTGTTTGTATGGATAAAATAGAGACTTTTTTTTATTTTGATTTTTTTATATCTTTTATTATGTTCCACCAAAGAAACAAAATCATACAGGTTTGGAATGACATGAGGGTGAGTAAATTATGACTCACTTTATGACAGATTTATTTTTGGGTGAACTAAGTTAAAAGCATGAAAAGGTATATTACAAATGACACTGAGTGGACAAAGACAAATAAATTATATATTAAGCAACAGTGCAATATAAATGAGTTTCAGTGAGTTTGACCCGGTTTAACATTAATCTATTAGATTGCAAAAGTGATGAAAATTTGCATGACTCCAGCTTTGCATCTCTGATTTTCACACATAAATTTGCCTCACTAATGATGTCTTTTAGAGTGCAAAGCAAACAGAAATGTTTAAAAAACTGTCAAACTCTATAAAGAAATCTTAAATGCACTGTATTTTATCCATATATTTACCTCACCTTAAATCTTGACACATCAGTACTATATGTTAACTAATTTAAAGTCACTAAGGACATCGTGGAGTAAAGTTTTGAGAAGCCACATTCTGCCATGCATCAAAGAAATCGGCATGAGTTTTTTTTTTTCTGTTTTATGCATAAATACACATCTTCTCTGTTTACAGTGTGCACTTTCTGCTTTCTTGCAACCCATCAACCTTAAATTCACCCTTCTGTGAAACTATCTGCAACTTCATGACGATATCAAAGCCGCGCATGACACCTGAGTTCAGCAGGCAGGGTCATAAAGTGTTCATGGCCGTGGAAAACCACCAGCGTGTAAGATTCACAAAGTTCTGTTCTATATGATACTGCTGTGCTGTTCAAGTTACTGTATATTCCTCTATGCTGAGTGAAACACATTGCCCTCCCATAAACAACAACAAAAGTTAAATGGAATTTCTTGGAGCTATGAATTTATGAATATAAGCAAAGTCTGGAGATTATGGGTCATTGTTTTTTTTGTTTTTTTTGCAGTTAAAATCCACTGCAACAGCCTGTGAAAATCCAACCCTGCATCAATAGAATAACAATGACGCAGTACAGAAAAAAGGATTGATTAAAGTTGATTTCTGGTCCTGGCACTGGCTGAGGGGTCTTTCATCAGGTTCAACCTTTGGGAAGGAGTGAACGATGGTGCGGCGAGGCAGGGCAGAAGCCTGGCCCTATGGGAGAACTCGAATTAGATAGGGCCACTGCCAGCTGATGCAGTATTAAATGCAGCAGAGCTAAAGCTGAATCAGCCACTTTGAGAAGTTTGCATCAAAACTTCTGTTTTTCCCTGTCAATCACATTACATCTTGCGGTCAAAGAGAGAAGAGAGTCTTTTAGTCGCTAGTTTAAAAGGAAAGTTCTCCCTAAAATGTAAATTCTGCTATCATTTTCTCACTCTGATGTTGTTCCAAACCTGTATGACTTTCTTCAAAAGAAGATATTCTGAAAAATGGCTCAGTGTTATTTTAGTCCAGCCCATTTTTCATTGTCAGTCAAGTAGTTGCTTCAGTTCTTCAAAAGATCTTCTTTTGTGTTCGGTACAAAAGTCAAACAGGTTTGGATCAACATGAGGATGAGGAAACGATGACAGAATTAGCATTTTTTGGGGTGTGCACTTTAAACAGGACATTCCGTAAAAGTAATTTGATGAAAGTAAGCAAAAGCTTTGAATAATTTATCAAAGCAACATTAGGTTTGCTTCGTAGTCAGTTCACTTTATAAAACTACAATGCAGATAGAGCTACATCTTCTGAACCGCTTTGATCCTCTGCTTCCATGATAATGTAACACATACTGGACTACTCGCATGTCAGGTGTGAATCACAATACTCGCTTCTATGGTGTTTTATTGTTCAGAATTTAAGATCACTGTCCCTTGAGCTGCATGGAAAACAAACTATACAAATCAAACCAGCTTGCACCGCAACTGTCCTTCAGTAAATTGCCTTGTTTTCTGGGGGGGGGGTTTGGACATCAGAATTGAGATATATAGAAAATACTAAATCACAAAGCATGTCATTACAAACATCACAGCTCTCCATTCGTTTAGTTTAGCTGCCAAGCTGAATTATAATCTTAACAGAGGGTGAAGATACCGGAAAGGCATGACAGAAGGACTGACTCACAATTGATTCATTTCTGCAGCTGTTCAGAGAAATTCGTCTCATCTTTTCTCCCTTTATTCTGGACATCCATGTCTTGATGTTTTAAACGCCTTGCAACTGTGAAAAAAGAGGAAAGTGGCAGCATTTATTAGCCTGGAGTTTATTTATATTCTGCCCCAGGACAACGTTCATGAGATCATTGGAGCAAGACATTAAAGGATTTCATTCTTTATTAATGCTAAGGCTGACAAATCAAAGCTTCCACCCAAAACTTCACCCTTCGGTACTTATGAAATCTGCTGTACCAAGAGAAAAATCCAGCTTACAGACAGTTTTTTTTTCTTTCAAAATAACTTGTTTGTGGTAATGTGTTGTAAATGGAACAAACAGGCCTAATGGGAAGAACCTGAAAGCTTGCAAGCACAATTGTAGTGCTCAGTGATCTACTTTTTCAACTCAGAGTTGGAGAAATGAAATTGCTCTTACTAGATAAATGGCTGAGCATTTCACTCTGGAATATTCTCATCTATGTGCACTGAAGAAAACTTTCACATACAGTAACTTTTCACCAAAATAATAGAAAACGGTGAATAGTGCAGCATAAGCAAAACGCTTGGATTAGACTAACATGAGGCCGGTCTTATGAATAGATATAACTTAAAAAACAAACTAAGAAAAGAGGAAAAGTAAGAGAAATACTGTTAATGCGTCAGAGGTGAATAATTGTAAAAATGCCTAGACAGCATAAGATCAATCATGCAGTGTTCTAGTAAATTAAAGACAAAGGATATTAAAGTTAATTTAAAAAGTCAATCACCTTTGGTCTCAGTTATGTGTACAGTAATGCATTCTAATGCAGCACAATACAAATCAAAGTAATGTAAATGTCAGAACTGTAGTAAATTGCTCTTTATTTGAAAGTAACATTTTTAATCCAATTATAAAATACAGGTAATACCATCTGGTTTAATATAATATATTCTAATAGCTGATTATTATCTTAACTATGAGTAATTTTTTTAAAGACTCAGAGATTTTAGCTTTAAGATGATGTAAGAAACTGTGTAGATTGCCTCTGGGTCAGGCTGCAAGCACAATTGGTCAATCAGCCTGTTATGGGCAATGAGCCAGGCTGTTTGTTATGCTTATGCTCCTGCTGCTACCAAATATAAATAATTAATTCAAGCTTTTACAATTCAATATTCCCCTAGGGAGGTATAATTCCAAGATAGTCATATTTTAATAACAACGAAAAATGATTACATTGCCTTTTATTTGTAACGGCAGGCTTTGCACCACTTTTGAAGGCCTGGAGTCTTCAATCACATTCATACTATTGCTATTTGATCACAAAGTTCATTCTTTAGTCATTAGTTTTAAAAATATATTACTAAAGTATAGTACAAGTATGGTATAGCACGCTGAGACTCCTCACACATTGCAATAAATAGTTTTACTTACTCAGTATTTTTGTCTTATTTACAGTGGTGGAAAGAGTACTGAAAAAATATACTCAAGTAAAAGTACCATTACCTTCCAAAAAATGTAGTGTGAGTAGAGTAAAAGTATTTGTCCAAAAAACTACTTGAGTAAGAGTAAAAGAGTAGCCTATTTAAAAGAAGAGTATTGAGTAGTGAGTACTGAGCTGTGGATTCTACCCCATCATAATAAACACTGTACACCGCAATTGATACATTTTAAAAAACGTTGTACATTCTGTAATTCACATTATCTTATTTGTCATAAAGAATGAAGAGTATCTATCATCCAGCAGTTTTAATTTTGACTGCCAACTCTTTAAAACACATCAAAACAGCACGGAAACAGTATTCAGTTGAAGAAAAGATGAAAGTTATTCTCA
>NW_015656585.1:3456203-3457409 GCF_001515625.1 Sinocyclocheilus rhinocerous
TTGATGGATAAAAATTTAATTAAAATAAGCATGTAACGACCACAAACGGAGGAAAATAGCGGAGTAAAAGTACCGATACATCACTTAAAATGTACTCAAGTAAAAGTAAAAGTACACAATTTTTAAACTAATCAAAAAAGTACAATTACTGATAAAAACTACTTAATTACTGTAACGTGAGTATTTGTAATTCGTTACTTCACACCCCTGCTTATTTATAGTATAAATGCATCATGAAAACAAAATACATTTACTTGAGAAGCAAAATGACTTAAGGTCTTGTTGCCTATTACATAGAGAAATTAACAACCTTTTGTTGTAAAGCAAGGACAAGAAAAGGAAAACAAGTTTTTTTTTTCTCACACCATTCATGTTTTAGTCATTAACCTCATTATGGCCTTTTAGATCAGTTCATTTATCTTTTTTAGGGATATCAAAATATTTACTAGAAAACAAGACAGATAAAAGTTAAGAACATTATTATTATTATTTTATTTTATTTTATTTTTTTGAAGCGCACAACATTTATCACAAAGGCACATGCGACCTGGTCACACAGCTTTAGGTAATCATCATGCTTTTATACAACAGTTCCACAAAGAGAAAGTGAATAATTATTCAGTTCAAATAAAATTGGGCCAGTTTATATTTTTTCTCCACCAATGAATAATTACAATGTTCAAAGGCTTCTCGTTATCAAACACAATAATTTAAGGTCAATTAGAATAAGATATTACTGATATTTCTGCTGTAATTATGACAAAACTGCTTGTTTTCAACTTTTTTATTAAAATAACTGGGAATGTTGACATATTAAACTAATTAACCACAATTCATTTTGTGATTCCAGAAGTTTCAAGAAGTGTATGTTCTTCACTAAGAACAACAGTTAGTGAGGGAAGACAAAGAAACATGATTTTAGTTTCAGTCCTGATTTTATGTTTTTAAAATTTATTTAGATTAGAGTCTATATTATATATATATTAATAATAATTTATTAATTTAACATTTTTCGAGTCATCCTGTGTCCCCCCTGGACAACGTGATCTCATGATAATTCGTATGTATTTTACGTAAAATGTGGTTCTATAAAACTTATTTACTTACGTTTTTACAGGCACTAAAACGTACAATACTGACGTATTTTCAGCATCTAAACGTACAAATACTTACTTATTTTCAGCATTTAAACGTACAAAACTGACG
>NW_015656585.1:3457442-3468478 GCF_001515625.1 Sinocyclocheilus rhinocerous
TGGGAGCTCCAAAATAGGGCGTGCCTTCCTCTCATTGACAGGCAGGCACATGACACGCATGCGCAATTTTTTCCCCCAATCCACTTTAGTGCAAACTCCGCCCCACAGCTGATTCTAAAGATTTTATTGGTTGTGTCAATTAAAGTGTTGATTTCCTACACTATGCTACAAAAAATGCTAACCCCTAAACCTACCCCACACCTGACCCTAATTCAGGAGATAAACAGTTAAAAAGATTATGCGATATGAGATCGTTCCGTAACTCCCCAACCGGACCTCACCGGACAATGGCACCTTTTTATTTGCACCCAGCATCACTACCCCCTCATACCCTGCGAATTTCGAGCCCCTGGACGCCCACGTTGCTTAAAACAAAGCGATAGAGTAAAATATTTGCGCTGCGCTGGGACGGCTCGCGGGAGAACTCGTGGGTGATTCGCGTTTATATTATGAAGCAGAGGTTCAAACTCCAGTCCAAACACCACTGGCCAAGAGCTTTGGGCCCTGCTCTGAACAGACCCAAATCCAAGCGTTTATTCAGCGATTTTCATCTCCATCCCGAGCAGCGAGTCCAGGGACCGTAAACAAAGCCCGCTCTGACTGATGCGCTCTCTTTACAAATTCAAATTTTGCCGTTTCAAACGACCGGTTTTATGGCAGGATAATCGAATGCTCATTGGCTCTCGCCTACATTCGTCACAGATTGCGACATGCCGTGTTTCTGGTGAGGTGTTTGAATGATGCGCACGTGCCTTCAAGAGTTCACGGAGTGGATCGGGAAAATAATCTGGATAATATTTTCACCAATTAACAACTTAAATTCTGCTCTGCACCTCACACAAACCCACTGTATTCCGCCAGAGAGGACTGCGGCTGCAACGTATCGTCATTTGGATTACTTTTGGTACTGCTTTTAACATTTTTCCAGTAAATACATGATTGTAATTTCATTTATCTGTCTGTCATGTTTTTCTTATACTGTACAGAAATGTTTAGGTTTATAGGTAGGAGTGGGATTAGCGACTATAAAAATATTTTAATGCTATATTATTGTTACAATGGCTATTTTCCTGCAGCATCTTTCGGTCAATTGCATTTTATATCCTTTTATATTCGCTATAAAATGTGTAGGTTAAGGTTTAGGGGTAGGTTAAGGAGTCTAAAAATCTAAATCGGTTATTGATAAAATGATAAAAATGCGTCACATCACAGTGGAGTCAGCTGGCTTAACCGTGGCTTGTGTACTGGAAACACATATTCATTACTGTGTCTGTCACGAGACTCTGTTCTCCTTTCGGGCTCTGTCTTTACATTTATTTTGAAAGATGAAGCTCGCGATTATGGTAAGGGGCGTTACATTTCCGACGAGTGCTTGTGGTGTTCGGCCAATCAGAATGCACTGGGTCAGCTGGCCAATCAGAGCAGTCTGCGCTTGTCGGAAGGAGGGACTTTGTAGAAAACTAAGCGTTTGAGAGAGGCGGTGCATAGAGGACCTACAATAATGTACAGTATTTGAAAAATAATATGTTTTTTGAACATTAAAGCATGTCAACATATTCTGTTACACCAAATACACAAAATAATGATCTTTAAAAAAGCATCATATGACCCCTTTAAGAAGAAAAAAGAACAAAATCACACAAACTTTTGCAACTTTCTTTAAATGTGCAGGCTACATATCTAGTTCATTCATGAAACTGTAGATGGCGCAGGCTGATAGGTCTTTAATGCAGTCTGCTGACAATCACATCACCCCAACATGGCATGAGCTGATTGGTCTCTGTTACATCTGCTGCTTAACATTTAAATCGTTTGCATCTGCATTTTCTGTAAGCACGTATTACAGCACGCTATCAGAAACCCTCCACCTCCCCCAGCTCCACCTGTCTAGATCTGCTTCAGCTAATTTCATGTATGTGTAGCATTGTCATATCCATTATCATGCCAAACTCTTCTGAGAGAGTGTGTTGAAGTAGCCAGGTCAAATGTTTACCTTGTGAAAGGTTGTGTTAACTTGATTATTTCCACATTTTAAAAATGACATTCATCATTCTGAGAGAGAATATATGTAATGAAAACGACTGCTGTCTGCTGTTGTAATGTATATTATAAGAGATTTTGATATGATTCATCCTGAGGTTTTCATATCCAGCGAACACAGAATGCTTTAGGGACTTTAAATGAACTTGTTTTATGGAGAGAGAAATCCTCATACTGTGAATCCATGTGAGATTGAGGGTCTCCATAAGCATTTTGAATAAAGATGAATGTGATGTAATTATTCCAGCAGAGCAGCAGAGACACACATGAAATACCCTTCGAATGAATGACTCATCCTTGTTCTTTTCTCTTCTGTACATTATGGGATGTCAATACTTTAGATTCATGTGCTGCTAATGCAAACCCTCCAGTCAGGATTCATTTATACACAGAACCGAGAATAAGAGAAAGAAATGTGAAAAGACAGAATGGAAAGTAGAAAGAAACTGTATGAGAAAGTCTTTTGAAGACACAGAAGCAACAACTTTGTTTAATTAATGATTGGCTATCGATAAAATGAGCATACAGTGTGACAACTGAACAGCTTATCCCAAATGTTAATTAGCTTTTATTAATTGTGTAGCTACTTGTCATTTCTGAAGGCCTCCATGAGTCTTAACAAAGTGATCTCATGATAATTCGTATGTATTTTACGTAACGTGGTTCTATAAAACGTACATTTACTTACGTTTTTACAGGCACTAAAACGTACAATACTGACGTATTTTCAGTATTTAAACGTACAAAACTGACGTATTGACGACACCTAAAAATGAATCCTTATGAATATTGAAATCGCGGCATTCATTTTATTAGTTTTTAGTTGTCATATGAATTACCTTGTTTTCAGTTGTATTATTAAATTGTTTACTCATTTACTTGTGAAATGATAACATTTCGGTTTTGTTGTGTGATTTCTGCTGCCAGCTCGTTTCCAAGAATATGCCTACATAATGTTAAACACGACTTTAGTTTAAACCTTAAAATAAATAACATTTCTGCAATCGTTTAACCTTTACTTGTCATGTAGTGTTTACTTTGTTTGCCATGGGCCACAAAAGGCGTTTTCTCCGACATGCTGTGACTGACAATAGAACTATAAAATACACCAAAAACGCAACATAATTACGAAATGAAACAATTTTATTAGTGCGCTGTAATCCAAATCTTCCGAATCCATACGACTGTGAGTAACAGACCCAAATCCAAGCCTTTTTTCGGCGATCTTCTTCTCCATCTCGAGCAGCGAGTCCAGTGACCGTGAGTAGCAAAGCCCGCGCTGACTGATGTGCTCTTTACAAATTCAAATGTTGCCGCTTCAAACGACAGGTTTTACGGCAGGATAATCGAACGCTCATTGGCTCTTGCCTGCATTCGTCACAGATTGCGACATGCCGTGTTTCTGGTGAGGTGTGTTTGAATGATGCGCGGGCATCTTCAGAAGTTCACGCCACGGAGTGGATGGGGAAAATTATCTGGATAATATTTTCAGCGATTAACAACATACATTCTGCTCTGGATCACACAAACCTACTGTATTCCGCCAGAGAGGACTGCGGGTGCAACGCATTGTCATTTGGATTACTTTTGGTACTGCTTTTAACATTTTTCCAGTAAATACATGATTGTAATTTCATTTATCTGTCTGTCATGTTTTTCTTATACTGTACAGAAATGTTTAGGTTTATAGGTAGGAGTGGGATTAGCGACTATAAAAATATTTTAATGCTATATTATTGTTACTAAAATGGTTATTTTCCTGCATCTTTCGGTCAATTGCATTTTATATCCTTTTATATTCGCTATAAAATGTGTAGGTTAAGGTTTAGGGGTAGGTTAAGGAGTCTAAAAATCTAAATGTCTTATTATTAAAATGACAAAAATGCATATTTGCTGTAAAATGGGTAGGTTTAGGTTTGGGGGTAGGTTAAGGGGTCTAAAATCTAAATCGCTTATTGATAAAATGATAAAAATGCATTGATACGAATATCTTAATGATATAAAAGATGCGTAAATATTTGTACGTTTTTTTTTTTAGCTAAAAATATGTAGCGATTTGTACGTTTTAAATGCTGAAATAAGTCTAAATTGTAAGTTTTAGCATCAATAAAAACGTACAAAAATGTACGTTTTGTGCTTGTAAATGTTACGTATTAATACCTACGTATAAACATGAGACCAGGCTGCAAGTTTGCTGAGGCCCCCTAGTGGGCTCTGGCCCTCTGGGACTGTTTAATGAAATAAGGAATTGTAACCGAACATCTGCTTTCTCCTTCTGTTGAGTATAAATATATCTTTCACTTCATTAAAAGAAAAGATTCCTGTGTTTCCATATCACATCAAAGCTTTTCCTTTCATAACTTCACATGCATTTTTAGAGGCCAAAGCAAATGTGATTTAACGTCAGGTTTCTCAACACTTGCGAATGAACGCGTCAGTAAATATCAAGCATCTCCTTTTACTCTATGAGCTCCTCTTCAGACCAAAGACCTTCACTCTCAATGCATATTTCATGCTCTTGGATCCTTGGACTGCAGGGTGGAGGAACCGAGGGACGAATTTGCTGAGGGCAGCGAAGAGCGAACCGTGAAGCAGTCAAGCACAACTGTGCAATAAAGCGCTCTCTGATTTTTAATTACGCCAAGAAATAGAAGATCATTATAACCCTCTGTTAGCCTCGTAGGCTAGACCACATTCATTATTTTAATGCAGGCCATTATTCCATCTGTTGCACCTGCTTTTGCATTCTGCTAATGTGGGGATATACAAAACGTTTGCCACAACTCTCTGGAAATTTCCAGTCAAAACATTATTATAATTAAGGCAATGTTTGTAATGGAAACATGAATTATTCAGAGTGTGAATTGGTCTCAACTGTGTCCAGTAGGCACAATCAATAAGAGTTTGCCTGCCTTCTCCCTGGCAAAGTCTATTATGCCATCTAATTGTTTTCTGAGCAGAGAAGCAATTTCCTGTTAATATCTCAAGGGAGAAAAGTCACGTGCAAGAATCAAAACACCCAGGCGTGTTTGTGCGTGTAGCCACACATTGCCCAAAGGATCTCAGATGAAGTGACCGTCTGATACTCTAAACTAACTCATTTGTCATATGGAGAGCCTGAGTGAGCTTCACTGAGACTTACAGCAGAATCAAACCCTTCATTAATACTCTGTTTGTCTGGCGCGTTGGCTGTTTTGTCACAGCTTTCCACTTCAGTGGGAACATTGACGACATTCTTTGAGTCACCCTCATCTGGAAGCTTTGAGCCTTGTTATACTAAATGTTACTTTCTCATTCTCTAAGGCTGAGACAAAACAGACTCAAGCGCTTTACTTAAGCCATGGGTTTAATGCTTCATAATTTGATCTTATTTTAAATAATGCTTGTTAAAGGTGGGGTATGTATTTTCTCAAAAACGCTTTGGAAAACTGAGTCAGGCCGAGTACCAAAACAAACTTGTAGCCAATCAGCAGTAAGGGGCGTGTCTACTCATGATGCGGAGGAGAGAGCGCTCAGTGCACAGGACGGACATTAGCCGAGCCGAGCGACAACAGAAAGATAGAGATGGTGGATAAAAAACAAAAGAGGAAAACGTCTGCGGAACAAAAGAAGGCTTACGGTATGGCAAGAAGTAGGACCCGTGTAAATATCGGATCAGCTTTCCAGCGCTGGAGAGAACTCAAGGAGCGGGAAGGCCTGCGATCGGACGCCGAGATTGCTTTGTTTCTTCTCGATAGGTGAGTAACATTGGTTTTGCTTTGTTTCACAGTACTAATATATGCTTGCTTTTGCTTGAATATGCTCGTCTGTCATGTTTGCTTGTTTGTTCATCTGCAATCGTATTGTCGTTCCCTTCCGCTATGATAAAGACACATTCATTTCCACACCCTATAAGCCTGGAGCGTCTAAACCTCCTGCACTGTCTGTTTCAAGCGTCAGCTCCCAAAGTGTGATAATATGTAAGATAATATGTTTAATACAGCAGATAATAATACAGCAGATTCCGCCATAATCGTTGCCTGGGTTGCGTATGTATGTGTGGGGCGGAGCTATCAAAATAGGGGTGAGACCCTTTTGGGGTAGGGACGTGTTTGTTTTGGTGATTTGAAATATCAACATTGGCTACCAGAAATCACTTACCCCACATTTAAACATCATTGCGGTAATGCTCCCCTTGCAGCTACAAATCATTTCATAAGTGATTTTCAAACAAAATCCAAAATAATAAAATACAGAAACTACCATCATCTGAACTAAAAGGGATAGTTCACCCAAAAGGAAAATTCTATCATCATTTATTTACTCTCACATCATTCCAAACCTGTATGATATGGAAGCAAAGTTCCTCACAGTTCTGCCATGACAACTCTCGGCGGGATTGGCATGAATGAATGAATGAATGAGGCATTTATATAGCGCTTTCTTGTGTATTTCTGTACACCCAAAGCGCTTTACAATCATATGGGGGGTCTCTCCTCAACCACCACCAGTGTGCAGCATCCACCTGGATGATGCGACGGCAGCCACAGTGCAACTACAGGTGGAGAGGAGAGAGAGAGATAGAGCCAATTCAGTGGATGCGGATTATAAGGAGGCCATGATTGATAAGTGCCAGTGGATGGAATTTGGCCAGGAGACTGGGGTTACACCCCTACTCTTTACGAGATGTGCCATGGGATTTTTAGTGACCACAGACAGTCAGGACCTCGGTTTAATGTCTCATCCGAAGGATGGTGGTTTTTACAGTATAGTGTCCCCATCACTATACTGGGGTGTTAGGACCCACGCAGACCACAGGATGAGCACCCCCTGCTGGCCTCACTAACACCTCTTCCAACAGCAACCTAGTTTTCCAAGGAGGTCTCCCATCCAGGTACTGACCAGGCTCAACCCTGCTTAGCTTCAGTGGGCAACCAGTCTTGGGCTACAGGGTGATATGATTTATTAATAATCTTAATAAATCATAATAAAAAGCAAAAATGCCAAAATAGAAATCTAAAAAAAAAAGTATGAATGTCTTTCAAAAATAAATAAATAAACAATAAATAAATACAAATCTTACTGACCCCAACTTTTGAATGGTAGTGTATAAAGTCACACTGAGATATAAAAGTTGCAGTTGTATGATTTAAATTTGTGAGCTATAACGTAACAAATGTGAGCAATAAATTAGCGACCATTTCAAATTTTGAGATTTGTAAAGTCACAATTATGAGATGTTGCAGAAACCTTTTTGTTTATTCTGAGGTAGATAGGAGCTTCCAGAGTAATGACATTTCTTAAACATTATTATGCTTTTTCTAAACCATAATAACCATAACTCAGCTCCTCTTAATGACACATATTTGCATACTGAATTGTGATTGGTGTCTTTCTTGCATGTATAAAACTTACATTCTGTATCCCACAATGCAATGCACTTTCCAAAGTGATTGATAAACCAGAAGTAATATTAGTTATGACATTTAACATCTCTTTTTTTACTTATTATTTGATTCAACTTTCAAATTTTACACAAAATCGAAATAAAAATGCAAAAAGTTTTATTTAAAGGGGTCATATGATGCTTTTTTAAAAGATCATTATTTTGTGTATTTGGTGTAACAGAATATGTTGACATGCTTTAATGTTCAAAAAACACATTATTTTTCAAATACTGTACATTATTGTAGGTCCTCTATGCCCCGCCTCTCTCAAAGGCTTCGTTTTCTACAAAGTCCCTCCTTCCGACAAGCGCAGTCTGCTCTGATTGGCCAGCTGACCCAGTGCATTGTGATAGGCCGAACACCGCAAGCACTCGTCGGACCACACAGACCACAGGTTAAGCACCCCCTGCTGGCCTCATTAACACCTCTTCCAGCAGCAACCTAGTTTTCCCAGGAGGTCTCCCATCCAGGTACTGACCAGGCTCAACCCTGCTTAGCTTCAGTGGGTAACCAGTCTTGGGCTGCAGGGTGATATGGTTGTGGCTATTGGCATGGTAATGTACATGACAATGTTAATGTATTTGGTCTTGGTGGAATAGATCTGCTACGCTGCTGCTGCTGCTGCGGCGGAGCAAGTACCGAGACTTGCTACTGCCAATACATCCACAACATGCTGCTGTGAGTATATAAGAAATACTGCTGCTGCAAATATAACGTACATTAAATAACCCCCATATAGTATACATGAATCACCTCGTAGCAGATCTATACAGGTGGAGCTGGGGAAGTTGGAGGGTTTCTGAAGCTCGCTGCAAACTGCACTAGTCATATATTTGAATATTGAGCAGCAAGCTCATTGGGTGCCGATACAGGAGAGAACCAATCAGCTGTGCCATGTGATAATGATGTCATTAGGTCAGATAGAGTTAGACCTATCGGACTGCGCCATCTAATGTATTTGGTCTTGGTGGAATAGATCTGCTACGCTGCTGCTGCTGCTGCGGCGGAGCAAGTACCGAGACTTGCTACTGCCAATACATCCACAACATGCTGCTGTGAGTATATAAGAAATACTGCTGCTGCAAATATAACGTACATTAAATAACCCCCATATAGTATACATGAATCACCTCGTAGCAGATCTATACAGGTGGAGCTGGGGAAGTTGGAGGGTTTCTGAAGCTCGCTGCAAACTGCACTAGTCATATATTTGAATATTGAGCAGCAAGCTCATTGGGTGCCGATACAGGAGAGAACCAATCAGCTGTGCCATGTGATAATGATGTCATTAGGTCAGATAGAGTTAGACCTATCGAACTGCGCCATCTCTCTAGATCTCAGTTTCATGTCAGAACTCTGTATTTCTGTGAATATTTCAGAATTGCAAGATATAAACTCAGAATTGTGAGTTTATTACTCAAATTTTACACATAAACTGGCAATTCGGAGAAGAAAAGTCAGAATTGTAACATATAGACTTGAAATTATGAGAAAAAAAGTTTTTTTATTATTATTCTGGAACCATCTGGAAACATTATTCTGGAAAAAAACTGAATTGTGAGATTATACTTAATTCAGAGAAAAAAAGTCAGAACTACAATATGTATTTTTGTCAATTTTGAGGGGAAATTGTGGAAATTGGAAATTGTGTATTATACACTCAGAACTGTGAGACGTAAACTCAGAATTTTAAGAAGAGTTTATATCTCGCAATTCTGTCTTTTTTTTTTTTTTTAGAATTAAGAGTTTACATCTTGTAATTCTGTTTATATCTAATAATTCTTACTTTTTTTTACCTGAATTGTGAAAAACAAAGTCTGAACTGAGAGATAAAAAGTCCTAATTAACTTTTTTATTCCATCATGGAAACAGGTTTCCATAGTATGACTTTGATTGTTCTGTGGAACACAAAAGGAAAAGTTAAGAATAATGTTCACGCTATAAGGGGATGTCAAGTTCCAAAAAGGACAGGAATCAGCATAATAGTAGTCCATATGACTTGATTTTTGAAACAATATGATGGTTTTATATGAGCAATTTAAGGATAAGAGCAGCGCCAAAGTCCTGCCTCATTCGTTTTGTAGTCTACAGAAGAAAGCAAATCATACGGGTGGGTAAATGATGACAGAATTGTCATTTTTAGGTCTGCTAAGCCTTTAATAGAATAACTAATCCTGACCTTTCTGGCACATGTAACTAAACACTAAGTTGAGCCTTAATATGCCCAGAGCAAAGCAATTATTTAAAGTGTGATTAATTGTTAATGATGCCAAACTCTTGTAATCTGTTCTGTTTTCCCTCAGGTTGTGCCCATGATAACACAGACTACATATATTAAATCTAGCTGACTAAATTTTAAATGATATGCCAAATATTTTTTACATGAATCAAACCAAATACTGTTCTATCCAATTTGTATTTGTGGTAAATTAACAGCATTTTAAGTTATGAGTGATCTGAGTGACATTTAATAACTTTAGGCCAGCTTTAATTCTTGTTATCTGTAGGATGTCATGAGGTTTAACAGCTTCTATTAGTGGCTGCATAGAGACCCTGAATTATGGCTCAATTATAGCAGCATTTAAACCTGCGTTTACTTGCTCACTGTTCAAGAGAAGCTGCACCACATTACCAGATCACAGTTGAGAAGCACTCATCATTATGAGAGCAATCAATGAAAATTGATCACAAAGTTTAGTTTACTACCTGTTTAGCATTAAATAAGGATTTATGTGATCTTTGTCAATATGTACATAGGTTTTTCAATAAAATCATTCTGATGAATATTTAAATGTTTTATGTCAGCACATTCACCATTTCAGCAGCAGTTCTACTGCAATGCACAATTGAAATGTGGCAATAAATTCCGAATATATTAGCCTAATATTAAATCTCACGCTCACACGTACAACAGTTGTTGTACAAGTGCAAGTACAAGTGTCCCAAAAGACCTTATTGGTGTGTGCAATCATTTTCTTATACTATGGATTTAGCATCTGCCATTGATAGTTTAAAAGATACATACAAGTCCTCCGTTACTAATTATATATGTCATGTTAGAACTAGCAAGAACATCCTGGGTCTGAGTTTTTGGAGTAACAATGAGGCAGCACATAGTGATGGGAGCTTTCAAAACACTGTTTCATAAAGCTTCAAAAACATTTATGAATCTTTTGTTTCGAATCAGTGGTTTGGAGTTTGTTTCAAACTCGCCAAGCAAACAAGGCTTCCTTTTCGTCAGAGTTTGAAACATTTCAAAACATTTTAGGGTTTGTCAATAATTGTAATTTGATATTTATGCATGTATAATACAAAAAAGGACAATGATATTTAATTGCTTGCAATTAACCCAGTTTGCCAAACACTGCCTAATAACACACAAACAAGCATTACACAATAATAAAAGATCGCAAATTTTACTGGATCTTGATATTCAATGGTATTTAATTATTTGTAAATTACTTTCATGAAAA
Source organism: Sinocyclocheilus rhinocerous (assembly GCF_001515625.1). Classification (NCBI taxonomy): domain Eukaryota; kingdom Metazoa; phylum Chordata; class Actinopteri; order Cypriniformes; family Cyprinidae; genus Sinocyclocheilus; species Sinocyclocheilus rhinocerous. The sequence continues at coordinate 3,468,382 of NW_015656585.1, forward strand.
CATTTGCAATTGGTTTATAAAAGGTGTACTAATTAATTTGGTTCAACTGACTCCCATGACTAGCAGCACAAATGTGTCATACTGCTTAAAAAAAAAA
>NW_015656585.1:3468864-3497481 GCF_001515625.1 Sinocyclocheilus rhinocerous
AAAAAAAAAAAAAATATATATATATATATATATACAGTATATATATAGTAAGTATACTTAAATTTTAGACACATTGTTGCCTGTTAATTTGCTCCGTCAATGAATACCGTCACAAAAATGAAGCAACAGATCTGCTGCAACATTGTTACTGAATTATTTGTGGGTTTGAACAAATCGGTTGAGTGAATAATTCAATAGCTTGTTCATAATCACTTGTTTTGTTATCAGTGAATCAGCATTTTGAAAGAATTGGCTGGATGAACTGACTCACTTACAGTTGGGAATGGACAGCCGCTGACTGTAACCTGCATAAATATCCAGTTAAAAAAACAAAAAAACATCCCCACCACTAACACACAGACTGACAGCCTGTCTATCTATTGCTCTTTCCGCTTACACATCACCCTTACCATTTATATTTTAAATGAAATATTTAATACAAAACAGAGGTGCTTAACTACCTACCCAACTGTGTCTGCCTTTATTCTCCAAAGCAATATGATGAGCTACACAATAAGAATACCAGTGTCACCTCATATGGGAGGTTAAAGGCACCTTTTAATACCACCCTCTTCATTCCCCAACAGCTTGAGGCTCTTCTTGACAACCTATCAACCCCATATGTGACCTGCCAGCCTTACCCGGGACCCCCTGCTGCCTACCCCCTGCTTCCTGCTCAGAGAACAGAGTGCTCCCTCTGTGGGGAACCCTCATGATTTCCACCAAAGAGCTCTCATTTCAAGACCTCTTCTGCACATTATTTATGGGAATTTGGTTAATTATTGGGTGGGCTCAGAAAAATCTGACTACAAATGAGCATTAAATTTCTTCCAGCATGTATTGAGGGTCATCAGCTTTTAAAAAATGGCTGTAAAAATGAATTTGAATCCAAAAAATCAGCACCACATATCTAATGTCTGCCATTTTAGTCACAATTGAACCAAAGCTAATCTGAATCTTCCGTTCTTTTAAAATCATTTTAATTTACGCCATTGTTGCTGATTTTGATGGAATTAGCAGTAACATTAACATAACAGTTGATACTAATAAATAACCTTTAAAATGTAACAGTCTGTTCTGAATGCTGTTTGCTGTTAAAATGTATTTGCGAAGGACATTATGTATGAGGCCATCAGCTTCATTGGTGATGATGACCACTTCCTGTAAGTATTTTGTTTAAAAAGCACTCTCGCAAACCTACCTTTGACACTTTTCTTTAACAGAAGGTCTGTACATTGCCTTAAGCATTACATAATATCTTCATTTGAATTCCAAATATCTAATGTAAAGGGTTAATCTTAAGCTAATGAATCTCTGCAATATCGATGAGCTCTTTATGACATGATTTGCATGATTTGATACCACTTAATAAAAAGCAAAAATGAAAAATGTCTCAAGCCAGTGGAATAAAAAAAAAAGTAAATTGCAGCAGGCAGTAATTACATGATGACAGTCCAGAATTTAGTTTCATTTGACAGACTGCTTACTGCATATTGCACTGGAGCCTTTTGCATTTATGTGGACTTGAGAGCAAATTACATCATAATGGTCTCACAATACGATGTGCATTAGTGAAGTCTTCACTAGTGAAGTCATATCAAAGTATAAACGTAAATATGTCTATTAACAATTACATGAATTAACTTCCTTTATGTGTATTTGTAACTTTTAGAAATAGAAGTATGAAGAAAAACACGTGTAGAGAAAATTATGCTTTTTTAACAGTGTTAAAATCAACCTGCTCTCATGGCAAAAACGTACCTGGGGGCACATTTTCGCGAGATGCGAAATATGTACCAGTAAGTACATATCACTGTAGTTTCCAAAAGAAATGAACACTAGAGGCAGTAAAACTCCGACACCTTTTATTCCTTTTCACACACATTTACAGAGTTTCGATTAATAAAGCGTAATTTTCGCACAATTACTTGAAGTATATCATGTTATGACTTCAAAACAATTTTAATATCCTGGGAGATTTGAAAATTGATGCTTTTGAATGTTAGCATCACACATATCCAGCTTAATATCTATGGGTTTTCATCTACGGAAGGTTATAGGCTACGGCGTACGGAGGAGCACCGGTTCAAATCCCGTGTAACTACGGTTCGACAAAACAGTTCAAATCTGCATATAAGTAAGTTCAAATGACACGGTTGCATCAACAAATGTGTTTTAATATCAGTTTTGCATTTGTCAACACTATCGGGTAGGTTTAGGGTTGGGTTTGGTGTTGGGTATATTTCCAACATGATAGAGCATTAACTTTTAGTGACAGTCCCCGGATATTTGATTTCTGAACCGCCGCAATACTTACCTGAAGCAACGTAATAAAAACACAGCAATACGTAGGCCTACCTATATCAACGTAATAAAAACGTGCCAGGGTTCACGTATTGAACCCGTGTTTTAGCGCCACTCAGTGGACATTTCTCTTTGAAACTGCGGCGAAACGTGCAGTAAGGTACGTAAAAACGGTGTTGCACAAAAGTACCCAGACGTACGTATTTTTATGAGACTGGGTTGGTTAAAATATGAAAATATATGAAACATTTGAAAATTATGAAATATTAGAATTTAAAAACAAATGTTCATCTATGTGAACCAGTTTTATATTAGTATTATTTATATACTATTACAGTATTATTCAGTATTATTTTTATATAATAGCATAGCTTCTATTTTTATATTTTTAGTTTATATTTTAATTGTAGTTTAGGTTTAAGTAATTTTTTTATGTGATTTTGTAATTTTTATTGGTTTATTTAAAATATTTGTATTTACCTTTATTTATTTTTAGTACTTACTTTTTTATTTAGTGCTTGCTTTTATTTTTTTTACTTTTATTTTAGTACTTTATTTTAAACTTGTTTAATTTCAGGTAAAATTTCAGTCTAATTCAGTTTTTAATAGTTTAAGTTTTAGATAACAATAAAAACACTATTTAAACTTTTAAAATGCATTAGTTTTGATATTTGAACTATTTAAACTTTGTCAAAGCATTGCTTCTGATACTGAATGACAAAAAGTGTTTCAAAATATTTGATGGCCTGTGAGCTGTTCAATTATTTTAAGTTGCACCTACTTTTTTAAACTTTCTTCACACGTGATAATTTCTTTGCTTTCTCTCCCAAGCAGACAATGAGCAGGGCTTAGGCATCATCATACACTCATTACATACTCCCTGGGCTTGAAGCTTTCATTACATGCTGAATTGTTGCTAAATGAGAGTGGAAATCAATATCAGGCCCCAACAAACAAGCAAGCCAGACAGATGCAACAGTCTGATGACACTCTGGGAGAAACCAGTTTGAACTGTACGCTAAGTGATCAAAAAGCAGCTTGACGTATTGAGGTCGCTATCTCAAAGGAAGCTATAACTTTTGACCCTCAGTCTCTCTGGAATCTGTGTTGAGTGATAATGATAATTCAATCAGAGTTTTTAGAGTATTCCACATCTCTCAGCTCTCGCATCCGTTCAGTGTTTGGCAACTTAGATAACAGCAAAATCCAGTAAAAATGTCTTCCGTAATTCATTCAGCATGGAACACATCAGTAGATTTTCATTAGAAATGTATGTTGCCTGTGTTACTTCTTACAAATACAGGTTAAAAGGCAGTTAAACAGCAAACGGCAGGCTTTGTTAGGCTGGAGCTGTCCATTCAGAACCACCACCAGTTCAGCACCAAGGACTGCTCCACATCCGCTGCCAATCAACCCACTGAACCAGAAACACGTGTCCCACACCACCGTATCCCTGTTATCACTGGTCACAGAAGGTTGGACTTCCTTCAGAAAACTCAATTTTGTTCAACAATGTTGTTTTGAAAGAAAACTTTCAATTTTTTTCTTATGCACAATTTTTTCATGGCTATTCTCCTGGTATGGTTTGCTTTGAAGTTTTGTCGTATGCACTGACCCTTGTGTACACCTTGGTATCTGGCCTTTCCCAGAGCCAATTACCTTCCACAGCTTGAGAGCCATTTCTGAGGAAACTGTAGCTTTTAGCAAAACTACCAACGTGTATATGACTATGACAGAGACACACGCTGAGAGTTTGATTTCTTTCCTCTTTTTTAATGTCTTCTCAGATGTTCTACTAAAGCTACAAGTTTCAAGTATTTCAGATCTGAAAAGTCACATTTATTTTCAATTTGCTGTTCTACACACAAATTACTGTCATTTGTGTCTCTCAATATATATATATATATATATATACACACACACACACAGTCTGGTCAGCTATCCTTGTGGGGACTCTCCATAGGCGTAATGGTTTTTCTACTGTACAGACCGTATATTCTATTACCCTACACCAACCCTACACCTAAACCTACCCCTCACAGGAAACTTTGTGCATTTTTAGATTTTCAAAAAACTTAATTCTGTGTGATTTATTAGCTTGTTTACCCGTGGGGACCTCAAGTTAGGTCCCCACCGTGACACGAGTCCCCATGAGTCTGTGTGTATTCAGGTTTAAGTCCCCACCAGAAAAACAGGTACACACACACACACACACACACAGTTTGAAGTCAGTAATGTTATAGAAAGAAGTCTTTTATGTTCACAATTAGCTTGATCAATACACAGTAAAACAGAAATATTGTAAAATATCATTACAATTTAAAACAACTATTTTCTATTTGAACGCATTTTAAAATTTAATTGATTTCTATGAAAGCTGAATTTTCAGCATCCATTACAAAAGCCTTCAATGTTACATGATCCTTCAGAATTCAATCTGTCACACTTTATTTTAAGGTCCAATTCTTGCCATTAACAAACCATTAACTATGACTTTGCCTCAATAACCTCTTAATTTGCTGCTTATTAATAGTTAGTAAGGTAGTTGTTACATTTAGGTATTGGGTAGGATTAGGGATGTAGAACATTGTCATGCAGAATATGTGCTTTATAAACTAAAAAACAGCCAACATGTTAATAATAGAATGCTAATAAGCAACTAGTTAATAGTGAGAATTGGTCCCTATACTAAAGTGTTAAGTGTTATCTGTCAGGGACCTGAAGGGAGGACTCAAATGCAGAGTGAGTGTTAACGGGTTTATTGAGACAGACTTTCAGACAAGACGAGAGATGGTGAGGAGAGGGGTGAACACAGTCCAAACACTAGGCAGGGAAAGACAGGCAGGCCTGGGTGATCGGCCACAGAGTCCAGTCCAGGATGCCAGACCACCAGAGAGCAGTGGAGGCGACAAAGTAGGAGCTCAGAGGTAAAGCCCTCACTGGCCTAAACTCGGGGGCTGGAGCCCTCACCGGCCTAAACTCGGGGGCTGGAGCCCTCACCGGGCTAAACTCGGGGGCTGGAGCCGACACTGGGCTAAACTTGGGGACTGGAGCCGACACTGGGCTAAACTCGGGGACTGGAGCCGACATGGGAGCGGGCTCGAGAACTGCTCTCTCAGGAGAGGTTTCGGGAACTGCTCTCTCAGCAGTGGGTTCAGGAGGCTCAGCTTCAGGAATCTCATACTTGGTGGCCACGGCAAGGGTGGCGAGAATCTCCCTTGTGCACTTGATTAGGCTGGCAAGAGATTCAGAAAAGGCCTCAGCGGCCGTGACAACGGGCTGCTTGGGGACGGCCTCCCTGGCTGTGACTGGGAGAGCGGGGTGCTCGGAGATGGACTCCGTGGCCATAACGGGCTGAATGAGAGCCTCTGAAATGGCCTCCATGGCCAAAACACTGGGAACGGCCTCCCTGGCTGTGACTGGGAGGGCGTGGCAACGGGAAACAATGAGGCAGGACGAAAAAAGCACGTGGCAAACAACAACAAAGATAGAGCCATGTGCTCACACACAACGCCAACAAGGAAACATGAAACAGAGACAAGACAGATAGGGCAGGATCCTGACATTATCTTTCTTATAATGAAATATTATGATTTGCTGCTTAAGAAACATTTCTTATTATATCAGTGCTTATTTATTTATTTATTTATTTTTCAGGATTATTTGATAAATAGAAATTTCAAAAGAATAGCATTTATTTGTAATAGATATCTTTCATAACATTATAAATATTGTTACTATGACTTTTGATCAATTTATATTATAGTATATGTAAGCTATATATATATATATATATATATATTAGTGCTGTCAAATGATGTACATTTGTATATTCATTTTCTCAATTGATTTTAAGGGCCAATTGATTTTAAAGGTGAGATGGTATCTAACATTATGTACTGTCGTGTAGTTCATTTTTATGTATCGTCAAGAAAGTGCAACCATGGCTAAAACACTCTTTAAAGCACACTAATAACCTTGACCTAATGAAACGTGAATGGAGAGGCTTTCATATTGGTAATAATGTCACCGTGGTGTGTATTTTCTCAGTTATGCCACATTTCATTTATTTCAAACTTAGATTGAGAGAGAGGTCAGAAATCTGTTTTGGTTCTATTGCTTACTTTTCTTTGCTCTTTTGCATTACAGGGTTGATTTAGCATGGTCCCAGAGGATTAGCAAACCATTACACATGACTCTGAAACCGACCTCATAGCCCGAGGCTGATAATAGCTTGTTTTAACGCTGTACATACTGGAGTGATTCCTTCAACTGTGCATAGATCCTGGCCTGGGGGATTTCTTTTAGACAGACATGTCAGACAGATTTCAGACCAATCATTTTTGAGTGTAGGATCACTGTTGCCATAGGGGATAGAAACAAAAATCAACATTATGTGAATGAGACTGATGACAAGACAGAACAGAAGGTAATGTCACTGATGTCCAAAACCCACAACCTCACAGAAAAATCCAGCAAGAACTTTATACATATTGTGAAATATAACTTAAAATAACTGTTAATATTTTATAATGTAATTTATTCTGATGGCAAAGCTGAATTTTCAGCATCATTACTCTAGTCTATATATTCAAGATTCTTCGATGAATAGAAACTTTAAAAGAACAGCATTTATTTAAAATATAAATCTTTTGTAGCATTATAAATCCCTTTACTGGCCCTATTAATCAATTTAATACATCCTTGTTGAATTGAAGTATTTTTTTATTTGGAAAAAAAAAATCTGACTGACAACCTTAATAGTAATAAATGCATCTCTTAAATTTAAAAGAAAATGTGAAGCTGAGAACTCAACATTAAACATTCTGAACTGTTTAAAATTCAAATGAAACATCAACACATCTTTAGAAACCTTAGGCCTTGATAAATCCTTTGAGAGGGTTTTCATTCTTTAAAGGGGTCATATGATGTTGCTAAAAAGAACATTATTTTGTATTTGGTGTAATGAAATGTGTTTATGCGGGTTAAGGTTCAAAAAACACATTATTTTCCACATACTGTACATTATTGTTTCTCCTCTATGCCCCGCCTTTCTGAAACGCGTCGATTTTTACAAAGCTCATCGATCTGAAAAGCGAGGTGTGCTGTCAGTAAAAATACTGGAAAGTGTATTTATTTGTAGGCTTAGTAAATAACAATACCTCAACAAATGTTTTATTCATTCAAAACAATCTGATTCTGACATGTAGATCTAACACTCTACTAAAAGTGTATGGCATTAAACTAAGAAGCTAGGAAGAAACATGAAGAAATACTCTATCTATACATAAAAATGTCCAGCTGAAGAGAACAAAGAGGGAATACATGCAAACTATTGATGTCTGAGGAGAGCTATTAAGTTACAATGGCAAGAGAATTTGCAGAAAGAATGGGCGGATCATTAGTCACAATTATGAAACGTTTATAAATGCTGCCATGTGAACTGATAAAGCACACAAGATCTTAAATAAGCTGTAAGCCATATATCACACCCCACTCAACCTTTTTTCGACATTTCAAAGCACCTAATGTACCATCCTGTGCATGCTTGACTTGCCTGCAAAGCACTGTTTATGTAAGTCTTACAAATGGCCGTAATCGCACCTTTTAAAGCAGTGAAAGGCCGGTATAATGAGTTAATGGAGGAACTGTATGGGGTTCATTTCAGGAGGAAGATTGCATTCATACCAGCGCTTCTGGCCGCTGTCACAGAGGTGGTCCCATTCCAGTGGGTCTAATAGAGGGCTTATCTGATCCCAGTGAGCCTCTGATCCACACTCTGACAGAACAAAGTGCAGCGTATCTCTGGAGGATTAGACGGCAACTGCAGAAATGCTCTCTTGCTCTAAACTCCCACCTAATGTGTGTGTAGATGTGCCTGTGTTTTTGAGATGGCAGGAGGGAGATCATATCATGCACACCTCCACCATGATGGGGGTGGATCAGTGTGATCTTAAACAAAGTATCTCACACACACACACACACACACACACACATGTCTGGTCAGCTATCCTTGTGGGGACTCTCCATAGGCGTAATGGTTTTTCTACTGTACAGACCGTATTTTCTATTGCCCTACACCTGCATGCCTAACACCCAAACACTTTCTTTGTGTCACAGCTTTGTGTGAATGTTGTGAAGCGACTTGTGAAAGAAGCTACCGGGCTATCTTCAGGCCTGAGGAACAATAACTTTTTTGGGATATATATGTTTTAGAAGTTCCAAGGTGTCAGAGCTCTGAGAGTCTTTTATTAGTTATTCAGAGATGCAACTATCAGCTATGACTTTTTTAATATGCTTTGTATATCTGATGAAAAGTCACTTTTGTGACACAATACAGCTCTTTTTTTATTGGTTTGTCAGTCATATAGTGTATTATTTGTGTGCTAAATTTTATCCAGCATCTAGTACTGCTGAGTAATGCACAGTTTTAACACTGTATGTTTTGATCCATAGTGCTTGTGCTTTAACCTTTGTGCTGTGCTGAAAATCCTACACCTAATTTGGTGTTCCCATTTAAAAACGACTGGCCTTTTAAAAACTGCTTGTAAATCTCTCATTATGCTATAAACAAATCTTGGGTTTAAACTTTTTGTCTCAATTCTTGGGTTCAAACTTGTTTTCTTGCAATTAGCACAGGTTTCAAATTTATTTTTGTTACTGATTTATCATAGGCCTCATTGATCTGAGCTTATGCGTCTCATTTTTTGAGTGACAAAGCATTATTTGTGGTTAATTTTAACGATGCTTACTCAAAAACTGAGGTGCATAAGCAAGTCGATGAGGCCTATGCCACCAGTTTTTTGTAGTCTGGTCATTTGTGATAAAGAACAATTTTTTTGGGGAGGTTGAATATAACTAGCATTTTCTGGAAAAAGAAAATCCTCACCAGGTCAAAATGACCGGAACACAACATTAGGGTTAAAAAGGCCATTAGTTCTAACATTGGCTCACATTAGATGAGTTAAGGACATGAACTAAAAACAAGGATTTCAAAATAAAAATAAAAAATAACAAAATTACACGAACAGGAGAACACAAGACGGAAAATGTAAAATGCTTATTAATTAGTGTTACTGTAGATAGCAAGAAATCTATTCTTAAATATTTTTTATCTTAAATCAATATTTACCTTAGATATTAAATGTAAAATGTATTTAATATCCAAATAGTCTGATAGTCTTGAAGCTGTTAAAGCAAGCTGCTATGTATTCTGCTACATGGCTGTTTTTTAAATCATATTTTACATGCCTTTATCTTGTTTTTCTCCAGGAAAAAACCACAGAGCAGAATGGCTGTAATTTTTCAGGTTCTATTGCATTGTTTTATGAGAGCTGTTATCATTTTATCATTTCAGAGGGCAGTAAACTTGACTTTCTCTAGTTATAAATGTATCCATTTAAATTATGCTGACGTTTAGTAGGCACGGCAACATTAAATACAAGCAATCAAACATTTAAGAGTAGATAAAATCTAAAAGAAATGAGCTGTTTTAATGTGAAATGTGCTTATTATAAAATGCATATTACATTTTCTTGAGATCTACAATATATTAATGACTGCACGTGGACAGCATAATATACTGTTTTCTTGTGCTGTTAAGTGACTAAACTTAGAGTTTTTAGTTGTATGTCAAAAGTGTTCATTGCCCTAAATACTTCCCCTCATACTACAAAGTAGTGAAGCATTCTCAACTCACAAACAGCAAATCCACATGATAACCTCCTTAATTAATATCCATAAGGAGGGTGTGGTCTCCTCACTCGACCCAAAACATTCAGCGACAACAACTACCGACACAAATTACCACAAATATGGTACAACATGTTTAAGACATGATCGACAAACTGACAAACTGTAATTACTCAACAAGAAACATTATTCGAACATGCTAGATGTTATGAAGAGCTTGTGTGTTGATACAAACGATCAAGTACTCAGTATTACCACCGTTTTCCAAAGAAGAAATTCCTGTGACTTGTTCCAGATTTTCCACCCACAGAAGATGTAAAGCAGAAAGAAAAAGGGCACACACAAAGCAAGGGAGGTTAATAAATTTTGCGCATACTAAAAATGTTAGCAGAGTAAAAACCATACTGGGCCTTTCATGCATAAGAGTGTGGTTTCTCAAGAAAATGGCCGTGTCAGCGTTTTGCTCGGGCCCTGCGCTCAGAGTGCGCTCACTGTGAAACTAACATTATTTCATTATCAAATCAATCTGCTCTGACATTTATTGCATTTTTAATGAAAACTCAGAAATGTATCCACCACCAGCCTCTCCCTGCTTGCAACAGTTAATTCAGAATTTTCCTGATTTACAGCAAAAATGACTCTCGGCAGTATTAGCAGTAAAATGAATGTTACTCGACCATTATTGTGTTTTGCACAGAGTCCATTCACACTCCCACGGTCACCACTTCTGCAGGGTAATAAAACCTTCTGATGTGTAAGCTAACATGTATTTGAAGACTTTTTAGTCTCTTTATACAGTCTAATGTCATTTTCCTATACCTTTTATTACCTTACAGGTTGATGAGCTGATCTTCTCTCCTCATATTTCCCTGTCCATGCTGAATTCTGAGTAGGAGGGCTATCCATCTGCCTGCAGACCACACAAGACGGCTCATAAACAAATGCAGTCCTTGTGCATTCCCGATAGACTGTCTCTCTGAAAGTACACTTAGTTTTGATGCAAACGCACAGTCTTTTAACATATCCACGTTATTTTTACCATAAGAGTGGACTTATGTTAGTCTGCGAGTTTGTGCCCAGTTATATTAGATGTACAAAAACATTCCGTTATGCTGCTTAATATTGCAAACGGGCATTTCTTATATTATTTGAATACATTATGATAATCATGGACACACTGTACAAAACCAGTCATAAACAGTCATAAAGGTCATTTTTTGAAATTGAGATTTATGCATCTTATGCATCTTTTATATTTGGCCGAGATACAACTATTTGAAAATCTGGAATCTGAAGGTGCAAAAAAATCAAAATATTGAGAAAATTGCCTTTAAAGTTGTCCGAATTAATTCCTTCCCAGTCAACAATTTGATCTCACAATGATGTCACCATGAGCTCACACAATTCTCATGGTGTGGTCACAATGTGTGTGTCACAGTGAGCTAAAAGTGTAACCACACAGGCATAAAAGAAAAATCTATAATTTTGACCCATTCAATGTATTGTCGGCTATTGCTACAAATATGCTACCCGTGACTGATTTTGTGGTCTAAGGTCACAAATAGTTTTACCATTTACTTTTAGTACCTAGAGCATCTAATAAATGGGAAGTCTCGCACAATCAAAGAAAAGTTTACTTTAGCTTGGCAAAATAAGGTGGATTCTCCATTTCCCCTAATCTGTTGTTATTGCTGTCTACAGTAGTTGTTGTTCCATCTGTTTGTTTTTTGACTGTGAGACAATGGGCCTGGGCAGTGTTGCCAAACTAATTGTGCCCCAAAAAAAAAAAAAAACTCAAGGAGCATGTTTGAGCTGAATGTACATTGTACACATGGTTAGAAAAATCTAGGGTATGCGTATACGCACCTACTACACCCTAGCTAGCGCATGTACAAAAACTGTATACTAAAGTATACTTTTGGCTTTACGTTGTGGTGTGGTAACTGTTCACTATTTCTTCCATATTAAGATATGCTATTTCGTATTCAGCCACTGTCTTTATGAGAGCACCAACACATATGCATGTGGCTTCATTTGAAATGAGTAAAATCTACAAAATACTGGTCATGTGCTGGTTTTAAGCTGGTCCTTACCTGGTCATGTACTGGTCCTAAGGTCCTAAGCAACTAGGTCCTGCTCAGGACCAGCTTTGGAACAGTACATGACCAGCTTAAACCAGCTCATAACCAGCTTAAACCAGCTCATAACCAGCTTAAACCAGCTCATGACCAGCTCAAACCAGCAGCCATGCTTCAAAACATACCTAACCAGCATATGCTGTTTTTTTCAACAGGGTAAACACATGCTTAACAGCTGCTCAATATGAACTAGAACTATGGAACAATATTATTTTTTAGGGCTGTCAAAATTAACTATGTTAATGCATGCATTTCACTTTTTAATGTTTTAAAAGCAGTCCTCTCCCCTGACTCTCTTTTGATATGATTAACAGAGCCTAAAGGGCTGTCACAGAGACAGATATGATTTCTCTCTACACCTATTTCAGTGTTATCTGTCTGTTAGGTAGAAGTGACATTTCATGTATGCTATTCTAAAATGATCATTTACAGCAGCTTTAATTATCTTCAAAGCTGAACAAGTACAAAATATCAGCCAAGAGCAAAACACTTTGTCATTTGCACAAACATGAACCAGAATTTCATCAGAGCACTGCAGCAACAAAATACTTCTTTGTTACACATGTAAAATTAATCACAAGGTAGGGGGGAAAAGTAATACTATTTAATTATTCTGCCAGTACAGCAAATATAAATAAACTTGAATAAAAGATACATTCTTTGAAAATCTTGTCTTATGCAGCGTTGCTGTCACGAGTTGCTGCTGGAAGGAATGATGGAAACGTGGATAACATAAACGGTATTTAATGAGAGAATCACAGGGGTAAATCCACAACAGGAACAGGGGTATACACACGTAATCCAACAAGTAAATCCGACACATAAGGAACGCACAGACTGGAACTAAATACATGACTTAACGAGGCAATTGGGAGGAACACAGGTGAACAGAATGACTAATTAAGACACAACGAGGACAGGAATGACCAAATAAGGGCACATGAGGGAGAAACTGGGTCACGGGGGAGCACATGGGGAGCAAAACACCAAATGTCCAGTCCTGACATTTGCCCCCCCCCCCCGGAAGGTGCATCCTCGCACCGTAGAACCAACAGAGGGAGGGACGGGCGGGAACTGGGAGGAGGCTCAGGAGGAGGACGGACACCCGGGAGGGGGCCGGCAGACAGAGTCCAGGGAGGTGACGACGGAGGGAGGAGCCAAGGAGGAAACAGGAGGAGCCAGGGCGGATCAGACGGAGGAAGGAGCCAGGGAGATGACAGGAGGGACTTGGAGCATGCGGCGCCAGGTGGGACCCAGGCCACAGCCATAATGGCGACCCACAGTGGAGACGACGGAGGGAGGAGCCATGGAGGAGGAAGGGCTGACGACTCCAGGGGGCCAACCGACTGCGGCGGAGCAGGTGGCGGAGGAGCCCAAGGCGGAGACGGAGAGCCGATGAGCCAGGGCGACGGGGAGGATCCAGAGGGGCAAGGCAGAGCAGATGGCTCCGGAGCCGGAGCGACAGAGGACTGAGGAGGAGCCGAAGGGATGGAGGAGCCTGACAGAGCGTAGGTGGGCGGGCATTTGTGAGCCTCCGGGCTTTCAGGGCTGGTGTGCACCGCCCACACACACCAAATTGCGACTCCCAGCAAGGGGAGCACGACTGACAGAGGAACGACTGGACTGAACTCGGGAACTGAGTCACTCTCTGGGTAGTACGGGGAAACAGGAGCCCACTCTGGGCTAAACTCAGGAACTGGAGCCCTCTCTGGGCTAAACTCAGGAACAGGAGCCCTCTCCGGGCTAAACTCAGGAACAGGAGCCCTTTCAGCCTTCCACATTCCCAGATCCATTAATTGCTCACCCTCAGCCACAGTGCAGGGGGCGGAGCTCCTCTCCACGCTCTCACTGTCCACGGCTTTTTCCCTCGTGGCGGGCGTTGTAGCCGGCTCACGGTGCAGGGGGCGGAGCTCCTCTCCGCGCTCTCACTGTCCATGATGCTCTTCCCCGTGGCGAGCTCTGTAGCCGGCTCTTGCACCTGGTCTGACGTCACAAGCTCGGGGGCGATCCTCAGCACTGTCGCTCTCTCTGGCGATGGCTCGTCGGTCGCAGCGGGTTCTGACTCTCCATCATCGGTGGGCTCGGGCTTAAGCTCCGCGCAGCGGGGAGATGGTGGGCTGGGCTCTGGGTCTGGCTGTGTTCTGGATCGGAGATAGACGCAGCTTAGTCCGGTGGTGTCTGAGAGGTTGACGGGGCGGTGGTAATTAGCCCCGATCCAGAACAGTGAGTTCAGCGCAGCGTCGTCAAACGCTGTTAAAACGGCGAGCTGGCTGAACTCAACCGCATACTCCAACAAGGAAAGGTCCTTGCGGGCTAGGGCGGTGAACTTGGCAGCGAGGGGATCCATGGGAAACACGTGGAAAACAGAAAACAAACACTGTAAAAAAACACGGAAAACAAACGAAGGGGAAGATGCAAATAAACAATTTTAAGGGTTGGGTCTTATGTCACGATTCGCTGCTGGAAGGAACGATGGAGACGTGGATAACATAAACGGTAGGGATGACTGACGCAAAACTGACGTTTCGACACGGTGTCGAGATCCCGAAGCACAGATGTTTCGAAACACTGCTCCAAAGTTTGATTCGAAATACCCATGTCTCGTGACTAAGCCGAATCAAAGCATCGGGGCGTTTCACAAGTGTTTCGAGACCCGAATCTGCTTTTGATCGACAGGGTCGGGAACAAACCACACAGTCGCACATCTGTCTTAACCTAACTCCCGCAAAGTATAAAAGTGGAGTTAATGCAGCAGAACAATTAATATATTTAAATAAAAATCTTTATATGTAAAAATGCTAGGTGTTGTGGCTTGATGTCTTTTATTAATGTACATTTTTTCATGACCAAAATAACATATTCACAAAGAGTTCATTGAGTTGTCAGAGAGATGTTACAACACATTACAACACATTACAAGAACAGAACAATAAAAACACAACATTCAGATGTTTATTATAATTATATACATGATATACCCGGGATTCAAACCTAAAGTGATAGGTTCTGACAACAGGCTAGTCGTGCACACTAACCACTCCCCCAACCCATATGGTGGGATAACAAGCACAACATATATGTTATAATTCGTCAATTCGCTTAACTCATTCGTTGTCAATGCTGTTTCAGAGCAATACTTGAAAATGACCACTAGGTGTCACTGTAGAGACGGGTGTCGAATTGTTTCGAAGCCTCTGCACATTTGCTTAGACTGTTTCAGTGTTTCATGATGCCTTGCTCTGCCCACCACTAATAAACGGTATTTAATGAGAGAATCACAGGGGTAAATCCACAACAGGAACAGGGGTAAACACACGTAATCCAACAAGTAGACCCGACACAGAAGGAACGCACAGACTGGAACTAAATACATAACTTAAGGAGGCAATTGGGAGGAACACAGGTGAACAGAATGACTACAACGAAGACAGGAACATGAACGACCAAATAAGGGCACATGAGGGAGAAACTGGGTCACGGGGAGCACATGCGGAACAAAACACAACAAAGACAGTCCAATCCTGACAGTTGCATCTCAAGTAAATTTATCTTGTTATAGATTTTTTTTTTTTTTTTGAAAATTTTAAATGAGACAAAAACATTGCATTACACATGCAAATAAGTATTTTATACAAGATTATTAGTAAAAAAATATAGTAGCTAATAACTTCTAAAAACGAAATATAATGATACTTAAATGCAAATAGAGTTTAATATATTCCTGTTTATATAAAGATGTGCAAGCCTCATAATCACAAAGAATGATTTGTTCAAAACAGAAGCTGTGCCAAGTGCATAGTTTAGTATTATTACAAGTCCCTATTTTCTACTTTCAGAGTAGACAGTCCCACCTCATTATGGATTTCATGATTCTGTACCCCTCAGCTGCCCCAATTCTTCTACCTTTTTAATATTTCCCCTTTGCTCTTGCTTTTTAACTGATCTTTTAAGTATTTCTCAGAGCAGAGGAGTTGAGCTGTAGCAAGAACTAATGAGCTGCCTCCTCTGCTGTCTTTCTCTCAACTAATATGACTGGCTTGGCTTTTAGTTTTGCCATTTGCGTTGCAAATGCTTTTTAAAATATCAAAAAAAAAAAGCACAGTCTCTATGTCATTAGCTTTTCATCTAATGAACATGCAAAAACATATGATCAAAGAACATATCTGCTTTCGCATGTGTCATTGTGGGACTATAACAAATACAAATATTTACGTTTTATTATTTTGAAGTTTTAAAGTACTTAAAGTACTTTCTTCTATCCATATGGGAAGACAGTTATAAGTAAACCATTTCTAAATTGATTCTTCCCAAAAGTAAACACCATTGCCCATTGGCTCAAACAATGGGGTTAGTTTAGATTGGGATTGACTGTTTGTGGACTAATTGCAATCAGCTGGAGTTGTCAGGAAAATAGTTTGAAAGCATAATTACATTATTTTTGAAATTCTGGTAGTGATGCTACTGGTGAAGAAATGGCACACTTCACTTTAAAAAGTTTATAATGGCACATTTTCTACAATTTGTTTCTGGAGTTCCTTTAGTGCAAGTCCTTTGAGTGTTTATTCACAGCTGAAGAGATTGAGCCATTTGAATATATATTCCTGATGGCAGCAGATTATAGCATTCGGGTCCATTCCTATTCCCCTACTTTTGACAAGAATTGCCATTGTGTGCATAAGTTTCCATTAAAACTGAAAAAAATCTTTCATTAACTTGGTTTAATAACTAAGAACATTAGCATTTTAATAGTCATCCTTTATTTCGCAGCACATACAAAGAAACTAAAGGGTAGTTCATCACACAGGGCTCATCTAACTTGTCTTTTCTATCCCCAAAGACATTCAAGTAGAGAATTTCTCTCACTTAGAGAGATTCAGGTGTTGACATCGAAGCAGTTTAATGTAACAAGAAACGAGTAGTTCTTTCTCAATTCTTTATGCTACTTCAATGTGATCTCATTAGTAGGGGAGACCGAGGATGGATGTACCACTCTGTAACTCTAAGTTAACGGTCTGTAAGTCTGTGATCTTATTTTCCATTATGTGTCTCAAACTTCAATATAAGTTTCCCCATATATCTGCTAAAAGTTATAGTTGTTTTGAAACAAAATATCCCTAAATCCGTTGAAAGTAAGACTGGTGTTACAACCTACAAATAAATAAATATGAATAACAACACCCATTATTTAAATCATTTTAATTTAAAGGGGTCATATGACGTTGCTAAAAAGAACATTATGTTGTGTATTTGGTGTAATGCAATGTGTTTATACGGTTTAAGGTTAAAAAAACACATTATTTTCCATAAAATGTACATTAATTTGCTCCTCTATGCCCCGCCTTTCTGAAACGCGTTGATTTTTACACAAAGCTCATCGGTCTGAAAAGCGAGGTGTACGCTGATTGGCCAAAACAGGAAAACAAAGCCAAAATGAATCCTGGCCAGGACGCGGTCCTGGGAAAATGGCACGTTTGGTCACCCTAGGTTGAACTGTTCTGGAACAGTGTTGTAAATACAACTTAACCACTGATTTGTAGTTGTGTCCTCTTTTGGAAGGCCAAACAAAGTAGTTTCACTTTCACAACGAAACACACAGCGTCACACACGGCGGGCTTCAGTGAGCGGAGGCGGGCGGGCTTGAGAACGGCGCGGCCGGCGGATTCGACGAAGGAAAGGCCGGCGGGCTTGTGGCAACCACATGTAACGACCCCGGGCTGGCCTCCGCTTCGTCCACGGTGAAAGCCGATCCGGCGATCCACAGTGTGAAGTTGATGTATTTCCTCAGCGACCAGCACGGATCAGCTCCAGGCATGACGAAGCGGATATCGTCCTCTTTTGGAAGGCCAAACAAAGTAGTTTCACTTTCACAACGAAACACACAGAGTGTCCACGACATGGGGGCAGCGGCAACAACAATACTACAGCGAGAATAAAAGTTATGCCTTCTTTCTTTGCGTGAACAATAGGGCGACGTTATGCAAATCTTCCCACACAGTGACGTAGACATGTGGGGGCGTGTTTAAACAAAGGCATTTCAGGAGGGCCTGGACAAGTCTTAAATTTTATAAAGAATATCTCTTTGGGTTTGAGACTTTAGTCTTAGCAACTTTTGGGATCTTATGCACGAACAGCTTGTAACACTCCAAAGAGAAAGGAAAACTTGAAATTGCATCCTATGACCCCTTTAACCTTTTTTTCCATTCACTGGTCAATTTTGAAATTTTTGGTCTTTTTTGTTTCCATTACATGTCCACAACATTGTTTTAAATAGATAAAATAAATTGTTTTATTTTCATAAGCTTTAAACATTTGAGTCTGTAGATTTCAATAAAAATACATATCTTTGAAGACTGTTTTATTTCTATCAATATTCTAAAGTTTTTTTAGTGGTTTGCTTGTATGTGATTGGCCTGGCATATAACATTTTCTTCTAAAAAAAATAATGTATTTTTTTGGCGGTTGACCTTTAATTTGTCAACAAATTTACACAATCATTTTGAAGCTGGATTTTTCCAATGTTCATATTTTTGTTCAAGAAATGTATGCAAAATAGTGTATATTTAATTAGATAAGCCTTGTTTGCATATTTAAACATAACATTTCAGAAAACTTAAAAAAAAAAAACTATTGTCTTAATGTATTGTGTTATTTGTGTATTATTATTATTATTATTATTATTATTATTATTATTATTATTATTTACCACCCTATTTGGTGTTTAATTTAATTTAATTTAATTTAATTTAATTTAAAAAAAATACGTGAAAGTGTGAAAAGTAAAAACCTGTCTGGTCAACAATGATATTTACATTTTTTTAAAAATATATAAACTTGTGTAGATGTTATATATCAAATTAAACAAGACAGTCTGCTAAATCTGATGATTCACATGCTGTCATTTACCGTTCTTTAACTAAGCATATCCCACAGACAAAAGCAGAATAAAAGGAATAAAATTGTGAGGGGGAAAAAAACAACCTAGCCTCCAGTCTGTTCCAGATTTTGGCATACAACCGGAAGCTTGCTCATGCGGCAGCCTGGGGACTGATTGACCGTTACATGGTGCAATCAGCCTGCCCATATTACAACCTGCAATCAGCCAAATTCCGCAGCAAAAGCCATGACCTCTCCCACTATTTAATCAAGACTCACCCCCTCCTTTCTGCAATTAGAAGCAATTGTTCCTGGATGATATCTAAATTCGTCTGTGATTAAGGAGCCTTGATTAGGCTTAATTAGGTTCGGACTGTTGTTATGTCACAAGAAAACAGAGCTTGTGAACGACTATGCTGAACAAACGAAAAGCACTGCACAATGTCTCTAGTTAGATTTGTCAGTGTTGAATATTTGGAGACAGCACAATCCGTACAGGGGGAACAACATACAATATTCTCAAAAACACCAACTCTTTCTGCTTTTGCCCGTCTGTGAAAATCTAAAAATGTGCCTGTTTTTTGTTAGACTTAGCTTCGATTTTTCACGTCACTGCTGCTCTGAATAGAAGCAAACCATATGTTATGGGAAAATAAGGGCCGGTTTTGTCCACTTGCAGTCAGACAACTTTGAAACACTTTTGCTTGCGCTCACCTAGCAGGCCACTGACCTTTCAGCAAGAGAAGCCGAGCAACCTTAGCAGAAAAAGAATGCCTGTGACGGCAGAAAGGTTGGCACAGCTGGACTGGTAATTGCTTTGCTGTACCCAAAAGCACCCTTGATGCTACACAGCAAAATTGGCTGTCGAATGCTTACTTCTCCAGTGACTCACAGTCTGTGACTAGTTTGTCCACCTCTCTATTACTCTGCATTGAGCAGCATCATTAACAACTTGAGTATCATAAAGTGCTGAAGACTTCTGTTTGATGTGTTCAAGTAAGATATGGGAAACAAATGTTTCAAAATTACATCTGACACAGCACTTATTGTCTAGTACTGGGACAAAACTGGGAACAGAATGTATCAAAGAATGATTTTGGATGAATGCGTATGCTTCGCCTACTGTTTCTTCCAATTTCTCACAAAATGTGTGTTGTTTCTCGCCTATCACTCAAGATGACTCCGCACTATCAGATATAAAAAATAATGTGTCTGACAGTGTTGACAAAATAACTGTAATTTTGCACATCACACATACTATAATATATTAAATATACTGTGGAAGCAATTTATTTATTTATTTTCTGATGTTGCCAGCTATAGGACCTACTTAAAATAAGGAAAGTCATTCAAAAGTTACACATTTTTTTTCTTTTATAAATGTATTCACAATTAAAAAAAAAAAGTATAAGCACAATTTCTTATTAAACTAATCCTCGTATATTTCAAATTTATGTAATACTGGTTAAAGAAAATAGTTATAACTGTCTGTAAATAAGTAGAAAATCAAAATAAATGGTACATTTGTGGAAAAATGTAGTGATCATCACTGAAGTAGAAGTGTTGATATTTTAAGAACTAATTGAAGGAAAAGGTGTCAATCAGTGATACAAAGTTTGACTAAATAAATGGGAATTAAAGGTTGCATTACCAGTGTTGTTATTGTTAACTAAAACTAAAACTATTAAAATTATTAATCGAAATAAGACTGAAATATATTATAAACAGTAAGTGAAAAACTATAACACTATATAAATAATATTATAATTACAAGTTACATGAGATTCTGATGTACAAGAATAACAATACTGCTATTCACAATACTTGAAAAAAACTACCATTATTTCTACATTTCATCACAATGTCTGCTGTATAGGCTAATATTACTGTTGTTTGTTAATGACAAATAAACACCAATTAAAAATATTGCAAAAATAGACTGCACACACAGTCTCCATCTCCAGAAATGAATGAGGTTTCATATTTTTCTGAATATCAGCAGCATTAGAGGGTCTAACACAGCACCGCAGGAGTCTGTATTAGTTACAGCAGTGGAGCTAAAGGTCAGAACTAATAGCTTGTAGTGGTTTGCTGTGGCATGTCTGCAGTGGAGTGCTCTTTCACAAAGCGAGCATCATGCACTCTTTAATGGACCTGTCAGTTGTCACGCTGTGCTCAAAACACAGAAAAATTCCCAGATACCACAGTTAAGTCAATTAAGAGCCCTGCCATTAACCCATTAGCCGATGTGGCAGTAGATGAGATTCGAGTCAGCTCAGTCAGCGGGTGAGATGTTCACTGTTGTAATTATATCACTCTGTTGTGTCAATTATTGAAACGCAGAAACAATGTGATTGTTATAATTTAGAGTGACTATTGGAACAAGCTCCAACTGAGACATTTATTAAACAGAAAGTATTCTTATTGTCATATTACTGTACTTGTTGACAGTAGACACTTTGCTTAAAAAAAAAAAAAAATTATATTAATAGGCAAACCTTGTTTTACCCCTGTCAAAGAAATATTCAGTTCAATACAAGCTCTATTAAGAATATTTGTCTTTTACAGGATACTCTTGACAACTAAAAATTTAGTTAATTTTAACTCAGAATTCACAGTAAACCGGGCCAGTGTTCCAGAGGGTTTAAAAGCAGAAATGTTAAGGAAACTGGTTTCATTGTAAACTGGTTATCTCATGTGTAAACTGTTTCTAATTAAATGATGAAATTAATGATGATTAATTGTTTTCCTCCTGTAACATACAGTATGATTTATTGGGGTGAAGGAAGTCGAGCCAGTCAAAACTAGGACACCAAACTAGGAAACCAAAATGTTGAATTATTTTCTCACTGATGAACTTTTAGGTAAAAATAAGTTTAAAGATAAAGTAATTTATATAGATAAATAAAGAAAGAACAAAAAGTGTCCTGGTTAACAATAAATCCTCGGTATTCATAAGCTGACATTTCACAGTATGCATCACAATTTTTAATATACAAATAAGTACATTAACCGAAATGTGGTGTCAGTGTCATTGATTGAACGAATGCAGCATACAACCTAGCATTGCACATTATTACATAGTGTACTGTCAAGATTTTCCCATAATGGACTTTTCGGTGGTCTATAAAGGTAACAAAAAAACAGTCTTGTCTTCTCTCCAATACACACGTTTTTCATCACCATTTGACATTTTCTCAATTTCTCAAAACATAGATTGATGTAATTAGAATCCAAAAAATAAGACTCATTACCCCTTTGCTAAGTGCTAGTTGGTTAGACTAAAATACAGTCTTAACATAGAGGCTAGGTTTATGCAATTGGTCCAGTTTCTTGCACAATCAATCCAGCAAACAATCCAAAGGCAAAAGGCGAGAACAGGTCAAAAGTAACTGCATTTTGCTTAGCTAACAAATTCAAATATCCATCCAAGAAACAAAAATCGGTCACACTTTATATTAGGTGGCCTTAACTACTATGTACTTGCATAACATGTATGTAAGTACAAATTATTAATTTAAATGTAAGTACATAGTAGTTAAGGCCACCTAATATAAAGTGGGATCCAAAAATCTAACAAGAAAAAGTAGGGTTATGGTAAACAAGGCGAATGAGAGTAATGATTTACACCAGGGTGCACATGTAGGGCTAGTCATTGGCACATGAGCAATATCCAGAGAGGAATCTGTATTTATTTTATTTAGTCTCTCACATCTGCATGCCAAACTAGCTCTCGCATTAATCCTTCCTCACAGTCACACAGTCATGAGCTGAATGGGAGGGAAGCCAAACACTGTTTCTCATAAACCATAAACAGGTCAGCTTTGCATTGCTCGTACTACACAGTTTATCCTTTATTTGTTGCTTTTTACTTTCAGAGTAAATACTTGATTTCAACAGTACTTAGCATTCCATAAACAAACCACAGAGATGGTGTGTATCAACACTATTGTACTGTACTGTATATCATTAAGGGAAAACATGCACTGTAAGTTATTACCACAGGACACGTAACTCAAAGTAATTAACAAACACGACAACATGTCATTATAACCAGTTTTTATGATGTAAACAGGGAAATGTAGAAAAACTAAGAAATAGTAAAGTGGTAATTTGTATGGTTAATGCCACAAGAATGTGGGACGTTATATAATATTAGATAAAATAATATTTTAATAATAATAATAATAATACCCATATTTGCTTGTTCAGTGGAAGAACAGATGTTTGTTTATAATGCATATTATAATTTTATAACATATAGTTTTTCCGACTTTTTCTGCAATGGAAGAGGAGAAATTTGTAATCTTTTAATTTAATTTAATTTTACTTTACTTTATTTTTACCTAACCTTCATGTTGTGTTCTGCTCTTTTTGACCTGGAGAGGATTTTCTTTGCCCTGAAAATGCTATTAATGTTATAACATTGGACTAAAACTTACCGACTTTTACTCACTCAGTTAGCTCACAATCCCAATTTTTCCCCCACATCTTGTTACACTTGTGGTATTCCCTGTCAAAAATGACAGGCCTACAAAAAAGCTTAAACATTTCTTGTTATGCTATATTTTCACCAAATATTGGATTCAATCTTTTTATCAGGTTGTTTTCTGACAATATGCACAGGTCAGTCAGTTCCAAAAATACATACAAATACAAAGAATGACAAAACCTGTGCTAATTGAAAGAAAACAAGAAAAATGAAACCAAGATTTGGTTATAATATAACATAATGAGAGATTTGCAATCAATTTCTAAAAGGTCCATCATTTTTAACCAGATTTTTTTTTTCAGCAGAACACAAGGGTTAAGTTGTTAAATGTAAGAACATACAAGATTTCTAAAAGCAGTATATGGCAATGTCTGTGGTATTGAAATGGTTGTATGGACACTGTGTTACAACACACTCAAATGCACTTTTCTGAGAGTAGTTTGATGTACCTTCCCATCATCAGTGAAGCACTTTTAGTGCAAGTATGTGAACTGGATTGCAGCCACTACTTTATTGAGGGGGCCCTTTGGCAGTTTACAGATGGAGCTACAGCCCTGAATGTCACACTGACATTGACTGAAGTACCAACTGGGTCGAAGGATTGGGTCAGACAATTGTTATCATATTCAATGGAAGATCCCATTGATGAGACCAAAATAGTATGATATTACAGACACCCTTTGGGAAAAAGGATCAGCCAGTTCTACATTAAATACAGTAATCCTCAAGCAAAGATATAACCAAATAAACACAAACATATTTAGAAAACCTTATGGACTAATTTAATTACAAGACATCTGAGAATTAATAGGCAACATCAGTAACACACGTATTGGTCACAAGTATAGGATACCCCTTTTAATAAATTGGCTTGACTATTTAAACTAGACACAATACTGCTTTAAATAATACACTCATTAACCAGTAGAATATAGTCCTATTATGCTCTAGGCAATTTGACAATGAACAAAGTAAGATCCATATATAAATTATTTACTGAGTCTTGTGTAGAAGAACTTGCCAAAGCCCAGGCATGAACTCCACTGAACACCTTTGGGATGAACTGGAACAAAGACTGTTGGCCTCATCACAAGTATTTGTTATAGCAGCAAAGGGAGGAACTGATGCCTATAATTTGAAATTAAATGTAACACATATGGGTGTAGTGTTCAGGACTTGTACTTCTGGCAAAATATTGTAGTATGTAAAACATTGGAAACTGATTTTGTTATGTCACAAGACTGTGTAGTAATATATCTTTTTTTTATTTTGTGATTTTAAACTGTGGTTGCCTTGTAACCTTTGAGTACGGTGAGCAGTTCACTCTAGGGTAAAATGACTATACATTTGATGTGTAATTTCTTTCAGACATGAATAGATTCTAGACATAATTATAATGAATTGTTGGTGAATAGGACACAAAAAAATCACATTATAATTTTTCAAGATCATTGAACTTTTTTGGGGGGTTATTTAAAGCAGTCATAGTAACATTTTGGATGTCCCCCTAATCAAACACACCTGATTCAAGTTGGAGACCACTGCTCTAAAGAATTCTAGGGAGAAAAAAAAAGTTGAGGATCTTTGTTGAACTCAATAGGTTCTCCCCGACACAGGCTATTACTGTTTTACCCTGAGCAAAAAACGGTTCACCATTGTAAAATCAAATGCTGCAGGGAAAATAGAAAGAACATTGATTTAAAAAATCTTGCGAAAAGCATCTTGGGGATCATTCACATAAGGGAAAACACTGTAAAAAAAAAATAAAAAAAAATAAATGTTGAGAAGTCTTTTCACCAAAATACCTCATACAGCTAAAATGGTTGGCTTTGCACTATATATATATATATATATAAAAAAATTAAAACATCAACGCAGCAAGGGGTTTGTGTAATTGTCCTCAGTAATTCAGCCAACTTGAGTTTGTTTTTTGATTAAATGCTGTATCTTTCAGTCAATAAACTTGTCACTGCAGCTACAGATCTCTTACTCAATAAATTTTCAATTATCAACAAAGGAAACTTTCTTTATCTTGCAGTTTTAAGTGACTGATTGCCTCTTAAGAATTATTCTTACAAGACCCAGAAAACATTTCAAACAAACAGATTCCTCCTCATACATTTAACAATCGCCCTTACGTAAAGATGAGCATCACCACATAACGAGAAACTAACGATAACAACAACAGCATAAAATAAATCCAGCATCGACACAACTCTCCTATAACAATAGCCATATAATGTATTCAAGCTTTGTCCAGCTTTCAACTTTCTGAGGGTAGTTGGGCCATCATTTTGTCAATTATTTTCAAATGGTCTCAACACACAAAGGCTAATTTTGTTGATGCTATAATAAACAAATAGATGAGCAAACTTGCTGGCTGAAGTAGCAGTTCAGTAAATCTAATTGCATGATATGGCATGTAACTAACTTCAAAGCATAGCAATTACTTGGATTTTTACTGTGAAGAAGTCCATTTGTATATGCTTAAATTATGTTTTAGGATGCTCAGATGTCTCCATTGAGTTCAATATATTTCTGTTTATACAAACATGTCAGGAAAACACAAAAGTGTTTTGTGGTGGGAAAATCCAAATGGCAGCAGCTTGTTTTCATGCGTATCAGGGGAGCAATTGCATCTGCTCCCCCAGGTCTTGTTCTTCCTGTAAACTAATGTGAATGTGATAACGGATACACATTATACACACAATGAAGTGAAGCTCATGACAAACAAACACCAGTGTAGTTGGTAAATGAGCATTGCGTGTTGGGCAAATGACTCCCAGGTGCCCAAAAGAGTGAGAATCCCATCACCCACATCAACAGTTCACTGTTGTACTTGCATGTTTTCTAGGCCAGCACAGATTAGATAGACTGAACTATAAGATCTCGAATTCTAGATATCAAATTTCAATGCCAACACAAAGAAGAAATAACAAACTGCCAAAAAATAAAGGCATTTTAGGCAATTCAGTAGTGCTACTATTGGGATTAGTCCTATTGAAGTGTTAATATAAATGATAAACACTTGATGAAGAACCGTTCAGTCGAAACACTACTTCATCTCAGCTTGACTGCATTGAAAAGTGTGCAGCTGATTGTTTGTTTTCACAAGAAGAAATTAATTCTTATTAAATGTAAGTCCTTCTGAGAGCTATTTCACCAGCAGTCTAGCTATTCTTCACTGCAGCATTCTAGCCATTAAACCCAAATAGAAATCTGAAGTTCAAAGTAAATAATCAAATAAGGTGCATATGATATGGAACAAGCTATTACAATAATGTGCAGACACTTTTTTACTGTATTTATCAAGACTGATTATTGTGGTCTGTCAAAGGACACTTGCAATGGATAAAAACAACAACAACAACAACAACAAACAAAAACATTTAAAAAATCTTTCAAATGCAGTTCACTAATTAGAAGTCTATTTTCAATTGGCAGGACGCTCTGTTCTGTAACTGATTTGATTATTCTTTAATTTCAAAATAAATCCAGAGCTTTGGACACAAACCACAACACTTACACTGACCATCTGAGCTGTTGAGGATATTTTGGCCGATGTAAGTGTCTGCTGAGAAAAAGAAGCCAGAATGTTCAAATCACACTGAGCTCTTTTACAAAACATACACATTGTTCTACAAATCTCGTACTAGTGTCTCTCCACATTACATGGCGGCAGAAAAGAACAGGAAAAGAGAGTAACTCTGAGAAGAACCTCACTTTGTATGCATTTTTCATGGACTACAAGTACAAAATCATAGCGTAGACATAGCACTGATCCAGAGAGATTCCTGAAGTCTGTGGCATCTTAAATGGCCATTTTAATACCTTCATCTTAATAACTACATACATTTACATATGGTAGACCGTTTCCATAGCAGAATACAAAATAATAAAGGTAATTGAGACTTTTTATCACTCAATTCTGAGAAAGAAAAAACAAAACAAAAAAAAAATAGGAACTGGGTTTGTCTCACAATTCTGATTTTATGAGAAAGAAAGCAAAACTCTGAATTGTGATATATAAGTGCAGAATTGAAAGAAAACGCCAATTAAAAGAAAGCAAATAAAATTCAATTACATCTCATTGTTTTCCCATTGCAGAAACAGGCTTCCATAGCTACCAGGTTTACTTTATGAAACATTTCATAACCAAATACTCATATTCTTATAATATACCATAGAGAAATCATAACTGTGTACTAAAAAAGGAAGACAGAAATCAAGCACTAAGCTACAACTATCTTTTTTCCTTTATTTAAATGTTGTTTAAACGTAACCCCATCTACAAATAAACTCTTTACAGAAGCCTCTGATCAGGAATAAACATTGGAATAAAATGTCAAATTGACTGAATCTATGAGCTCATGTTTTGCCTCAGTCTTCAATGTTTTAGACGTATATCATAATGTTGACGTTTAGGCTCATTAACATTTTAAGAAAAAAGGGCATTATGCAAATTAACATCTTATCTTCAGCACAAAACGCACTTAAATGGTTTCCCTGAGCCTCCAAGTGTGTCACTGACTTTTTGCAAAATGCCATTTGCTGACATAAACCACCAATCTTCTGTACAAACCTACACTATAAATTTCAAAGCTCCATGGTTTGCATTGAAGAAACTAACACATTTTTACATTGTGAAATATCTAATTATTAAAGAGAGAAGCTTTAAAGCAAAACATTGCAAAAAACATTGTTTTCCACTTTCGTTACAGAAGCCAAAGTAATCTATCATAACTTAAAACAAACATGAGGGTTTCAATTCACACTGTGGCTAATAACTAAACAAGACAAATAAACAAGACACACCTGGGAAGCATCAGGACAGGACTAGGGAACAGACAAAAAAAGAATGAAAACAAGCACTTCAGAATTAAAGTTATCAGGTCACATCAATTAAAGCAATGACAACAATGTTCAACTTTATGTGAAGTATAGAATGCAGATTTTATTTGCTAAATTTGTGGCAAAATCATGACCTTCCTTATATATAAAATTATACCCACACATGTTCAGTTATGGCCTTTGTCATGCTCCCTTTCTCCCCATTGTTTCCTCAAATTTCATGTACAATAAATGCACAAAAAAAAAAAAAAATAAAAGCATTTTTTC
>NW_015656585.1:3498524-3511893 GCF_001515625.1 Sinocyclocheilus rhinocerous
GCACAAAAAAAAAAAAAAAATACATGCATATATCATGTCCAAAGGATGAATAACATATTGGATTTGCATTTGCAGCTATGATTTTTGAAGATGGATATGATCCTTGAGGTCATGCCTGACTGACAGATATGATATATACAAGTACTCATGTCAGCGTTTCCATCATGTACTTTACTTCCACAATGAATGTCAAACACACTGCCATACCATGAAAGACCAGCAGAACTCTGCCTTTATACATGACAGGAGAACTACAGGATCAGCCAGTGAGAGCAAGAAGGATTGACAGTTTTTTTTTCCATATATTTAGAATACATAATGCAGACATGTTTGAGGATTTTCAGAAAATGTGGAAAAGGAAGAGATATTTATACAGCCAAAATGTGAAAATTATCTGAAGTGATTTTATTTTTCTGCATGCTACTAAATCACCACAAATCTGGTAGATGAGCTCTTACAGCATTGTTTTAACAAACTTACCTACATTGTTTTGCATAAGTGGGTAAAGTTCTCTATGTTGTTGCTTAGGAACATATCCAATTAAAATACACCATATGGTGCAGAGTGCGATCTTCACCTTACTCAATTTAAACCGACTGAGGCTCGATAAACACATTTATATCCTTACATATATGTGCACCTGTAAATCACTGTTGTTTATCTGATGTGATAGGCAGGATGGAGACAATGATTTGCACTGCATGAGAGAAACTTCACACAGAGTATGCCCTGAAAACTACCGGCATTCCAAAAAAAAAGTCTACCCCCATGAGGCACTGAATAATTTGCACACTGGTGACAGAAAATGTGAAAACTTGATACAACATGCTAATAGTTCTAGACTTGTAAGTTTGTCCCATGGCAGTATTTTCCACAGAGCACCATTTTAAAGACATTCCGTTACTCTGTAGCCATATGAAATATCTCTGCTGTTATTTCTGGGATTTTCCCGGGGTGAAGGTGGAATATGGCACCTCCCAATATGGCACCCCATATGTGTGAACCATGAATAAAGCTGGTGTTAAAGCACAGAGCAAGGTCCCTAAGCTAGGCTGATCTTGTACTCTCACCTTCACTGGGGCTTTGGGTGCACTTGAAAGTCTGTCTTGCTCTCCCTTCCCACTGTTAACTTCACCTTGAGATGCCCATCCCCAGCAGCACAGAGATTTGTCATCCAGAATGCTGGGCCGAAGTGAAGGGCCAACAAAGTGTAAGCCTGGGAGCTTGGCCAGTGATAATTCCAGGAATGCAAATCATTGTTTGACTAATGAAAAGCATTTATCTATAGAGACACAATTTTGGCAGCAATTATGGTGAAGTATGCACATTTCTCAGTGTAGTAGAAGTGATACATGCACATACCAAATATGCCACAGTCATTTGATATATCACAAAGATGCAGTGCTGCTTTCCTTGTCTGTGGTTGCCCTACATTGCAGTATATTCAAAATACATCTATATCAGACTATGTGGAGTATGTCAGGTCTATGTGGATAGAGCTAACATTTCTATTAATCTCATTGGCAGTTGCTAAGCTTGTAATGATCCAGACGGGCATCTCAATAGGAATGAAAGGGCATCTTACTGACCTCAAACATTTGTAAAACATACAGTAGTGTACTCTGTTTAGTGTGGCTCTTTGCTTTGTCTAAAGTATTACATTTGAAAGGCTGTTTGAGGTACTTGTTCTGACATCCTACAAGGCACTGAGCCTCTGGATCCGCACCAGCCCCGCAGAGCAACAGAACTGCACCTAGGGGGAAAAGTACCACGTTCTAACTAAAAGAACTGACATCTAGTACATCGCTGCTCTCAGCTAATTACATTGAGCAGAATAAGGGGGAGGACAGGAAGTTGTGTGACGGTTTGAATAACAGTCGGTAGTGATGGTCCCTGTGCCTTGCCAGTCAAGACAACAGTTTACTTTGTTTGACAATATGCGCTTTACTCAGCTTGCTTTATTTCCTTTGTGTACCTCAAAGTGCAACTCAATAGTTCCTGTTGTCCCCTAATTCTGCTGTCTGAAGAAGAGCGTTACGCAGTGCCCCATGATGCCCACTCTCAGCTCAACTTTGATTATGCTGTAACCACTTGGAACACAAAGCTGCAACATTGATGCAATAGAGTGAAACACGCTCTGGATGTTTATTTGGTTTGGATCTGACAGCAGCACGAGGCCATCAATTTAATCTGTTGAGCAATAGCTTTTATTTTTGGCAATGGCTGCTGATGGTTGTTTGGTTTTTTCTTTCACCTTTACAAAAGATAAACAATCAAATATTGCAAGAAAAAATGACTTTTTTATTTAATTGGCATTCTAGCCTCAGGTCTGCAGAAGAGAGTGGAGTGGAGTTTACCTGTTAACTGTCCATGCATCAGATGAAACTGAGTGTTATGAGCTTGTCAGGGAAAAATCTATTTTTCTGAGAATGATGAGAGGGGCTTCAGCCATTTCTTCAGAGCTGAAGGAGGTAAAGGGTACAGCCACATGAAGCAATATGGAGAAATCGATTAATCTCAAACATGAAACTGTCATTCACAGAGCACCATGTACCCAGCAAAACAGACAGAGGCTTACAATTCAACTGAGGAGATTGGGATCTTGTGGTATTTACTCATGAAGCAGATTGCATGCTTTGACCTCTGCCTTTAAACTGCATCAGCACTGCTGGGTTTGATGTAAAAATGCAGAGCATGACATTATTTTATGCAAACATATGGATGTGTTATTCACCCCACGAATACATTTGACCCGGTCTGTGAAGTTTTGACTGTGGGCCCTGATTTTGTTCCATGATCCTTATGTTTTCATTTTGGTGAAGGGATTGATCATTTAGGATGTACACTGGGGATGTTTGGGGTCATTTTTGACCTTAGACATTAAAATGTGATTTTGTAACACGATCACGATCACGAACACTTTATTAATATTTTTACTCTACAGTCGTGCAGTGTTGGGGGATTTAGGGTAATTAGAAAATGTATTTGCCTCAATTTCTACAAATTTGTATACACATGTGGTGGGTGTGGGGGTCGTGGGTAATATCTTTATCTGTTTACCCCATCATGATGTCACCCCTTCAGTTTTGTGTGTATTCTGCAATATTTAGCAATTTGTATATAGTTCCCCATTAATTTCTATGGGTGATTTTTAGGGGTGGGGTGTGTGTGTGAGCATGAGTGTTCCACATTGTAAATGTAGTACAGTGCACTTAAAGGGTTAGTTCAGTCAAAAATGAAAATTAGGATGCATTTCACTCACCCCCGAGGCATCCTAGGTGTATATGACTTTCTTCTTTCAGACGAATCCAGTCGGAGTTATATAAAAAAATTGTCTTTGATCTTTCAAGCTCTATCATTGTACTCAGCGGGTGTTGCATTCCTTCGGTTCAAAAGACGTGAAATAAAAAGCACCCTTCCACAAAAAAAAGTCTCTCACACCGCTCCGGGGGATGAACAAAGGCCTCCTGTAGCGAATCGATGCGTTTTTGTAAGAATTCAGTGCATGTAAGATACAATTTTGAGTTTTTCCACTGGATACAAATAAATACTGTTTTAAAAAAGTATAAAAATATATAGTGGCATGACTTTAAGATTATATATATATATATATATATATATATATAGAGAGAGAGAGAGAGAGAGAGATAACAATTTTTACTTGCATTTGAACCTTGTTTTTTGAAACTATTAACTTCACTTAACCAGTCAAAACCTTCCTCAAGATCTCCATCCCATGATGAGCCATTTAACTTGTGACCTCTCATCACACTGAATGGGCTAAGAGGGAGCCGACAATGAAACAAGGAGGTCTCTGTGATGAGTAAGAGCTCCTCTCCCATGGGGGGAACCATTACTCTGACCAGGGGACATGTGTCGCAGGAGCTTGACACGCAGCTTTTTGGCAATCTGTTAACACAGCCTCTCGAGTAAAGGAGTGCATGAAGGAGGCTGGGGACAGAAGGGTAAAAAATGGGGCCAGAGCTCACCTGCTTTAAGATAGAAGAAGAGTGAGCAGGGTGACTGATGATACTAAGGATACTTATTATGACTGGCATAGTGGCAGCCAACAGAGGTTAAGAGGAAATTGAGAGGAGGCAACATCACTCCCCATTGTTCTGGGAACAGAGATAGCTGGGAGGAAAAGGGAAGAAAATAGAACAGAGCAGAAATTATTGCTTTATTTACAAACCACAAATCTCAGCAGGATGCATCATTAAAACAATACCAAATGTTAGTGTGTAATTATTCAGGCTGCACTGGGAAAAAATACATTTGGGATTGTATATTGCTCTGATTACCGTAATTAATTGTGAATTAATTTTGTTTTTAAACAAAATAGAGGAGCATGCACTATAAAGAGGTTGCTTGCTTACTTTTAGAAAGGCTTTCAGTTAATTCTGAAAAAATGTAATTTTGAAATTCATTTATTGAAAACATAACATTTTAAACTTTAGTAGGATAATGTCATGTTTAATGAATCATATAACTGTCTTTATAAAATAATATGTCTGTATAATTCATAAGCACCAACATATTGTAAGCTACTATCAATATAAACAAACACATCACAGTATTCCATCCAGACAGACTGTTCGATAATCAAATCTAAGACAATTTTGTAGAAATTGTTTTACCCACTGCTGTCATATCATCCATCTTTATGATAATTATGCATCAGTGTGAAGTGCTTATTTACTCAATAGTGAGATATGCATTGGTCAAAATCAACAAACAACATGAGAATAATGTTGATGAAAGTTACTTTAAGAAAACCCAAAGTATTTGTTTTGAAACTAACAGGAATGCATTACCATCATGAAAGCTGTGATACAACCTTAAAGGGATAGTTCACCCAAAAAGATGGCGTCGCAAGATGGCGTACACAAGATGGCGCCGACGGTGATGGCTGCCTCCGTGGCGTGCTCCGCAGTTGTTTTTGTAAATATTCTTTTATCATTTACTTACCCTCGTGTTGTTCCAAACCTGCATGACTTTTTTTCTTCTTTGGAACATAAAATATATTTGGAGAAAGTCTTTATTTTTCCTTGTACATGTAAATCAATGAACATTCCTCACAATTAATTATATTGTTTTCTGCAAAATAAAGTCATACAGGTTTGGAACAACATGAGGGTGAGTAATTGATGCCAGAATTTTCATTTTGGGGAATGTACCCTTTAAGCATCGACTGAAAATAGTATTTTCTTGGTCCTTTAACATTACCATAAACCGCACAGGCCCTGAATATGCAAAATGATGAAAATGACATAGGGTGAATATAAAAGCTGTCAATGTTGTAAATGCATAAAAAAACAGAAGTGTGATTCACCAATCCAACACATGAAATAAATAACATGCTAAACAATGTATTAGTATTAGCCATATTAATGTGACAAATACATTTGTGCTTAATCTGTGATCAATTAATAAGCGACAGATCAATCAGTTTGAATAGAAATTAATAACAGTTTCGGTTACACTTTACTTGAAGGGGTGTGCATAAGACTGACATGACACCTTCATAATCATGACATGACACCTACATAATCATGACATGACACATGTCATGAATATGAAGGAGGTTTTATGCATGTTTATGACAACTGTCATTAAGTGTCATTCGCTCAGTTATGTAATTTTTAATGCAAAGATGACATTGGTTGAGTTTTGTTATGGGCTATGGTTAGGGGTAAGGGTAGGGGTATGGTTAGGTTAGGGTTAGGTCAAATAATGTCATATTTGCATTAAAAATGACATAACTGAGCGAATGACACTTAATGACAGTTGTCATAAACATGCATAAAACCTCCTTCATATTCATGACATGTGTCATGTCATGATTATGAAGGTGTCATGTCAGTCTTATGCACACCCCTTCAAGTAAAGTGTTACCACAGTTACTATAGGAATGTAAGGGAAACAGGTCAATTTAGTTCAAAGGGAATTGTTTTAAGATTTTATAGTGAATTTGAATAGAATCACTGTTTTACGGCTGATCACTGAGACGGCCGGCGATTCATTGAACGAGCCGTATAACATCAACTCTGCAATGGATATTAAAATCCAAAGTATAGTGAAAACACTATTAATTAGCACAGTAACAAGATCAGTAGTTTAAGACATTAACTTGTAAGCACAAAACACAAGATACTTATCTTTTCAATATGAATAAGACTTTATTGGATAAATCTAACACGCATAAACTAATCTAACGCATGAACACACGCATTCACACATTCACACAAGTTGCAGAAAGAGAGAAAGTGAGGAAATAATTAGTTTAAGAGAATGAAAATGTGAAATCCCAAGTTTACAGCAATATGAGCAATTGCATAGATCTGATCAACCATCAATCACTTAATTAACCCTCGCATTGAGTTCCTCAATGAGGTTAAAATTTATATTAAATGCACCAGTTCAGCTAGGATCTGGAGGTACTTGCATTGCCTGTGTAGGGGGGTTCCCTTTGTTGTCACAAAACACAATATACTTCTCTTTTCAATATGAATAAGACTTTATTGGATACATCTAAGACAATGTAAATGAATCTAACACATAAACACACGCACTCACACATTCACACAAGTTGCAGGAAGAGAGAAAGTGAGGAAAGAATGAGTTTAAGAGAATGAAAAAGTGAAATCCCAATTTTATAGCAATATGTGCAATTGCATAGACCTGAACAACCATCAATCACTTAATTAACCCTCGCCTTGAGTTTCTCAATGAGGTTAAAATTTATATTAAATGCACCAGTTCAGCTAGAATCTGGAGGTACTTGCGTTGCCTGTGTAAAGGGGTTCCCCGAGGTTGCTGATTGGCTGGAAGTTCAGTAGTCGTTGAAGTGATGTCTTGGGAAGCCAATGGTTCGGCATTGGCTGAAGATGCGGAGTTGTGGGCTGGTTGAAGTTTTGAGGCAGTCACAGACTCGAGGTGACCTCGGAGACACGTTGTTGCGGCAAAACTTAACTCAGAACACGAAACTCTCAGCGGAAAGAAAATAAAATAAAGTAGAAGCCAGCAAGAAGAGTGACGAGACTAGATGGCGTATCTCCTCATGGTTTTGGAGGAACAGCTGGCGTGTAAGCCAGAGCACGCTCAAAGAGCGCTAAAAAGCAGCGTCAAAACGCGTTGGCAAAATGGCAAGGAAAAAAACTAAAAGCATAATATGATGGTGTCCTGAGTATTTAAACCGGGCTGTTGACTATTACTACTAACTACTACTAACTATTCAATAGCTATTCAAAATACATACACAATAAGTGATTAGCACATGATAGTCAAATGTGTGGGTTACATACATAATATGGAGTTATGCATAGAAATGATTAGTTGCTCATAAGTCCTTTTAACATCATTTAGGTGCATATAAACATGGAAAAGCAGTTTCTGTGCCATTCTGTGGACGTAAGGATATGTTCTGTGAAGACCAGAGAGGTTAAAAGGTCTCCTAAGGAATCTCAGTCTGGTTGTTGTCCTCTAGGTGGGGGGGAAGTCAATCCAAGGAGCTTGTGATCATGATTACTATCATGGATTTACATGTGATGGTCATGCTGTGCATCTCTTTGACCATCGATCTTGATTACTTGCCCCAAAATTGACAATCTCCTTCCTGAGTTGAAATTATCAATGTGTTCTTTTGTGTTAATGTTGAAAGCTGTTCTGTGAGAGTTGGTTAGTTAGGCTCTGATTTACGAACATCCTGTTGTCTTGGGCCCCTTTGTGGAATTCAGTTCCTCGTGTTTCAACCATGTTCTTGATCAAATCTTAAATGGTCTGATTCGCTCTGATACCCTACAGGAAGTATGTTCTCCCTTTTGAAAGTTGACAAGCCTAATTGCACTGTCCTAAATATACACAATTATATAGTTAGTTGTAGTTTATTATTTACAATCCTGGTGTCTATCAAAACAAATCCCATTTTTGGGTCACGGCGCACCAGTTGTTGCAATGATGTAGGTTATTGGTATAGGTTTTTGTCTTCCAGGCATTTCCATTCACCTCATGTTTCTTTTGACATTTGCAGATGCAGAGAGGTTGATTGAGTGTGACGGCTGGCATACCTCCCGTCTTCTGATACAGACCAATTTGGGATGCACCAATCAATTACACTGTGTTGTGGGAATACTGAAAAAATGTTTGGTTTGTTTCTAAGCTAATTTATCTGACATACAAAACTTGAAATGCTGTTCCAAACCCATATCCTGAATCCAATCTGACAGTATGAATATCAGATTTATGCAATTTTGTGTTATTGAATGCTGCTAGGTGCCAGTTTGAGGCAGTTTGATTTCATAGCTGCTAACTAACACAGACATAGAACATAAATAGTTTAACCCATGTTTTTGTAATATGTCCCTCCCAATAACCCGTACAAATACCTCAAATGGTTAATCAACTCATCACATGACCCACTTTCCTATAATTCCACAGGAAAGAGAAGTTATAAGATAAATATAGAGGATCATTTTTCTTGTAGCAATTGAGAGGGAAGCTTATTTCCATTCCAAATGGGGATGGAGCTTGAAGCAGGCGGTATTTTGTCACTGTCATAACCAGAAGGAGAATTAATTGTCATCATGGCTCCCCGCAAGCCACCTTGTGGGGTAGAAATGACATTTTTATAACCTCGGGCCCATCAAAAAGCAGCCTGTGGAGCACAACTCACTTCCCTCTCTGGTTTCAGGTAGAGATGAATTTTGGAGTCAAACCTTTACACTAATTATGTCAGCCCCCAATTTGAACCGCATACAGAATGTGTCAGTAAACTGGGCGTTTTGGGTGTGCGATGAGTTTGAGAGATTCAGCCGCTGTAGAAAGTCTTCTGAGTGCCTATTACTGACATTGTTAGCACTCCCTGTAATAATGAAACACTACAAATCATATAACAATATGTGCTATGTTAGACTTGTGTCATCACAGAAACAGCATGTGCTCTCCTTCAACGTTTCAAGTTTGTATTGATCTCATTTTTGGCTAGCAGCTTCCCATTCATTTGTACCCAACATGTTTTCAAATGGTTGTTTATTCTTTCAGAATTTTTCTTCTCAAGTTGATCTACTCTCACTGTGTGTTTCTTCTTCTCGTCCTTTTATTCATTGTGGCCTTGTCCAACGGCCTAAATAACTGATCTTCCTCGCTTCATATTGTGATAAATGTATGGCCAGTCGTGGCTATAGATATCCTCTGACTCCTCTCCTCTAGAGATTTTTTTTTTCTTTGGACTTATCTGTGTATCCACGCCAAGGTCAAAACATGCTGATATATTATAAAGAAGAATCGTTTCAGCAAAACTGCACTGTTCAGACCTCAGTAACCAACTCTGTCATATAGCGCTGCAGTTTGGCTGTAATATCCCCCAGATGTCCATTTCTCACAGAGTTTCTGTATTTTGCACTAAAATGTAGAATAAGGACTTGCTTGGAGTGCTTTCTCTAGGCCATAAAATCACAACATATAAAGTCAGCTAATAACAAATGGGATGAATTTGTAATGAACATTACAAACTGAACAGATTACACAACAATTTGTGGTAGCTTGAAATGAACCTGCTCAAAATATAAATCAAGGGGAGGTGAGAAGTGAACAGGTATTTTTTCCCCCTTCTCGCAAGTCATGGCAAAAATTAGTTCAATGGTGTGGTACTAGAGGATAAAATATGGCCATATTTTTCAATTAAACAGCAGCAAATTAAGTCATAAATGCCTTCTATTAATTTTATCTGAATTACTTTGTAGTGTCTGCCTTGACCTTGCAGCCAAGGACATTAAATATTATGGAACTTTTATTGGAAATTAATATCTAGTGGAAAGAAAATTAAAAGTTAAACACAATTTACTTAGCCATTAAATGGGTGGTGCAGCAGAGTTGGTTTATTGTGAGTGGTCATGTCCGTGAACCCATAACCTCAATCATGCTGAGTATTCAAGCAATCACTTGAACTTGTTTAATGACTTGTGCCTGGGAGAGCACACACACTTGACATGCATTAAAATGTAACAAAAAACAAAAACAAAAACAAAAACAAATGTTAAACAAATGTTTAAGTATGTTCTGTAAATGAGTCTTTACACTGATATGGGTTGTTTTACCTGATTTTATCCAACCTCCCTTTTAAGCACATGTGTGAGTATGCGCTCAAATTATATGTGCTCAAATTAAAATGTTTGCAGTTTAACCCTTAGTAGGCTACTGCTGGCATAAGGTGGACATTTCATTTTTAAGACATTTTTAAGACAAAAAAATCTAATGAAATTCTGACCTGAGAGTCTGCTATAAAGAATAGAAGTCTATGAGGTCAAAAAGAAATCATATTCATCACTAAGAAGTCATATTTATTGCAATATGATCAGCAATTCATTTATTTGCGTAAAACATGTGTATGAAATATACGAAACTGTCTGTATCAGAGTATGAAAACAAAATAGAGTGAAAATCTAACCATGTTCTGTTGAATGTCTAAGGAAGATACATTTTAA
Organism: Sinocyclocheilus rhinocerous; assembly: GCF_001515625.1. Taxonomy (NCBI): domain Eukaryota; kingdom Metazoa; phylum Chordata; class Actinopteri; order Cypriniformes; family Cyprinidae; genus Sinocyclocheilus; species Sinocyclocheilus rhinocerous. The sequence goes on from NW_015656585.1 coordinate 3,509,006, forward strand.
AACTATGAGATTTATGAACATTATCTAAAACAAATTTTGAATGGAGAGACTTAAAGGTGCAGTAGGATATCTTGGAAAATGCTAACTTTAGCCTGATAGCACTGAAAGCGAACGTCCCACCCTCCCTGCAATCAGCGTTCAAAGCCACGCCCCCTGAATGCATATACAGACCAAGGCCCGTATTTATCAAGCCTCTGAGAATTACTCTCAAGAACGCTGCTAAGAATTGACTTAAGTGTATACAAATTCTTGGCTCAAACTGCGCTTAAAAGTTAGTTATCAAGCATCTCAGTCGTAATTTAAGCGAAGTGTAGGACTAAGTCTTAAGCGTCAGTCTTAGAGTTGATTCATGACACTTTGCTGTGCCACAAACGGGATTTTGGATGACAAAATATGCATGGGCTAATCACTGAATAGATTTCCTTATTTAAGAACATTCTCAGGTCGGCGCCAATAGCCTAGTGGGCAGTGCGCCGACATATAGTGCCATTGCGCTCCGGGCATCCCGAGTTTGAGTCCCGGCTCATGGACCTTTTCCGATCCCGCCTCCCCCCTCTCTCTCTCTCCTACTTCGCTTCCTGTCACTGCTATACTGTCCTATCAAAATAAAAATGCCAAAAATAAATCTTAAAAAAAAAAAGAATATTCTCAGATAAATTCACATTGAATGGTTAAATTCCTAATAGGAGTTTACATTTGACAATAAATGATTTTCAAGAGAATACATTATGGTAAGGAAACGAATCGTGATGATACAGTGTAGGTAGCTTCACTGATTATAACGGGGGTGTTTTTAAAGAGCATATAATACTCTGTATTATATATTATATCTATATATACTGTATATATCTATATACAGTGTATCTCTCTCTCTCTCTCTCTCTCTCTCTCTCTCTATATATATATATATATATATCTGTATTATATTATAATATAATAACTGGAGTCAGTTATGATGTTCTTTGGTAATGTAAATATTCTTTGCTCGTTTTCTGTTTGAATAACTGAGGAAATGTAACTGTTTGATAAACTGCTCGTCATCAAACATTTCAAGAACATTCTTCCTCTCCTGAAAGAGTCGCTCACGTCTCTGTCTCCTCAGCGCCATCCCAAGCCCCTACTGGCAACTCCTAACCACTTGAGAGACCTCTCGAGCTGTCTTAAATAACTGGGAGAGTAAGAGTGATTCTTAGCTTTAAGAAATTTGATAACTTGCTTTTAAACTTAAGTTTGAAAGTAGGAGTAAATTTAATTAATTCTCAGTTCTTAAGACTAAAATGGCACTTTGAGAAGCTTGATAAATACAGGCCCAGAATACCTACATCAGCGGTTCCCAATTCCAGTCCTCGAGCATGTTCCATACAAAGGGCATTAAAGTGTGCGAGACGTAAATTTAAATAGTATTTATTTACAGAAGTATATTATGACACACTTCTCTAATAAGTTTCGTCTGTGTGTGAAAACGCTGCACAGTGCAAATCCGTGAATAAATGTTCTGAAGTGAAGTAAACTTCAACGGATTTCCCCTGCTCAGGGAGTAGGGAGCAATGAAAACTGTGTAGGGATCATATCGATTGGAACACAGTTCATGCACGTAGCTCACTTCTAATGAGCTGATTATCTGAATCGGGTGTGTTAACTAAGCGAGACATGCAAAATATGCAGAGCGGGGGGCGCGAGGACTGGAATTGGGAACCGCTGGGCTACATCATGTGTCATTCACCAGTGAGAAAACTTTAAAAGTACTACAGTACCAGGAAGGAAGTTCGGGTTGTTGATGTTTGTCTGCCATTCTTGCTCTGTCTGCACAGCGTGCGTGAACGCGCTGATGATGTATCCTGTCTGCGCGAACCAGGTGCGCAGAAGTATGATAATACATACGTTGACAGGCAGGTAGGAAAGCCAATTAAAATGCTCGGACCGAGCGTTTTGATTGGACGAACATTTCTTGGTCCTACGCCTTCCACAGAATATATAAATGCAGATAAATACATTTAGACCACTTAACTTAATGATTGCTATCGGGATGTGAAAAGACTTTCAACCAGCATAACAAAAATATTTCTTAAGACAATCACCTATTGCACCTTTAAATGACAAATAAAGTAAATTCACATACTCAACTCTCCCAAGTCTATGTTGATCTCTTGAAAAACACAAACCATATATTGTAGTAACTACGTACTGTATTTATTGGTTTCATGTGTCAAAATGTTTATGGCTTTTCCCTGTTCGTCTGTCTGAATAGAAACATATATCTTATATAATTTCTTATTGTAATGGTTTTGTAAATGTTATAAATTCCCTTGAAGAAAGTTCGAACCTTACCTCAAAAATGTTGTATAACTAAAATTCGAACCATACCTCAAAAATGTTGTATAATTATAACAAAGTGAAAGAAATCACATTTAAAGTGGTTCATCTGTTTTGGAATTTCTTTTAAACAGTAAACATTTGCTGAGACATTATTTTATAAATTGTTATGTAAATCCCAATTTTGAATTTGCTTTGGCCTACATGAATGTGTTTTATTACAACCCATTTTTTCTAAATCTTACATACTATCATAAAGGTTTTTGGTAACACTTTATTTTGATAGTCCACTTTAGGCATTATACTACCTATAAGTAACTTTGCAACTACATGTCAACTAGCAGTTGTTAGAGTATTAGTAGACTGTCTGCTTAATATCTGCTGACACTTCAATTTGATGGTCGCTCAAAAGACATTCTACTGACTATAAGTAACTTTGCAAGTACTGCAACTTATTCTACTAACCCTAACCTAACAGTCTACAAATGCTCTAATGACAGTTAGTTGACATGTAGTTGCAAAGTTACTTACAGTTAGTAGAATGTCTAAAGTGGACTATCGAAATAAAGTGTAAC
>NW_015656585.1:3512166-3514189 GCF_001515625.1 Sinocyclocheilus rhinocerous
GTCCACTTAAAATGAACATTTCTTTTGAGTTCTCTAAAAATCTGAAAGCAATAAAAATAGTGGCTTTGGGGACTCAAAACTTGGGACTCAGTCTGGTGTGAATGACGTGTAGAGGACCCTGGCCCAGGTATTGTTATATTTGACAATAATTGTTATTGTTCACTGATCATTTAATAAAGGTTAAACAATATGATGGACAATTTAAAGAAAAAAACTAACATTCTGCTATCCATATGTGTCACCAGAGGACAACTATCTGCATTTGTCATCATATCCCTCTCATTTGCTGGTCACAATAGTTCAAGAGCGTCCTCTGGCTTTGCGATTGAATGGAATACACAGTATAAGCCATCGTCACACTGCTAAATGAGATCGACATAATCTAGTGGAAATGGACATGAGTTATAATTTTTTTTAACAACATATGCACACTTTTGATCTAAAAGATGTATTGGAATTGAATACTCAGACACCTGACCCAACGGAGCTCGGATGCTTTGAGCAGGTAGGTCCATGTGCTTTATTACAATCTAAACTCCTAAGCCTCATTTTGATTTTGCATGTTTTGTGTTGTACTCCTGGTTAAAATCAGTATATTACAGGGAACAGACTTTTTTCTTTATAATAGTTTGTACAGATTCGCACTTTTAACAGTAAATGTAAACAGCGTACCCAAGCATGCATCACCAGCGCCAATGGAGATGTTTGAGCTTTCTGCAAGCCAGTGGTTGTTCTTGCAGTGACTTAAAGGTTTAAATATTCGGGTGTCTAATTCAATTTCTTCGTCTCTCCTCATGAAAAACTCAGATTCCCCCCAAAGCTACAAGTTTGTAGCGCTGTATTGTGTTGGTCCCCTATCATTCTGTTTGGTCCTGAGAAATATGTGTTGAAATGCTGTGATTCAGTCCACCACCTTATTTTGATAAACACGTAAAAGGCAATTAAATTATGTTGATGCGTGTTTCTTGAAAAAAAAAAAAAACCGCTTGAATGTGAGCAAGTATTAAATCAACAAAAATGACTTGAATTGTTTGAGAGGTGTGATGTTATTTGTAATTATTCCACTGGGGAACAGGGATTGCAGGATTAGACAGCGCTAAAAATAAATTAACAGGAGAGTGGAGGTCTAATGTCACACAACTAAGACACTGAAAGCCTCTCCTTTGAGTTATGATTATAGGATAAACTGATGTTTGAGCTAATCAGGGGTTCTTGCTGATGTGTGCTTCTGCTTCAGGGATGTATTGAGTGATCTCATGAATTGGTTTGATAACAGTTGCTGTGGGGTCTCTGTTAATTATGCTTATGTTTTCTCAGTTTTGATTATGTCAAGTGAAATGATCATACTGCTCACTAACGTAATTATTTAATAGGAGTGCTGTACACAACCTAGGTTCAGAGTTGCCAGATTAGTTAGCTAGAGGCTGCCCAGCCCCCAGAAAATGGTCACAAGTGTATATGAAAGTCAGACAAATTCCAAAGTTTTAACCTTTGAATCATAGCATAAAAGCATAAAGTTTAAAAAAATCTCTGTAACTCTAAAAGCATAATTTAAGGCAGGGTAGGCAATTTTGGGAGGCTATGCAAGATCCCATCCTCCCTGCATAATCACTCTGCAAAGCCACACCTCCTCCAAAACACTTGAACACTCACAGGCAGGCCAGAGGCTAACCCACGACACAACGAGAGACGGCGTTGGTGGAGGGTTGAATGCAGTTCTTTCAGATTACCTCATATCTCATTCACCGGAGAGAAATCATTACAGTACAAAGTGCATAATATTACAATAATAACACTTTCTATTCTCTCTTGGTCTTTCAACTAGCATAGCAAAAAATGTTTTTGAACCAAATCACCTACCCTGCCTTATAATTTTTATTAGTTTTATAACTAAAACTAAAAATGTTGCTTGAAATAAATCATTATTTATATAAAATAAAATATTTTAAATATTTTAAATTACTTAATTTTAGCTAGAACAACTATTCTTATTCTTCTTCTTATTTTTTTAAATGTAACATAT
>NW_015656585.1:3514297-3523787 GCF_001515625.1 Sinocyclocheilus rhinocerous
TTGGTCTGCAATAGCATAATGGACCGCGCTGATGACGTATCATGTCTGTGCGAACAGGGTGCTCAGAGGTATGCAAATACAGACGTTGACAGGCAGGTAGGACAGCCTATCATAGCCCTCCACAGATGATTTAAATACATATAAATTAATTTAGACCACTTAACTTAGTGATTGCTATCGGGATGTGAAGAGACTTTCAACTAGCATAGCAAAAAATGTTTTTGAACCAAATCACCTACCCTGCCTTATAATTTTTATTAGTTTTATAACTAAAACTAAAAATGTTGCTTGAAATAAATCATTATTTATATAAAATAAAATATTTTAAATACTAAAATTTACTTAATTTTAGCTAGTTGCCAAAAAACATTTCTCATTTTCATTTAGTTTAACTTGATGTACTAAACCAACTACTGAAATAAAATGAATAAAAACTGTATAGATATAAAGTATAAAAAAACTAATAAAATAACAAAAACGCAACAAAATTACTTTAACAAAATTCTGAAAATGAAAAAATATAAAAATAAAAATTAATTCAAATTATTACTAAAATAAAATGATAGTATCTTGATATTAAAGAACACTAAGGCCACACATCAATTATAATGATAACGACACAGAAGTATGATATCGCTGGGTTTCTTTATAGTTAACGTTCTATGACATAAAACGGCCATTTTCTGTTGTGAACTGAAGGAAAGAATGAACAAAATCAAGAAACTGCCCTGTCTTTTTACTCAGGTCATGGGCTACTTCTAACTTGAACAGTCATAAAACTTCATACGCTCTGTTAAAGTTTGTGAAACATCTATAATAGTGAAAGGAACACATCTGATGTACATGTATTCTGTGTTAGGCCTGGGCGCGCATCCATTAAACTAGAATGGAGCAGTAGTCCCATGTGTGTCTCTCTGCATGACCACTAAATATGGGAACACTGATCTGGGGTGCGTTTCCCAAAAACAACTATGGTCACAAGTTCCATCTTTACTAATAGAGTTCAATGGAACTAACAACCATAGTTAGCTAACGATGCTTTTGGGAAATGCACCCCTGATCAGCTGAATGCTGGAAGCACTGGTGTCTTTCAGCATCTTTAAACCCTCTACATTTAGCCATTAGGCATCTATGAAAAAGATAGAAACCCACAGATTTAATTTAAGTGTCAAATTAAGATCAGGGTAATTTATTTACTATATTTTAACACTTTAGCCTTGATTGATTAGGTGATATTAATTTTACAAATAAAAACAAAATTGCTAATCATGGTGGATGTGGCAATCCTGAGGGTGAACAGAACTGGACAGGTTTTGACTGATCTGATAATAAATAATTGTGTGTGAGTGTTGAGGGAAATTTACTTATAGTTTTAGTTGCATAAATCACAGGAGTTTACTATTTTTTAACTGTCCAAGCTTATCACAAATCAGCTTAAATTTGATCAACCCACCTATGAACATGTTTTTCTTTTCCCCAATCAAATTCAATCAAACTCATCCAGTCTGGCATCACTGCATAGGTTGTTTTTATGAACAAGCGCTGGTGTCAAATTATGCACCAGCTTAAGGGCAAATTAAGCTCATTATGCACATTTAAATTAAATTTACAGTTCATCTACAGTTCACCCCCCTGAAAGTGTCATAACATGCATGAAGCCAAGTCATTTCCTGGCACCTTTTTTCCCTTCTTTCACATCAACCTTCAGAAAAGGAGAGCCAAAGGTCACTGTCACCTGAGCAGTGGGGCAGGTGTATTAAAGTGATTATTCTCCTGGGAGCCATGGATTGTCTAAACGATTCATGAACTCATCTAATTTTAGTCAGGACAATGAGCAACTCGTGCTGTTCCTTGGAAGGACTATTTTAACAGTTATGAAAAAAATAGCCTAAAAATGACGAATTATAAAACTGGATCTGAACTCATTCATGACTTTCTTTTCCATGCCATGATGACTTTGATAAAAGTGTATTGGAAAAAACAAAACAATAATATTGTATTGGCTTATTTTACAATATCATGTAACATTGCAATGTTTTACAAATAGTTTGGCAAGCTCATCATGAAATCTATAAAGATGTATAAAATAGCAAATCTTATATGTGCCCACATTGTGCTGTTCCTTTAATTTTCTTGGACCAGTTGCACCACATTTACTTAAAGCAGAGTAAGTTTTTCAGAAAAAAAGCCATCTGTGTTACAGTCATGCCAATGAGACAATTTAAATATTAAATTGTTAGGTTTAGTCCAGATTGCAAACAGTTTGACAGTTACACCACATTTAAATGAAAATGCATTAAATTCTCAGAAATGTCTTTAAGCAAACGTGTCAGTGATCTCAGCACTGGCAACAAATCAGTACTTGCTGCCAACATGACTGCATCATTGGGTCTGATTTGTTCAATATATTCTAACTTTTATTGAATTTTTGGTTGTGGCTGATTTCATAAATTGAAAGACTAAAGCCAGTATGCATTCTGCAATAAAATAAATAGAGACTGAGGAATTCAGTTTTTTTTTCCAGTCAAGTAAACATGCCAGCATTCAGCATTCTAAATAAATTTTTCTTAATTGTTGTTGTGATTATTGTGCTTTTCATTATGCTCTCTGTAAATTTAATCATGCTCATTGTATTTAATCAGTTAATTAGGGTTTGCATACTGCTACATATTTTATTGGGTGACAGCACTTTTGTCAGGCTGTTTTATTATAGATCGGTAATTGTATTCACTGTTGAGTTTGGCCGGTTGGATTTCAGGAAGCACTTGTTTGAAGTACTGTAAAATGCTGAGGAGTTTAAGTACTTAAAGCATTTGTTGAGTGTTTAACAGCTGTTATTACATCATCAGAAACAATTTTAATCTAGTAGCACTTTTTAAAGAAAATGTTAAGGTGCAACAGATTGTAAGTGGGTTATTTAAACACATTTTATTAAAACATAGCATAAAGGGAGAAACTAGTTGCATTGAGTATAAACCTAAATTATCTTTGTCGATATACAGTTATATGTATGCATTTAGCCAATAATCAAATATAGTCAAAGCTGTGAAATATTCTAATTATTGTATTCACACGTGTTACTGCCAAAGTGTATATCAGAATATGAAAAAAGTTACATCTAAAATATAAGCATAAGGAAATATAACAACCAGAATTTTTGTGCACCCGCATTTTGATTTGCACATTTTTTATGATGCGCACATCCCTTTAATGCAGAGTTGATATAACAGTACTAAAGCAAACACGTGGCCCATAAAAATCTCTAAGCCTAGACCAGCCAAACTCTTTCGTTAACATATAACAACTGTTTTCAGCACATTGGTGCTTCTTGAGCAAGTGGGAAAAGCAAATTTTTGCATGCACCATTCAAAACCAGTCTAAGCACAGAATTGTTGCCACAACGTGACTTTTTATTGTGCAGCGCTGTTAATTGGACATGCAAGATTGTTATCGTTGGCAAGCGTTGCCCCAGATGAGTCCTCAAATCTCAGCAGAACTGCTTAAACAGCATCTGGGAGTGTCTCACTTTTCCGATTTCCTCCCTCGACTTCGTCATTAGGGGTGCACAGACTGCTGAAGCTGCTGATATACTGCTTTTGAGCTGCAGTGATGCATAGGCATACTCTATGGTGCAGTTTCTCAGTCACCCATTAAACCCAATCGGGGATTAAATTTGTATGTGTTGTGGTGTGGACAATTTCTCTTTGAAAGCTTTGAGTAGGCTTATATTGTATTCAATAAACTGGTGGTATTTTATGTCTGATTTAGTTATCAGTACATTTGGATTGGGCTGTATATTAGATGATTTCTTTTTCTTCTTTTTAAAATTTTCTTCCATTCATTGGTTGGAGGATCTTGATTTCTGAAAATTCTACATAATGAAAACAACAGAATAAAATTAGGTAAAAATAAATGAAAATGTACTTTTATGAGGCAGCTCAAAAGTTTCGGTTGAAACCTGATTCTGTGAACTCGATGAGAAACATGGCTCTGTTAGTAACATTTAAATGTCTGTAAATTTACCCAAAATGCAATCCACTCTTCCCCTCCTCCTCTTCATTGCAATTCTTCTTCCGAACATCAGCTATGGCCCTAAGCCAGAGTCCGATGAATTATTGAACATTTCAGTGGGAAAAAAGCCTGCCTTTGATTGATTGAAAAGTCTATGGGCAAAACAGAAGGGAGAGCCTGCGCTAGAAATATTGCCTTTCCTGCACATAAAGAGGAATCAGAAAAGACACATAGCCTTGAAGCGTGAAACAGCGGGAATTTCAGAAGTTGTAGACAGAGTCGAGCCTAGTGCATTTATAAGAAGGGCAACAAAATGAAACCATTTACCATTGCCTGTCAAAATTATTTGAAACCATGGAGCCTGAAGACACAACCTGCAATGGAAGGAAATTAAGTCAGGTGAATATACAGGAGCAGGCAAAGTGTGTGAAGTATAAATGAGTAATGTCATGATAATTGTCATGGCAGCTTCAATGAAGATTGTACTAGATGATTATATAAGAAATTTGCACCTGTGCTTTGCTGGATTTCTATCTATTTAGAAAGAATAATTTGACACATTACAGTTACTGTAAACATATCGCCAAGATAAAGTTTGATGTTGACTTGACAGAGGCCGCTATATTCCTAAGAGCTTGCTAGAATGTTCTAGGTGCTTGTGCTTGTGAGTATTGCTCGGGTTTGTTCATGTATGTATGTGTGTATGTATTATTATGTATTTTATATATATATATATATTATATATATTCAGTTTGGGTCATTTTTTAACAAGGGTGCGAGAACCAATACCATATTCAATGTTCTCCCCACTCCAATCGAACTTTTCCTGAAACACATTCAGTCCATCTACCCAAACCTGGCTCCCTGTGAGGGGACCTGCTGACCCCTAGATGAACCTCCAAGCTGGCATTCTGCAGAACAGCCTTATCTGCTGAATTATCACGGCAGACATTAAGCCCATAGTTCAGCCATAATGGCAGGGCTCATTTGTATAGGTGTCAGGGAGTCATCACAGTCACTTCAGTCACCATCCAGGATAATTACCCGATCACAGTCACCTGAGTTCTGATCACCCGCACCTGCTGTCACCAATCAAGCCACACTACAAATACACACACAGCATAGCCACTCACTGTCCGGTCTACCGTTCACTCCTACGAACTACTCTGGACTCTCTCTGCCAAAATCTCCTAGAACGAATTACCTGCTGTTCCTCCCACGATCCTCCAACGACTCCGTGGAAACGGCTCCACGATCTCCAACGTAACCGGCATACGATCCTCTCCATCAGTACTCAGATAAGCACCCTGGAACCATTCACTGTGTTGACATTCACCTGCCTTTAACTCACCCATTCCAGTCTTCCACTTACCAAGTCAATAAACCATCCTGTTTTGCACTTATCTGTTGTGTCTGGCCTTGCTTTGTGACATATATGTTCACGAGCTGCTTCTCCAGTGATTTATTTTATTTATTTGAGTGTGAGTCATGCAAGATTAATGAACCCTGCATTACATAAAATAATAATAATAATAATAATAATAATTTATTATTATTAATGTCTAGCTGTCCTTTTATGGAATGAGAGCTTCTGGAATCTCAGTGTCAGAAAGATCAGGGGTCTGTTACATAAATGTCTTAGACTAGTTTTACATGTTTTTTTTCTTAAAGAATGGACGTTTTTTTTTTTTTTGCATAAAAACTTATATTATTAATGCAATTGAACACAAAAAGTAAGACTGATTATTCCTTGACTAACTGCTAGTGACAGTCTTAACGTAATGACTGTGTTTATGCAACTGGCCCAAAATGTTTTTCCAAAATAATTCTTGGAAGAACACTAGGAAAAATAGAGAACATATTAAGGGAGAAAAAGATGAATATTACATATGCTTGAAACTATGTACACTTGAAATTTATTCTGCTTGTTAGATGATGAACACATCCTGTTTTCATTGTGAAGCATCTCTACAATTCTTCACATATTTATTTTACAAGAATACAGGCAAAATAGTGATTTGCAGGCAGGGAAGCCGCAGTATAGCACTTGCCTCCTCCAAACCACAGTCGATAAGACAACATGTCACTGGATAGGAAAGCGTGTGAGTTTAGTTGAGGCCTTCCTAGTGTCTGTGCTAATAAGATGAATGGAATACCTCATACACCTTTAATGGCTAACAGATCTAATGAAGTGGAAAGTTTTGTGAGGCAGCAATGTTTTTTGGGTAAGATGAGAGAGAGCAAGCAGTAGAGAGACTTAGACTGTAAAGCAGCAAGTGGTGAGCTTGAGATGTAATATGGATTTAAAGCGTTTGCTTAATGCTCAAACCTGATTAAGCAACTAATTCCTCATCTGAACTCCTATAGCCAGGGATAATAATTCCCACTCATACATCTTTCTGTTGGAAATCCTTTACAGAAAGGGTATGAAAGATGAAAGAGGCAGATATGTACGCAATTATGTATGCTATTTTGATGTAAAAATGCTAGAGTTCAGTCTACAGGATGAAGTAGGAGAGAGCTGAGATAACTGTAAAGTGCAATAAATGTAACACTGGTAGTAACCTAATGCACTTATCAGGTACAGTATGCATGTGATGTATATACGAAATTTTGCCCTCGTTTCAAAATATCAGACAATTTCATTTATGTTAGACAAAGAATACAAGAATAAAAAAAAAATATATATATTTTTTTGCCTGAACTACCCTTTCTTAAAAGCTACCCACATGCTATTAAGGTCAGAGTTGACAATTTCGATTACTCAATCAAACTTAGTTAATATGAATCAATTTTGATTCTTAAATCCTAATTTCAGTGTGTTAGCCTATGCTGTTTTCAGTTGATATGTGACTAAATTTCACACTTATTGCTAAAAATAAACTTGACTAAAATGTTTTTGCAACATGCCTGCCATCTAACAATCGCAATAAGCTTTGTTACTTTTGATATTAAACAAAGTCTGCTTTAAAATTCTGTGAGTTTAATCACAAAATTCAAACAATAAATCTTGTTTTGCCACATACTTCAGTTCAAGCGGCAGCGCAGAGCACACATGAACCGATAACGTTGCTTTGACTGAAGACACACATATGATATAGGTGTGCTTTCTGTATGCATTATTTGTCATACCATTGCACTTGAGCAAGATATTCTGCATCAGTCTTCTGCTGAAACAACAGCTTAAACCAGGTGATTTGTAGGTCTTAAACAGCTGGTGTAAGCTGAATTAGTTGAGGTTCCAGTTGATGCTGGTTTAGCTGAGCAAAAACCCCTTTGACACCAGGAAAAATCAGCTTGAAACCAGCTATAACCACTTTAGAAAAGCAGTTTATTCTTGAGTGGTCTACATTAAAGATGCTGTTTGGTCAAAATGACCCCCTGCTCTGACTATTCTGCATGTTTAACTGACAGTACTGCTTGTTTACATGCAAGCGACAAGAGAATATCAGCTACATATTATTATACTTAATTTTTATCTGTGAAGATCTTATTTGGCAGGAACACTGTCCCTTGGCAAAACTTGTGCAGTCCACTCTTTGTGAAAGATGACCAAACATTTTTAATCCTAGGACTACAGACAAAATAAACAATTTTGGAATCTGTTTGCAGCAAACAGCTTTAAGTAAGCTTCTCAGCCAGCCTTTGAGTAGCATTTCACTCGTTCATTAAAGGATGCCTTTCATTAACAGATGTGTGATGTTCTGGGCAGGCAGGCTGCGGATATCTCTTGGGTTCAATCCCCGACCCAGTTTGGAACGACACCAAGTCACTTTAATATGATTTACTCGCAAATATCCACACAGCTAGCAGTGCTCCAATTTCATATAATATAAGTTTGGACTTGGCACAGGTGAAAAACAAAGCTCATTCTGTTTCAATTCAGTGGTTTTGTTTGTAAGAGCATAAATCAACTATTGTCTGGTAATTCATAATTACAGAAATGTAGCCTCAATTAAGAGACAACACATAGCATATGTCACCGTATTCATTATTTATTCAACAAAAAAGAAGGACAGAATAAAGAAACAGTGTGGGAAAAATTAAGCAGTCCCTTACTGCTTCTAAAGACATTAAGAAGGTAATTAGCAGCTAGGTTCTGAAATTAAACGCACATAATTAGTAGATAATTAGGGAAGTTTTACCTCCTTAAACAACTGCAACTTTTTGTGGTCTGCAGTATTTAGGTGTGTGTTACTGTAACGCCTTACTAAGGATTAATGTTACACTGTAAGAAAAAAAAATCAACAGACATTATAAGCAGGGGTGCACATACGTTTTTCAGCCTGGTACTCATAAGAGAACCTGGAGTTCCCTTTCTGTCACTCCGACGTTGTGTCGAGTGTACGACACTAGGGGTCACTCTTGGGAGCCCAAACACCTCTGACATCTTTGAGAAAAGGCCAATGAAATTGGGTGTGCAGAATTTTCATAGCTGGCCACGCCCCGGACATCCAGGTATAAATAGGCCTGCGTGGCATCTGCTCACTCGTTCTGTTTTTTGGAGCCGAATGCAGCGTCTCTCACGGAGAAATTGCAATCATTCACCTCTAGATTCCTCGTTGTTGGATCTAAGGCACGTTCACAGCGTTCTCTCCCTACTCATACACAGATTAGTGTTGTGAGAATACCCCTGGGTGCTTCAACGGTGATCTCTAAGAGAAAATTTCCTCTAAAAGAGTACAATTTCTCTGAAAGAGCTACACGGGTGGAATTGTGTGTTTGATCATGCCTTTCCGTCCGTTTGTTTCTAAGTAAGTAAAAATTATTTATATAGCACCTTTCACAGACAAAGAGTCACAAAGTGCTGTAAGAAAAAGTGAAGACGTCGAAGATCTTGATGAAGAATAACTTTTATTACAGAATAGTAGTGACAAAGTACATGTAGTACCTTGGGTTCAACGGAGTCAGACTGAACCCTGAACATCCTAAGCTCAAACATTTTATACACTTAGAGTTTACCCTCAATGTAAAGGAAGTTGCTCCTGTTGTTACAGCTGTGGTCTGTATGTTAATTAAGTTCTGACACCCCTTTTGTCTGAGGTGGTTCTCAGTGTCCCACACCTGCTCCCATTCTACAATTGGTCACCATTTGCTCAGGATGTGATCATCCCAAGTGATCTACAAACAACATAACTGTTGACTTTCTTCTTCTCTATAATAATTAAGCCATTTTGGGAAATGAGCATGATCAAACATATTGTGGAGTGGAATCTGGGTCGGGGAGTCCCCTGGCTCCACTGGCCCTGCTGGCCTTCTTGAAGTCCTTTTTCTTCTGGAAGTCCTCTGGCTCCACTGGTTTTGCTGGCCTTCTTGTCCTTCAGATGACCGGATCATCTTTCTCCAGCATCTCGATGCTTATACCTGAAATTAGATAAAAAAGAAGAGGTTCCCCCCCGTTTCCCCCACAAGAATCTTTTCACATTCAAAACCAAAGCTACAGAAATTTAATCACAGAATGCAATTAAATCATTTCTCA
>NW_015656585.1:3523823-3543546 GCF_001515625.1 Sinocyclocheilus rhinocerous
ATCTCCAACCTTTTATACAGTTACAGTTTACTACCCGTAATGTAAATGAAGTTGCTCCTGTTGTTACGGCTGTGGTCTGTATGTTAATTAAGTTCTGACACCCCTTTTGTCTGAGGTGGTTCTCAGTGTCCCACACCTGCTCCCATTCTACAATTGGTCACCATTTGCTCAGGATGTGATCATCCCAAGTGATCTACAAACAACATAACTGTTGACTTTCTTCTTCTCTATAATAATTAAGCCATTTTGGGAAATGAGCATGATCAAACATATTGTGGAGTGGAATCTGGGTCGGGGCAGACTATAGATTCTTACAGTGCTTTACAATGATATCAGTAAAACAAGTCAAACATACAGGTGCATCTCAATAAATTAGAATGTCATGGAAAAGTTCATTTATTTCAGTAATTCAACTCAAATTGTGAAACTCGTGTATTAAATAAATTCAATGCACACAGACTAAAGTAGTTTAAGTCTTTGGTTCTTTTAATTGTGATGATTTTGGCTCACATTTAACAAAAACCCACCAATTCACTATCTCAACAAATTAGAATACTTCAATAGTCCAATAAAAAAAACATTTTTAGTGAATTCAAATATACAATAAAACATAAAATCAAAACAAATTAGATACCAAATATCGCAAAAATTGAATAGCAGCCTAACTGTACTGTTAATTAAAAGCTTGTCCAAAGAGGTGTGTCTTTAGGTGTCTTTTAAAAGACTGTACTGAACCCAAAGTTCTCAGTGTTAGAGGGAGAGAGTTCCAGAGCCTCGGAGCCACAGCACAGAAAGCACGATCACCTTTTGTCTTAAGACGTGTTCTAGGAATAGTTAAAAGGACCAGGTCAGAAGACCTTAAGGACTGACCAGGAGAGTGTGCAAGTAATAAATCCGGAATATAGGAGGGTGCCTGACCACTCAAGGCTCTATAAGTAATAACTAAAATTTTAAACTGCACTCTAAAAGCAATAGGAAGCCAATGAAGGTCCTTAAGTACAGGAGTAATGTGGGACCTCTTGCTGGAACTAGTCAAAAGCCTTGCAGCTGCATTCTGTACAACTTGTAGCCGTTCCATAGAAGATTTGTTCAAACAAGTATACAGCACATTGCAATAATCCAATCGTGATGAGATAAAGGCATGAACAAGCATCTCCATCTCTTTTTATGAGACCAAAGATCGAATCTGAGCAATGTTCCTGAGATGGAAAAAACATGAACGAACTACAGACTTTACATGACTGTTAAAACATATAGCTCTCTCAAAGATGACACCCAGGTTTCTTATGTCACTGCGGTCAGAAAATGCTCAACCCACCATAACCTGCTTAATCATAGGCGTAATATTGTCAGGGGCAAAGATCATCATCTCAGTTTTATCGTTATTAAGTTGTAGAAAATTGTCTGCCATCCATTTGTTAATGAAGACTAGACAGTTCTGCAGAACATAGAGTTTATCTAGACTATCAGGACTAAATGAAATATATAACTGAATGTCATCGGCATAGCAATGATAATATATTATTTTAAAACTATTAATAATCTTGCCAAGAGAAAGCATATACAGGCTAAACAACAGAGGGCCAAGCACAGAGCCTTGTGGCACACCACAGGACAAAGAAACAGAATCAGAATCTGTATTGACAACGGGGATTTGCCGAGGCTTAAGAGAAACCACTCTATCCAGTAGCAAAGTGCAATGATCATTAAATGACTGTACAGTATTGTCAATGTCATTTGAAATAAAAGCCGAAATATTTCTGGTTGCAGTTGGCACGTCTCGAAAGACGACTGGCACGAGCATTGTATTCCGTGTTTGGGCCGTGCTCACGCTGAGGCAGCACTTGTGGGTGGTTTGTGCCCCGCTTGCGAGGCACTTCCCATTGGCACGTTGCATTCGCGGCTCGGGTTCTTTGCCAAAAGACCCAGAGTCACCGCGGCTGCTTGCCACTCTGGTCCTTCTACCTCCGGGTATGAGGCCGCAGCGATGTGTGCCGCGGAAGAGCATGGGGAGAAGGGATTAGTTCGAGGCTGACGCTGAGATGGCAGCCGTGCTTGCCCATGCAGCCAAGAGCATCGGGCTGGAGTGGTCTCCCCCACCCTGCCCCGAGCGCTCGCGGCTAGATAATTGGTTTCTGGGTGCTGAGCGCAACACTTAGCTGTTCTTCCTGGAAGTGCACAAGGAGCTGACGAAATTGTGGAAGGCCCCTTTTTCAGCCAGAATACGGTACACCGGCTCCTCTGCCTTCACCACCCTCGAAGGGCGTCCAGCGAGGAGGTATACGGAGGTTCCCCAGGTGGAGAGAGCGATTGCGGTGCATCTTTGCCCGCAAAATGCTGCCACCTGGCGGGGCCGCCCGAGACTCCCGTCCAGGGCCTGTAAGTTCTCTTCGTCCCTAGCGGCGTCCCTAGAAGGCTTATGCAGCTTCTGGACTAGCTGCGTCCGCCCTGCATGCTATGGCCATCCTGCAGGTCTACCAGGCCAAAGCATTGAAAGAGCTGCACAAGGGTGGTCCCAACCCAGAGGTACTGCACGAACTGCGTTCAGCGACTGACTATGCCCTCCGGGCTACGAAGGTCACGGCGCAGGCTCTGGGGAGGGCGATGTCCACTTTAGTGGTCGAGGAATGCCACCTGTGGCTCAACCTGGCTGAGTTGTGGGAAGCCGAGAAAGTACACTTTCTTGACACCCCCATTTCACAGGTTGGACTCTTTGGCGACACCATGGAATAATTTGCCCAGCAGTTCTCCACGGTGAAGAAGGCCATCAAACACATCCTGCCTTGGCGTGGGTCAGGTCCTGCTCCTGCACTCCCGAGTCAGCTGCCCCCGTCTGCTCGTCGCCGGGGACGGCCCCCTGCGAGGACTGCTGAAGCCCTGCAACAGCCTGGGCCTTCAGTCAAGCCTGACCAACGGCCCACCACTTGCAGGAAGGTTGCACCACCAGCTCGTCATCAGGGCACCAGGAACCCTCACAAGGCTTCAAACCGTTCCTGAGACGGGCGACACAGGGAGGAGGGACCATCTGGCCAGCCTGGATCCACTTCCGGCAGGGGGAAGGGAGGTGGATTCGGCTTCACCACCTGGTCAATAGAAGAGCAATTTTCTTCTTCTCTGGGTCACACACACAGTGTTTTTGGCCCTCCCATTTGCGATGACCAGACGCTGAAACCATGCATCAGAATCTGTTTGGACACAGACACTCTGTCTCCTTACGTTCAGATGCAAAGTGTCTATCACTCAGCCAACAGGACGCATGCTGGCAAACTCATGTTCCCTCATCCGTCGGTGGCACATGTGACAGACCCTGTGGACAAGGTGCTGTGTGTTTTACAGGATGTTTCAACTCCTACCACAGCGCCTTCCACTCTGCTCAGCCACAGGAACTCTGCTCGAGGTACGTCGAACATGGTTCCTTTGAGACCTTTGGCAGGGTATCTGGATGCTTGGTTAAGCCTCTCCAATCCCTCCCGATGGCTCCTCAGAACCATTCATCTCGGCTATGCGATTCAGTTCGCAAGGCGCCCTCCCAAGTTCAGGGGCATTCTGTTTACCTCAGTAAGAGGCGAGAATGCGGCTGTTCTTTGGGCGGAGGTTGCAACCCTTCTTGAGAAGGGTGCAATCGAGCCTGTCCCCCTGGCCAAAATGAAGAAGGGGTTTTGCAGGCCGTACTTAATTGTACCCAAGAAGGGCGGGGGGCTCAGACCAATCCTGGATTTGAGTACTCTGAACCAGGCCCTTCACAAGCTTCCGTTCAGAATGTTAACCCTCAAGCACATATTAACATGTGTCAGAGATCAGGATTGGTTTGTGGCAATAGACCTGAAGGATGCGTACTTTCATGTCTCAATCCTAGTTGTCCCTGTCTCCTCGTGTCTTTACGAAGATCGTGGAGGCTGCCCTTGCCCCTCTCAGGGAAGTGGGCATTCGCATTCTCAATTACCTCGACGACTGCCTGATCCTTGCTCACTCGCGAGAATTGGTTTGCACACACAGGGACATGGTCCTCTACCACCTAGCCCGATTTGAACTTCAGGTCAACTTGGAAAAGAGCAAACTCTCCCCTGTGCAGAGTATCTTTTTTCTCGGTGTGGA
The DNA here is from genome assembly GCF_001515625.1 of Sinocyclocheilus rhinocerous. Classification (NCBI taxonomy): domain Eukaryota; kingdom Metazoa; phylum Chordata; class Actinopteri; order Cypriniformes; family Cyprinidae; genus Sinocyclocheilus; species Sinocyclocheilus rhinocerous. Next base: position 3,527,919 of record NW_015656585.1, read on the forward strand.
ATTGGACTCGCTTACGATGACTGTACGCCTCTCTCAGGATCTTGCTCAGTCTGTGCTGAAATACTTGAGGGCTCTAAAGCAGAGAACAGTGGTCCCTCTTAAAAACTATCAGAGGCTCCTGGGGCATATGGCGTACTCAGCCGCAGTCACACCGCTGGGACTGATACATATGAGACCGCTTCGTACCCGAGTCCCGAGATGGGCATGGCATCACGGCTCACACCGTGTGAACATCACACCATTGTGTCGCCGTACCTTCAGTCCTTGGGAGGACATCTCTTTTCTACGGGCAGGAGTGCCCTTAGAACAGGTGTCCAGACGCATTGTTGTTACAACAGATGCTTCCAAGACAGGCTGGGGCGCTGTGGGCAATGGGCATGCAGCATCAGGGGTCTGGACAGGCTCTCGGCTGCATTGGCATATCAATCGCCTGGAGTTGTTGACAGTGCTTTTGGCCTTGAGGAGGTTTCGACCCTTGATCCAAGGCAAGCACGTGTTGCTCCGGATGGACAACACAGCAATGGTTGCATACATAAACCACCAGGTTGGTGTTCACTCCCATCACATGTCACAACTCACCTGCCATCTCTTACTTTGGAGCCAGCACAGACTCAGGTCTCTGCATGCCACTCATATCCCGGGCAACCTCAATCGTGTAGCGGATCTCCTCTCACAACAGGTCTCGCTCAGGGTCGAGTGGAGGCTTCACCCCCAAACTGTTCATCTGATTTGGAGTCGGTTCGGCCAGGCACAGGTGGACCTGTTTGCTTCGTCGGAATCGACCCATTGCCAGTTGTGGTACTCCCTGACGGAGGTTCCCCTCGGCACAGATGCACTGGCTCACTGCTGGCCCAGGGGCCTACTCAAGTATGGATTTCCCCCAGTGAGCCTCATTACAGACACTGTGCAAAGTCAGGGAAGACTTGTGGCCCCTTATTGGCCCAACAGGTCTTGGTTCTCGGAGCTCGTGCTCATGGCATCAGTTCCTCCCTGGCGAATTCCTCTGAGGAAGGACCTCATTCCTCAGGGGAAGGGCACAATTGGGCATCCGCGCCCGGGTCTCTGGAACCTTCATGTTTGGTCCCTGGACGCAACCAGGAGGAACTCAGAGACTTTTCACCAGCAGTGGTGAATACCATTACTCAGGCCAGAGCCCCCTTGACGAGGCGGCTGTACCACCTGAAGTGACACGTTTTTGTGAATTGGTGTTCTTCCCAGGGGAATGACCCTCAGAGATGTGGGATCGGATCTGTGCTCTCCTTCCTCCAAGGAGGCCTGGACAGGCACCTGTCTGCTTCTACACTTAAGGTGTACATGGCCGCGATTGCAGCTAAACACGACACCGTGGGAGGCAGATCGGTGGGGAAGCACGATCTGGTTATTAGGTTCCTCAGAGGTGCCTGGAGGTTGAACCCTCTGAGGCCACGTATCATTCCCTCTTGGGATCTCACTGTGGTCTTGCAGGCCTTACAATGGACCGTTTGAGCCCCTTCACTCAGTTGAGTTCAATGCTCTCTCTATGAAGACGGCCCTCCTGACTGCACTCACTTCTGTCAAGAGGGTGGGGGATCTCCATGCCCTCTCCGTTAACGAATCATGCCTGGAGTTTGGACCGGCAGACTCTCACGTTGTCCTGAGACCTCGGCCTGGATATGTGCTCAAGGTTCCCACCACTCCTTTCAGGGACCAGGTGGTAACATTGCAAGCTATCCCCTTCCAAGAAGGGGACCCTGACCTGTCTCTGTTGTGCCCAGTGCGAGCCCTATGCACATACCTAGATCGCACTCAGAGATTCAGACGCTCTGAACAGCTCTTTATCTGCTTCGGAGGACAGCAGAAGGGGAATGCTGTCTCCAGACAAAGGATCTCCCACTGGATTGTGAATGCGATCCTAACGGGCCTATGAGGCCAAAGGCCAACCTTGCCCACTGGGAGTGAGGGCTCACTCTACCAGGGGCATGGCTGCATCAGCAACCCTGGCGAACGGGGCCTCTCTAGCAGATATCTGTAGAGCTGCAGGTTTGGCTACACCTAATAGATTTGCTAGATTTTATAATCTACGAATGGAACCAGTTTCTTCTAGAGTTCTGAATGTCAGTTCTTTGACTCAGGAGACAGGCAGGGTCTAGAGCTTGCTACCAGCGCTACTCCCCCCCAGGGTAATTATGTGCTTATTCAGTCCAGCTCAGGTTCCTTTCATGAACTCTGGACTACCCTTCCACCACATAAGCACTTTTTCTTAGCGAAGTTCGACGGAGGAACTTGCTATTAGAACTCATTACGAGATAGGTTACCTCGAGTGAACTCTTGTATTGGGTTAGTGCTCCACATGTAGTGGCTCCTCTTGAGGCCCCATGTGTGTATTCTCCACTGTATTGCCCCTGAGGCTCAGTGTTCCCCTAGACAGACATTATGTCGATAGGTTCTGGGTTTTGGTAGATCTCCCCTTACGCGGAGCCCACTTTTTTCCTTAGGGGGAATAGTCACTGTCCCAAAGTTACTACCAAGGCTATTCAGCTGTTATAATATGGTGAGTATTACTATGGGAAAAGGCTCCGGCTGAGGGGACCTCTGCCTCTATGGCGGCTCTCCCGGATGTTGGAGAGTGAGGTCTTAAGTCTTGGGCATTGGAAGGTTGCGAGGAGAAGAGGTGCATTTGGTTGTGACACATTGGCTTGTCAACATCTGCGCCCCCGTGGACTTGTGATGCAGTTCAGCAGTTGTGGCATTTAGTATAGGGACCGAAAGGGAACGTCTCGGTTATGTATGGTAACCCTCGTTCCCTGATGGAGGGAACGGAGACGTTGTGTCCTTCATGCCACAACTCCGAATTGCCTCTGAGTGGGTTGAGACGCTTCTCGACTCCACAGAACAGAACAAGTGAACAGATGCCACGCTGGCCTATTTATACCCGGATGTCCGGGGTATGGCCAGCTATGCAAATTCTGCACACCCAGTTTCATTGGCCTTTTCTCAAAGATGTCAGAGGTGTTTGGGCTCCCAAGAGTGACCCCTAGTGTCGTACACTCAACACAATGTCTCTGTTCCCTCCATCAGGGAATGAGGGTTACCATACGTAACCGAGACGATTTGGTTTGGTCCTCACACTGCACATAGTGTGACCCATTAAATATAACTATAAAAAAAATAAATTAATAATAGTGATAATATTATTGCATTTTATTTAGTTCGTTTTTTAAAATAAAATAATAAACAAAATAATAAAGTGTGATAATACTATTTTAAAATAAAAAGGGAGTATTAAATACAAATACAATTATTTTATATGCATTTTATTTAGTTCGTTTTTTAAAATAAAATAATAAACAAAATAATAAAGTGTGATAATACTATTTTAAAATAAAAAGGGAGTATTAAATACAAATACAATTATTTTATAGTAAACTTAAAAAATAAAATGCTAATATTTACTTCTTCGTTTTTTTAATATGAATTTTCATCATTTTTAACCTTAAAATCAGCAGGCTTGTATTTTGGCGGGTTGCCGGCAAGTAAGTATATGCGATTCTGGGTTTAGCGCTGCCGATTGAAGAGCGTCAGTGAATGAAATGTCACAGTTTTGCATTGTGCTTTGAAAATGGCAGAGGGTAGCCTAGATTTATGCTTTTGAATAGAAATCTTATACAGTACAATTTGTTGATCTAAAATGGTAATTGTGCATTTACAGCTGTCAACCATGTCGGTATGCAAATGCGCTGTCAGAACTTATTTATACAGGACACTTTTTATTTTGGTAGCACATTTTTTATTTGTGTGCATGGATCCGCACTTCGAATTTACACCGGACAATAGTAGCCTAAACCATCTGGGTACCACATTTCAACTTACTGCAATTTTGGGACACATTAATTCTTTTTAATACTATTTGCAATGGATATTATGCAAATTTTCAGAGATAATTCTTGAGGCGATGTACTGTAAACAGACAACTGAGGGCTAACAATTTGCTGCTGAAACACTTAATTGACATTATGTGACCATGCAAGATCATTAAGTGACATATCATCAATAGGTATGTAACTTTGCTGAACTATATTAAAGGGGTCATATGATGCTGCTAAAAAGAACATTATTTTGTGTATTTGGTGTAATGAAATGTGTTTATGCGGTTTAAAGTAAAAAAAACACATTATTAAATGTGAAATTTTATATAAAGATTCAGGGAAAATGTAACAAGCATCACTGAGTGTACACACAGGCGTACGGCTGCGGGTGTCACTGTCCAAAAGTAATTGTGACGAGTGGGGCGGGGCCGAGAGCCGTGGGAACGGAGCAAGGCCGGTGGAGTAAATGCTAATGCACGACACCTGCGCCACTCACCGGTCTCGAGTCTCACGGAGGAGCTCCGGAAGCATAAAAGGAGGAGTGACGACAGTGTTGGACGAGAGAGGACCAGGCCTGGAGTTTATTTTGTGTTCTGGTTCTGTTTGTGCGAAACAGTCGTCCGCGAGGGGCTGTCGCGCTATTTTGTGTTTATTTTATTATTAAAGTTTTCTTTGCACATTTGCCGGTTCCCGCCTCCTTCTTCCCGTAACTACGAATGTTGTATTTTGTTAATTCAAAGTCATGTAAAGATATAAAAACATCCATATTGTAGTCAATAACTGACATTTATAATGGTTAGAACCAACATTGCATACATCTAAATCTGTATTGGAACACAAAATGCAGTATTACTAATTTAGGCAATATTGACTCTGATGATAGTAGTAAATAAGTGATATTTCTCCTTAACTAAAGGTGTTAAATTTGAGTGACAAACATTGTTGCTCATCATTTTGGCTTATGAGGCCATTCCCAGACAATCTGTAATCTATATCAATTAAGGATAATTTATTAGTAGAGAACATTAAAGAAAGTTTCCATGTTCCCAATGAGTGGTAGACCCAACAAATTAAAGTTCAGACTGTGTAAAGCCAAAGGAATTTCAAAAAAGGACACCTACATTTAGGGATCTACAGGCATTGATTAACAGGAACATTTTTATTTATTCCTGGCAGTATGAACATAAAAGTACTGAAAATGTATGGTGTACATAGGGGACTAGCAAAGAGAAAACATGTTCCTTTAAAAAAGAAGAATAAAACCAAACCAAAGTAGAGATGTGTGGTCATTATGCACCATCATGCAGTGTATCACTACTAACACCTCTTACCACCCTTCAAGCACAGTGGTAGAGAAGAGATGATTTAGGTATGTTTTGCATCCATGGGACCTGAACAGCTTGAACCTCTTTTAAAGTATTCTACAGACAAATGTGAGACCATCTGTGACCACTACAGCTCTGCTGAAATTAGATTGTATAACATGACACTGATTCCAATCGAACTTTGAATTGCTGAAAAAGGAAAAGAATCAAAGTGTTGCAATGGCTGAATCACAGTTTAGAGCTTTGTCTCATTATAATGCTGTGGGGGTGCCTTAAAGGGATAGTTCACCCAAAAATGAAAATTTGATGTTTATCTGCTTACCCCCAGGGCATCCAAGATGTAGGTGACTTTGTTTCTTCAGTAGAACACAAATTATGATTTTTAAGTCCAGCCGTTGCAGTCTATCAGTCGTATAATGCATGGCAATGGTAACAAAATCTATGAGAGTAAAAAAAAACATGCACAGACAAATCCAAATTAAACCCTGCGGCTCGTGACGACACATTGATGTCCTAAGACACGAAACGATCGGTTTGTGCCAGAAACCGAAAAGTATTTATATCATATGTTACCTCTAATACACCATTATGTCCAACTGCTTTGAGCGCGCGCAGGCATCCGGTGCGTGAGGTGTGTACGCACTCTGGCATAGTTTTTACACTGCAAGCTGTTAACAGGGTGATGCAGCCTGCCAGATAAATAATGATCCCTTTATTAATCAATGTTCTTAAAGGTGAAGTATGCAGTTTCAGTATGTAGTGTCACCTAGCGGAATTAGAAAAATAAAGCATATTTTCAAACAACTGATAGCTTACTTGTCAAGAAGTTCGACATCTCGATTGAAACCCAAACATTCCATCAAATTCCTCCATCTTGTACAAGCACCTCCAATGTTTACCCTTGCTTTACCCCGTTTTCTGTCTCTGCTAATACAAGCCTTCAAATTTTAGCTTGCATTTTTGTAATAGAATCTGAATTTCTTTTCACATGCAACACGTCAGTCAAGGGCTAAACACCCTCTGGCTCAGCCTGCTACTGTAGCCACGCCTCAAAATCTTGCTATTGGTTGAGCTGGAAAGAAATGGCTATGCTTGTATCCACCTATTTTTGCAATAGTTTCCATGGGATGGAAACTGTGCTTTATTTGGAATTGTTTTACACAATATTTTAATTTTAGCAAAATTCATGTTAAATTCGCAACTTTGGATGCAAAACATGGCTAGCGTTTTGATAGTGCCTGGGAGGCTCAATGTTTAGACATTTAGGGTTGATACAACCATGACTGAACAATTAACGTGGTTAAAAGAATGTATTTTACATAAGAAATCTTACAAACTTCACCTCTAAAGTTCCAATTCAATAGCATTTTAAAACATAAAAAAAAAATCGTAAAAACACTTTTGGCAAGTGCTGTTATCCCATAAATTGTAAATTAAAATAATGTTTTATTGATTATACTTTGCCAAAAACAAACAAACAAACAAACAAAAATTATATAACAATTGAATACAGGGGTAGCTGGTGAAGTATACATGCTCTGATGTGACATGCTAAACCCCATATACAAGTATTTCAGCTTTTTGCTAATTATTCTGTAAGTATTATTCATGCAGTTTTGTTAATATATGTACTTTTATAAAATTAATTTGTCCCACTGCAGTACCATTTAAAATAAAATTATGAAGGCAAACATGTGATTTAAAAATTGTGAAATAATGAAACTGTGACTAGTTATCGGGCCAAAGATAGATATGTTATGTGTCAATACCCACTATTTCACGTTGTTTGAAATGAGAGCAGATCGGTCTGTGTGGTTGCAGTACTCTGGTGGTAATGCCCCTGGACCCTAGACAAGAATCTGGGCTCAACACATAATGGTTACAAATCTTCCAAATGCATTAGGCTACCAGCTCCCCTTGCTACAGTAACTATTGATCTGCCAAAGCATTTGTCACACCTGTCCTCCTCTACAACCCGCAGACCCTTGGGTCATGCAGCTACGCATTCTGTGCAATACAAATTTGTTGATGTGATAGGCTGTCATAAGACTTCTCTTTTTTCAGTACAGGGACAAAACTGTTTATTTTTTCAGAACGGAAAAGGTTTCACTTTCAGTGAAACCCATCAAGGACTGTGAGTCTGTGAGACTATTTCAAGTGGCGTTGTGTATTTTCAAGGCTCATACACAAATTGAGAATTTTTACTGAGTATTGGTTTGCTTATTAGAAAATGCAGTATTTTCTTAAAAACACAATTCCTGCCAAGTTATACACAAAGTCTTCAGTAATTTTACTGGCCTAAGATGTGCTTGTAATTATAAATTATTGTAAACAAGAACCATACAGAAACATGAACAATATTTGTCTGCAGGTACAAAACCATTTTATAGAGAATATGAAAAGAATGTACAAAACATAATATATAGAAATGTGCAATGTGACAGCAAACTCTTCCTTCCACTTGTGAAACCAAAAAGAATTTAGCACAAAATGTTTGCAGTTTACCAGTGTTTATCTCTCTTAGTCTTACCCTAAAAGCTATACTATATGTGGATAGCAGATATCATGCAGTGCTTTTGAGAGCTGGCTGTTCTTTACTTACTTTTGACCCTGTGTTGCATGAGCGACCACTACTTGAAACATTTCTGAAGTACACATGGTTTCTCAGGGCTGAATCACCTATACTGCATAATGCTTGGCAGTATTAAATAGATAATTTGCAGTGGACATCACTCACATCGGCCTGTTCAATCAATAATATATTGACATTTTCTGCCATGCTATATTAAAGTTGCATTTACCTGGCAGTTGTAGCAGCAACCATTGGCAATAATTTGATAAAGGCCCACAACATCGATCCAAGTACAGTTACTTTGTTCTACTATTACTAATCTGCCAACTCCGAGTTATTTCCTTTGTATTTGTAAACTAAACATACACATAGTTTTATATGTTTGGATTGACTGATGCTGTTTTCAATTATACTGATTTCGAAAATGCTTTCAGTAGCCTACTCAGAATCATAGTAGGGATGCCACAGTGAGGACATTTTCCAACCAATTAATAAACTTGGTTACACCACACATTTTACAAGATAAGATATTTATTTTATTAACCAAAATGCAGGTGACGTATGAATTCAAGTGAGGGAACAAATTTGGTTGTGGGAACTATACAGTATATATATATATATATACTGACAAGATGCGCATGACAATCACATTCAATTAATCGTGCAGCCCTAGTGTGTATATATGTATATATATATTCTCAAATATATTTCATAATCAAACTATCATAAAAGTGTAACTTTAATTACCTCATCTGTCGATATCATGCCAGTGAATTGCAGAGCTTGTGCAAACATATCCCATCGCTATGATCAGATGCTTTCTTAACTGCTGTTTTCTCACTTCTGCTATTTTATTGTGTATTTATTTTGTATTTGAGAGGAAAGTGCACAGCTCATACATGTTGATATCATGTACATATTCATCTGAATGTCGCTTTCTTCACTTCTAAGCAAATAATTAAGGAAAATAACTCTACAGTGAATATATCAGGGCTCTGAATCATATTAAGTATCTTGTATGTTACATGTACACATGAGCACAAGCAAATAAATTGCTGACTGCAGTTCACTTAACGTCCACTAATAACAGGCGCTAATAAGAAGGGTTTTCCAAATTCTACATATAGCCCTATTAAACAGATAATTTTTATTTCTATTCATAAAAGCTAAACGCGGTGGGGGTGGTGGGAAAATGGAATTGCTGTATGGCCAAACACCATGTAATTCTCATGAGATTATTTTGGACTACCACAATTTAGAGGGCATTGCACTTATTTCAGAGTTTTCTTTTCAAGGTCTTCTTCAAGCATTTGATTAACAAATTGGTGTTTTCCAATGCTTCATATTCAAATTGAAGCACTTTATTGACCTTCTACAAAGTTTTGAGTCACTCATTATGGCAGATAAATATTTATACAATGGCACTATACTCTCCCGTGCTGTATGATCTTTTTTGTTTTGTTTTTTGGGATAAGGTTCCCGTGTCTAACCTGATTCTATCTCAGAAGAACATGAGTTCTCATTAGAGGAACAAGGAGACACCTGCCTCCTGAATATTTTTGGATTTCTATTTGTGTTTGACCTTGACTGGCTATATCACAATGGTCTCATTATGCTGTCTGTAGGAATACAAAAAGACAGAGCTTCCTTAGACTGGCTATCCTCTGTGAGAGACTGTAATATTTGAATATTTAACATGGCTTCTGGTTATTTACTTCTGTATCAGTGTTTCAATTCAATAATTAAAAACCGTAACAATACAGTTGTCCTCTGGGATTACTCTGAAGTTTGGAGGAATTTGTGTGTGTGTGTGTCTCTGTGTGTGGAAGTGAGGCAGATACCTGCAGAGCAAAGACCTGTGGGCTTGAATGATTTGGTAAACAAAAAATTTTGAACTGCCATTCAGACTCAAGTGAGATTGTGACAGTTGCCTGAAGCTCAAATATGGGGCATCAGTATTCACTGGCCTGACTCTTCCTGACAGACCTCTTTTGCTTTTTACTCGCTTTAGCCTCTCTTTGCTGAAAGGCAAAATTGCTTAAAGCAGTTTAATACAATAGTTTTCAATTCTACAAATAAACATCAAACTTTTATTTGAAATAATGGAAAGTATGCAATAAAGATAATCCTTTTTCAAAATGTCTAAAGATCACATTTAACAGTGTTTTTAATGATTAATTTTAAGTGAGTGCTAGGTGAAGGCAAAGTTCATCTAAATGGAAAGGTAAGGGAAATGGCCATGCACAGTTGTTAATAGTTTATTCAGTATCAACCAATACAAAAATAAAAAATAATAATATTGATAAATGTAACCAATATCAGGGTTTCTGCTGGCCTTAAAATGTGTTCATTGACTTCTACAAATTAAGGTCTGAAAAAAAGTCTTAAATCAGAGCAGAGTCCAAAAAAAAAAAAAAAAAACCAATACAAGTATTTACACATCCGTAAATCCAGATACATTGGAGATGCAAATGATGAATAAATTGAATTTATGCTTAAAATAAGAACAACTATCTGTCAATGGGAAATTAAAACTTGTTATCCCTTTGAATAAAGTAGATTTTTCTGAGCCCACTGGCAGATATTTGTTATTCATTTATTTAATCATAAACTCATTTCATCTTGATCATTTTCTTAGAAAACAAGACTTAATTTCTTCTGTCATTTTGCTTCTCTAGTAAATGCATCTTGATTTTAGAAATCTTAAACGATTTGCACTGAAAAAAAAATACTGGGCAGGAACGCAACTTTTTAAAATTAATTAAAAAGTAACAAAGAGATTTGTTGCAAGTTACATTTTCTAACTTTGAAATGTTGCTAGTACAACTCTGTTCTCTGTTCTCCGTAGACGCTTACTTACATTTAGAGATCATACTGCATTGTGTTCTCTTAGATTTATTCCTTACATTTTCTTGATTTTGTCTTAAATTTACCTTCATCGAAGCTGAAGAAACCCTTCAATATAGTTGTGATTATATCAGAAGTGCCCAAACTGTTTCTAAGAATTTCATTAGTTAATTACTTCACTTATATTATCTGTATTTCAATGCAAAAACAAAATAAGAATCAAGATATTCTGCAGTGGCATTGTTTGTTTGTTTATTTATTTTTGTTCTTATTTTTCACCCAGTCTTGTGACATGGCTAATCATAGGTCATCACAGGCCAACTTTGGTCCACAGGCCCTGGTTTGTGCATCTACTATGCATCCTTTTTTTTCTTTCTTTTATAGCGGGATCCATTACCAATAAAATGAGTACTTTAAACTTCCTTTCTTATATTTAAGTCTTCTGCACAAATGCAAGAGGTTTTTTTTTTTCAGATCATATTGCAAATGTTGTTTTAAGGAATGTTTTGTCCTGATAGGTTTGACAGCTTTACAAGCACAAGAGAGCGATGTGTTGACTGTAAGTAAAAGTTATTGTTGTGCAAAGCTTTTTTAAAATACTTGTAAGCCCAGAGAGGTCACTGATCTCAAGACTAATTTGTTATACCGTAACCCACAGAAAACATGTGTTCTTTCAACAGTGCAGTGTGACAATATATTAGGGCTTTCCCTATAGCTAACATAGACATGCAGTCCCTTCTCTTATGAGACTGCTCCAAACCCCTTTGTTTCCTCTGTAATGGTTAATACCCAAATTTCTGAATCACAAACAATGAAATTCTCAAGTGTCGGTTCCCAATCTGTCTTAGCCAGCCGAAGGGTGAATTTGCTGCTATACAATGCTAATTAATCATATGTTAGCTGAAAACAAAACTGGGTTTTGAAACTAGCTGCTTAGTGAAGGATAAGAGAATAAATTATATCCTCAAGGAAGCTTCTGTAAGCAGGGCAGACAAGAAAAGTAAAGGTGAACTAGATTCGGGAGCGTGAACCGATATGGCAGCCTTCAAAGACACACTTTTGAAACTATTATGAGACGAGTTGGGAAGTTAAAAAGGACATTTATATGATGAGAGGATTTATTCTCATAGACAGATTATTGGGGCACAAAACACTTCAGTACTTTATTCCAGCATTATTTTTTTTGTTTTAGCATTTGTGTTTTTAAGTGCTTCGCTGCTCCTGGAAAATAAGATTATAGGTTTACCTGAGGTACTAAGTATCGTTTCGCTCCCTAACCAAGGCAGAATTCAAGCTTGTATTTTTCCTTACTCTCTTTCTTTTTCATTAAAGGTGCACTCAGTCGTTTGTGTTTGTTTCTCTGGCTGATATGAATGTGGTCTTTGGTTACTGATGTGTAAAAATATGGAAAAGTAGTCATATAGTTTAATTCATAAAGAAGAGCAGGGGGTCACTGAGAAGTGTCATGCCATCTCAACATGTCTGCCTTTCACTCAATGTGCTTCGCAGATATGAAAATATTTCAACAAAATAAATGTTGATTTAAAAACAATGTAAAAAGCAAAACTAAAAAAGTAAAGTAGATAAAAATAAATAGTTATAAAATGCAATGCAGTAAATGATGAAAAGACAAAAATATACTAATTGCTAGGTAAATATATTCTAAAAAGCTAAAAATAGATGTCTCTGCCTGCTTATTATAAATGTAAATGCCTGCAGCTCTTCTAATTTCAGTTGTTAAAGTCACAAAAAAAATCAAATTTCACAGTTCTTAATTTGATGGAATATTGCAACATTTATTTTAAATGATGTATTTGTGCACATAATCTTTAATTAAAAGACTTAAACATTCCCAGTCTTGATGGTGTGTACACTGACGTGAGGACGGAACAATAATCAGTCCTCTGTCACTCACGTGAAACCGCATCAATTAGAAGAAGACAGCAGTACAAAAATTGAATCAATTCCTGATCAAGTTCCATTTTCTCACCAGAGAAGCTGTTTCAATCGGATGTTCATCACTATAGGGAAGAAAAGATGTTTGCACTTTTCGTTTCGTGCTGACTTTTTAAGTTTCCATTTTGACTTCATAATGGCTAAAAGCAACTTCATAAGCCTTACTCAATAAATCTCTCAGGATTTCTATCCTTATGCTCAAAGTAGGAGAAGTGTGTGGAAGTGTTTCAGCAATTAATCATCCAAAATGTCATATAATACATAGCAAAATGGGCACAAAATATGCCAGAATACAAGAAGTACAGCCTGGATACTCTTACCAATGTCATAGAAAAAAATCAGGGTTTTTAAATGATGATATAGTTTTGATCTATTATACTGTCAAAAGTGAAAATGTGCAGAAGGATGTTTCTGACCCTTAAGGACTTGGTGTAACCTAATGCAGTCACGTTTATTCAGTCATATTGCATTCTTAATAAATAAAGCCAGTTAACTAGAATGTTACCACATGCAGCACATTTTGTTTACCTGCCAAAAAGCTGAATAAACACTTATTCCATCATTGTTTTTTCTTCTCTCACCCAGCTCTACTTATGTTCTCTTCCCCTGTGAAGGCAGTGTGGGGGAAAACTGACACTCCTATTACCTGCTGGCACTGTTCAGGACACCCCTCTGCCTGGTCCTGTCCTTGGGTTGTGACATTTTTCCTTTTAGCTCCCTGCAAATTTACAGACGGCACTGGATGCTGAGCAGGCCACTCTATAAATACATCTCCTCTCAATTACTACGGCTGCCATCCAGCTCGGGCCCTCGCTCGTGTGTGTCTTTATCCCACAGGTCTTGGTGCTGTAGATCAGGGACCCAGACCTGCGACGGGAAACCTGTTATCAATCTCTGTTATCGCCTCGCTATGGTGTCCCACGGCTGACGTTTTTGCTCACCTGATTTGTGGGCATGGTGATTACTTAAGAATATCAAAAAACAGGCAAAGGGTTTGTTTTCACCTGCGTCTGAGTGTGTGTGTGTGTGTGTGTGTTTTGATTTTCTAAAGGCCTTTACCAGAGTGACATTGCTAAACATGTCAGTTTGTTTAAAGAGCTAAGGTCTTTCATAGTACAAAGAAGTCTTAGAAGAGGCACATAGGTGATTGGGAAAGGAAATTAATGCAGACTACTTGCACTCTGAAAAACACTGGGTTAAAAATAACCCAGAAGTCTTAGAAGAGGCACATAGGTGATTGGGAAAGGAAATTAACGCAGACTACTTGCACTCTGAAAAACACTGGGTTAAAAATAACCCAATTTGGATTGTTTTTAGCCCAGCTGCTGGGTAATATAGGACAGTCGGTCTGAGGTTCGCAGTTTCTCCACCGAACAGCAGCCCATCACCAATAACAGAGAACGGTTGATTACGTTTGACTTAAATATTACTTTTAAATGTTACATTTTTTCTTCTAAAATGCTTGTTAAGCAGGTTTAAATGTATTTATTATTATAAACTGCTGTATTGATCCAAATAAATTCAATTAATATTTTTGTCCATGGGTGTTCTTGCTTATTAATAAACCTTTCGAACATTTAACCCAACCAGCTAGGTCAAAATAACCAAGCACGTGTTCTGTCTAATATTTAACCAGTGCTGGGTTGCCAAATAACCAGTTTTTAACCCAGCATTTTTAAACCCAGTGTACATTTAAACTTGTTTAACAAACATTTTAGCAACAAACAAATTAAACATTTAAGAAATAATCAACCAGTGTCTGTAACAGTTCTGGATCTCTTAGCCGAAACATTCTGTGACTCTGTAACCAGCCCATAAAGAAACAGTGCACCGCTCTGAGAACATATTTTAACAACCAAAGTAATTACATGCAATATTTTTATGAATAAAATCATTTATTTTATGCATGGGCATCAGATGTTTCGATCACATGAAAAGACTTTTGCGATACTCGTTAGGTATCTGACATCGTGTCCCTGTACTGTATGTCGCTTTGCATTAAATAAAATGATTTACAGCACAGTTGCAATTTTATAGATGAAAAAAAAAACATACACAAACTTGTATTTCAACGACGATATGCACCAATTTACTGGCACTGAGAACCTCTCTCTCAAAGAGGATGAAAAAACCACGTTTAGTAACTCAATTGCTGGGTTGTTTCATTGGGGGTTGAGGGGGGTACATTTGACCCAGCCCCTGGGTAACACAAAAATGACCCAACAGGCTCAACTCAGCATTTGAGTTGAAAAAAAAAAAAACTATAACTATAATAACTATTATACTCCCAGCGTATAGTGGATATAGTGACAGCGGTTGACATTAAATATAGTCGTTTCTACCTGATCTCCACCTTATTGACTTTTGTTGATGACCTGAGTGTAGTCAGGTTAGTTTATGCATATTAACAACCTGGTCTCATAAAAATACGTACCTCTGTGCACTTTTTGTGCAACACCGTTTTTACGTACCTTACTGCACGTTTCGCCGCAGTTTCAAAGAGAAATGTCCACTGAGTGGCGCTAAAACACTGGTTCAATTCGTGATCCATGGCACGTTTTTATTACGTTGATATAGGTACGTATTGCTGTGTTTTTATTATGTTGCTTCAGGTACGTATTGTGGCGGTTCAGAATTCAAATATTGTTTTGTCAAACCGTGATTACACAGGATTCAAACCGGAGCTCCTCACTTCTCAAGTATATCTCGTACTCCGTGAGCTACCGAACAAACCTACCGTCGATGAAAACCCGATTTTGAAGCTCAAAGTGGGCGGAGGTGGCAGTCACCATCTTGGCAGCGCGTCACCGCGCGTCACTCCCGGATAATCGAAAATGGGCAAAGAGGCGGGAGCTGGTTGCTGAAACCACACCCACCTAGCTCAACGCCGGTGACAGCAGCATGTCACTCAAGTGGCCACGCCCTTAATTATGCAGAACTTTAAGGCTTAATGTAATTTAAACAGATGAGTTATAAAAAAATTCACCCCCCTCACAGTTGTCATGAAGGGCAAAATTAGCTATATAGACCAAAATCATTTTTTGTACCAGGCTGTAAAAAATTTTTTTCTGCTGTAAAGTTGG
>NW_015656585.1:3544745-3545554 GCF_001515625.1 Sinocyclocheilus rhinocerous
TAACTCTTAACTTTTATAAAGAATATCTCTTTGGATTTGAGACTTTAGTCTTTGCAACTTTACAGATCTTCTTTATGCACCAAGAGCTTGTAACACTCCAAAGAGAAAGGAAAACTTGAAATCGCATCATATGACCCCTTTAATACATTAACTAATTGAAACGTCACCCGTAGGTTTCCGAAGAGCGTTTTTGAAGCCTAAAGTAGGCGGAGGCGGCCGTCGCCATCTTGGCAGCGCATCACCGCGCGTCACTCCCGGATAATCGAAAATGGGCAAAGAGGCGGGAGCTGGTTGCTGAAACCACACCCACCTAGCTCAACGCCGGTGACAGCAGCATGTCACTCAAGTGGCCACGCCCTTAATTATGCAGAACTTTAAGGCTTAATATAATTTAAACGGATGAGTTATAAAAAAATTCACCCCCCTCACAGTTGTCATGAAGGGCAAAATTAGCTATATAGACCAAAATCATTTTTTGTACCAGGCTGTAAAAAATTTTTTTCTGCTGTAAAGTTGGTCATTTTAACATGGGGAGTCTATGGGACTGACTCCCTTTTGGAGCTAGCCTCTAGCGGCCGGTCGATGAACTGCAGTTTTAGTCACTTCCGTGTTGGCTTCACGAGAGAGACCAGAAGGTTGCCGCTTGTTGAAAAGGAATAAAAGGTGTCAGAGTTTTACTGCCTCTAGTGTTCATTTATTTTGGAAACTGCAGTAATATGTACTTATTGGTACGTATTTCGCGTCTCGCTAAAAAGTGCACGCAGGTACATTTATTCCATGAGACCAGGTAGCATATTAAACAATATTTG
>NW_015656585.1:3545606-3593498 GCF_001515625.1 Sinocyclocheilus rhinocerous
GCTCAAAGTGGGCGGAGCGGGCCGTCGCCATCTTGGCAGCGCGTCACTCCCGCATAATCGAAAATGGTCAAAGAGGCGGGAGCTGGTTGCTGAAACCACACCCACCTAGCTCAACGCCGGTGACAGCAGCATGTCACTCAAGTGGCCACGCCCTTAATTATGCAGAACTTTAAGGCTTAATGTAATTTAAACAGATGAGTTATAAAAAAATTCACCCCCCTCACAGTTGTCATGAAGGGCAAAATTAGCTATATAGACCAAAATCATTTTTTGTACCAGGCTGTAAAAAATTTTTTTCTGCTGTAAAGTTGGTCATTTTAACATGGGGAGTCTATGGGACTGACTCCCTTTTGGAGCTAGCCTCTAGCGGCCGGTCGATGAACTGCAGTTTTAGTCACTTCCGTGTTGGCTTCACGAGAGAGACCAGAAGGTTGCCGCTTGTTGAAAAGGAATAAAAGGTGTCAGAGTTTTACTGCCTCTAGTGTTCATTTATTTTGGAAACTGCAGTAATATGTACTTATTGGTACGTATTTCGCGTCTCGCTAAAAAGTGCACGCAGGTACATTTATGCCATGAGACCATGAGGGGGGAAATCATGGTTATATCACAGGCAGCACACACTCACACACACATACAAACATTTTTCTACAATGAAACTTTTCAGAGTTTTTTTTTTTTCATAAGTTGTGTGTTACTGAACACGTGATTGTGGGAATCTAGAGTATCCAGTGCTTGAATGCCAGACTCATCACACCTCCAGGTAATTGCTCTTCATTCCTCAGTGGATGAGATAAGATTTTATATTGATAATAAACATAGGCTTTCTGCCTAACTGAAACTAGTCTAACAAACAGAGCCAATTAAAGGATTTACTGGGGCTTTTTCAATTGCACCCCACTGCAAATAAGATTAACTATAGCTCCATGAAATCACCTGTCACTAGGGATGTACATAATTGCTGTCAGTGGGCTGTAAGCAGTCCTCTTTACGTCTTATGAAACTTTCCTGGTTTTTACAGTCTTTCATGTTGTGAGAAAATTAAAGCTTGCTAACTGAAGGTTCAATGTAATATTAATAGAAATGGTCTTGAAGCTGGTCTTGAAATGAGTGTTTGTAATTTTATAATGATGTAGTATTCACAGGTTGCTTGACACTGCTTTGTTCACTCACAGATATAAATCTTAAGTCCTTTATGCAGTGAATGTTGAGCTTGACTATTCTGTACATTTCTACTGCATTACATTTACACCAAAAAATGTGTTACTTAAGAGTCACAAGTGTTTGTGTTTGGTTATCTATTTCAAGCACTTACAATGCCAAATATAGATCATTAGTTTGAAAATAGCAGATATATTGAAATACCTTCTTTCACACACACATTTAATTGCAGTTGTTGACTACCTCAGATTTATAAATACACGGAAGTTCCTTTTTTTTTGTTGTATTGAGGTGTCTAAAAAATATTCACTCACTGGTATGACCAGACAGTGTGTTTCAGACTGCTTCAATACTGTCTGCAAACACTTAAATAAATAAATCTCACCTCTGTAATTTTGTGCCAGCTCAGATACCATCTATTTTGGTCTTTGTGTTGAGCTCACCATGAAATTTTGTATTTTTTTTGGGTTAAGACCCATTTCTCAGTGATGGTTTAACCATCCATGACAAGTAAAGAGAGATAAGATGCCAGTCTTCAATTTCAGGTCGGTTCTCACACTTGTGATGATTTATATGGTACACAATTTCTAAGAGTACAGCAAGTTTTATAGCATAACATTTGTATCTGTTGAGTTAATTTTAAATCTAGTGAATTTAGACATTAATTTGCCATAACAGACTTTCCTCTAGATCTTTATTGACATTATATACCACCAAACTTTACAGTTGGCTCAGTAGATTCAGACAGGTAGAGTTCTTCTGGCATTGGCCAAACCCATATTCATCCATAAGACTGCCAGATGGTTAAACGTGATTCATCACTCTAAAGAACGTGTTTCCACTGCTTCAGAGATCAATAGTGGAGCGCTTTACATCACTCCAACTGACACTCAGCATTGCGCCTGTTGATATGACACTCACTTGCATCTGTTCAACAACAACAAAAAAAGTTAATGAGGGTCACAACAATAAGTTTTTGTGTTTGTGTTCTTGTGTCTGGAGCTCAAAAGTGAGGAATGATCTGTAGAGTTGTTCTCATTACATTTTCATGGTAACGAAATTGTACAATTGGATATACATACATTCTCTTGTGCTTACCAATACCCAATTTATTTGATTAAAAACAGTAAAACAGTAATATTTTTAAATGTTATTACAATTTGTAATAACTGTTTTTGTAATTTATTCCTGTGATGGCAACGCTGAATTATCAGATGCCATTACCTCAGTCTACATTGTCAAATGTTCCTTCAGAAATCATTCTAGGATGCTGATTTGGTGCTACAAATAATAATAATAATACTAATAATAATAATAAATTTACTTTTTTTTTTGTGTTATTCAACATTATGCCAAAAGTGCTGTCATTTCAGATTAACTTTCTTTAGACACAGGATATTCCTTTAAAATTCTTGCCTGTAACACATTGCCCTTAATGTCACTGTGGCAGTAAAAAAATGTCAACACAAAGAAAAGTGTATCCATACAAACCAAACATAATATATTATCCAAAATGGTTAAAAGGTAAGGTTGCATTAATATCTTTCTGTTTTTATCCTTGGAAGATGTCATACCATTTATCAGACTGGAGCTTTTGCCTCAAACTGAAGAGGAAAAACACTGGGCATAAACCATTATGCTCTCAAAGCACATTACTCATTATTTGATAGAGCACCTGAAGATCCAATGTCCAGACCACTCATAATAGGGGCTGTTAATGGCTAAAAGGCATCAGTGCATGGACTATTTAATGGAAGATTAGTTTTTGGGAAGGTTACTGTGCATTGTCTTCTAACATTCCTAGTTTTCATTGTATGGAATGTGTCTTTTACGCATATAAATGTCTCTGCGGGTGTTTTCCTGCTGTCTCCAGATGAGCTGTTACCCAAAAGCTGGGACTTGTGCAAGTTTAACCTTTAGGTCAGAACAAAGTGTAATTCTTTGTTCTCTCTTCAAAGAAATAGTAAGAGCCTTAACATCCTCCACCATGTGGAACTCTCCAAAAAAACCTGCAGACTGTTTTTATGGAATAAATAATTCAAAATCATCTGACTGGCCCAGTGTCACATCAAAGCAAGACATAGTATTCTTAATGCAGAAATGAATCATCTGTACATGTGTACACTTTTTAAATATATATTTTTCTTTTAGCTCTTATTTTGTGCTTTATAGTTTGTATTTCTTTTTCAAATCTTCCCCTACAAGACTTTGTAATTGCTACAGGCATAATGTAATGCTTGAATAATTTGATCCTAAAAAGAAGCCAGTAGATTAGAAACTAGATGAGAAAACAGATGTTCGTCTAGTGTGTTTTGTTGGAACAGTTTTCTTTATATTACCCCACGTTTGAATATTACATAAACATTGTTCTTGTTTGGAATGTGATAAGTTGCTCTAAGAAGAATTTTCATGGCTGTTATAGTTCTCACTTTACGTGTGTTAAAGGGATAGTTCATGCAAGAATGAAAATTGTCATCATTTACTTACCTTAATGTCTTTTCAGTCCTGCCTGACTTTATTCTGTGGAACATAAAATATATTTAGAAGAATATTGGTAACCAAACAGTTTTGGTTACCACTGACCTCCATTGTATGGATGAAAAACACTGAGACATTTCTCAGAATGTCTGCTTTTATGTTTCTCCTAAGAAAGAAAGCCATACAGGTGTGAAACAAGATGAGGATGAGTAAATGATGAAAGAAGTTTTTTTGGGGGTGAACTGCTGATTTAAAATAAATGCACAAAGACAAAAAAAAAAAAAGAAAGAAAGAAAAAAATGTCTGTATTCAGCATTTATTAGTGCTAAAGTATTCTCTCCCCCTATTCACAATCTGTTCTGTCTCTCTTCTTACTTGGCTTTTGTTAGAGGATTTCATCTTCAGCTAATTCTATTAAACACAAGGAAATCGGTTTTCTCTGCTGACAGTATTTCACAGTAATGTGTCTCCAATTAGGTGAATTAAGAGATTTAACACTTCACAAATTTCCACAAAATGGGCAAATGTGTCATCATAATAAGAAATTGCATTTTCTATTGGTACCATTGCAGCCTTATAAACAATATAAATTGTTTTTCATCAAAACATTTTTAGGAATTATTATGACAGTGAAATTCAGTGATAATCAATTAAGAAATCAAATTTGCATGGCTTTTGCCAAAGTCACATTTACATTTTGATACATATGATTTTAACTGGTGGGCTAAAGAGCTGGTATCATGAACTTATTAAATATTCCATGATTCTGTAAAATATTCCAGTCATTTGAGTGATTTGGACTGTGGGTTTGACTCCCACACAGTACAAAGTCAAGCGGTTACCATTTTCTGGACCTGTTTCTACCTGATCTGTCCTTCACTTTTTCTAATGTTGCTGATTTGGTGCTGAAGAAACATTTCTTATTATTATCAATGTTGAAAACAGCTGTGCTGCTTAATATTTTTTTTGAGGAAACCGTGATACATTGCTTCAGGACTCTTTCAATAGAACGTTTAAAAGAACTATATAAATGTCCTGACTTTCATTTTTGATCAATTCAATGTGTCTTTGTTGAATAAAATTATTAATTTCCTAAAAATGATTGAATGGTAGTGTAAATTTTAGGTTTCCCCTTCAGGAACTCGAGCTGCGTCGAGATCGCTTTGGGAACGCCCTTGCGTGACCGCGTTTTGAAGCACGTGTCAAATCCGTCCAATGGAGCAGCGAGACGTCACGAGCAGGGTGACGTAAGCACCAGAAAGCATAAAAGCGCATCCGGCCGGGCGCAAACCAGCTTCTGCTCTTCAGTAGCGCTCTGTGTATGTGTCTGTCTATTTACTGTTGTCTGTCCGCACAAGCACTCATATATATAAAACAATGAGAAAGTCTATGGCGAGCGAACGGCATTACAAATGCTGTGTTTCTCCCTGCCCACGATATCTGGCGGCGGGGGATACACACGATTTGTGTGCCGTTTGTTTAGGAGCGGAGCATGCACAGTCAGCTTTCGAGCAGCTGATTGTCATCACTGCGAGCTCTCGCTGCGTATGCTCCGCTCTCGCCTGGCTGTGTTTGATGAGAACGGCCAGGCTCGCGATCCCGCTGGCAGTGCACTTCTGATTTTCAGTGATCCAGATGTAAATGATATAGTTTATTCACAGTTTGAAGAATTGTATTCATTTAATCAGTGCAAAGTGTTCAAGCTAAAATTTCAGATTTCAGATTTACTAGATTTACTATGTTGCTGATCAACTTGTCAAAACTCTGGCTAATACAAGGATTTTGTAAAAAAAAAATGGAACAATGTGATTTGTCATAATTTCATTATCACAACCAAGTTTTACTATATTTTACTATTTTTTCAGAGCATTCGTTTAATTACCCCTAGCTTTTGAGGGCATTAATTTTTCCACATTAATTGTGTCAATATGTACTGTGTATCTATGCAAAGCCTGGCACTCTGCACCATTTTCATAGCAACATTGTTTTCAACATAACTTTCAGTGATTGATGACTTTAGACCTGCTATTACATGTAAATGTTTAATTAGACAGTGTACTTAGCAAAACAATTCGTTACTGTTACACAGAATGTTTAGTTGCAGAGAGACGTGCCACGGGGAAAGTGCTGGATTTGGTTTTTGTTGACCGGAACTGCTGATGTTGCTCCCTGTGGCATTCTTAATGCAGCGTGGTTTGCTTTTAGAGTAGGATGGACAGCCCTAAACCAGACAGTGACTGATAACATCACTTACCTCTGCAATAGCAATGTAAAATCTGATCTGTGCTGCCGGTTGGCAAAAAACGAATTTAGTTTGCTATGAATGACTGTTATGACAATCTCAGGACAATCTGAGGAATCTGACTGAACACGTATTTCTCCATCTCGCTACTTTACAGAGAGTGTTTGTTGATGCTTCATGCCACAGAGGGAGATTTTGTCCCCTAATGTGATTTAGTTTTGTCTCTCCAGGCGCAAGCCATTTTACAAGAAAATAATACGCTCACCTACAGAGTTAATGGAAGCTTAATGCAGTCAGGTTTAGTTGTCCAAATTCAACCATGCTTGTCTTAGAACGGTCAGTGCCTTTCGGTTTTTCCTCTGTGCATTCAAAATATGCCCTTATAGACTGTAGGAGGAGTAACAGCTCACCATGGCGCAAAGCAATTTTTTTGTTCTTTTTTTTAAAAGCCTCCACATGGAGCTCTGATTGTATGTTAATATGTCACAGTTTCTTAAGCTTTGTTCTTGAAAGTCAAGTTTCTAAGCTGAGTTGCTCAGTTTAACTATTTGATGCAAACTCCTTTGTGGAGTGAAAGTAATCAAGAACACATTATTTTAGAAGAACATTGTCAAACCTCAACACTTCCGTAAAGTGCACAGTAAAAAAAAAAAAAAAGTTTGTCTTCAAGTCAAACATATATTTCAATGAATCCGCCTCACTGCATTTTTTAAAGTGTTCATTAGGGATCAGATCGGGATGAAATTGCCTCATAAGTTCACACTACTTAAATTTTTCCAATGACAATAGAATAAATTCTTACACTTCTTTTTAAAGTTGGATATTAAGATTACAGTTTAATATATTTGAAAAGCTGCATTTTTCTTATCAAAGAGACAGTAAATCCATTATTATCATTTAACATATGTAGTTTATATTGCATATTATAACATATTATAGTTTATATAATGCAATTTTACTGAATTTTACTGAATAACAGTATACATTTTTTTCTTCAAAAAATAAATTTGCATGCATAGATAAGATATGGTTTATGAGATATATATGTAGGAATATTATACTGTTCACTAGAACGTTATGTAAACATGTTTAAAGATCATTTCTAAGCTTTTCATCGAATGAACACATCTTTGCAGGTTAAATATCTCTGCAAGAGATAATGGTGACAGCTGTTGACTCCACATCATCAATCACCTCAGCGCAGCGTTAAGATGATTCCTGTGGGCAGCAGGTTAAGAGTACAATCAACACAAGGGATGTCAGCAAACAGGCAAAAATGCACTTGTATATCAAAGCTCTGTTCTAGTAAAAAGCGTTTTCCTCATTTATCATTATGGTTTGTTCTGTCAGCATATGAATTCAATCTGCCAGATGAAAAGCTTCACATAGATAATGTACTGTAGGCAAAGGCATGACATATGCAGTGCAGTCCCATTATTGGGAACTAATTGGAAAACGTGTTAAATTGTTGCAGTGCAAGTAATGATCCATAAGGAAGGAGATCAGTAGGTGTGGATGTGGTTGAATGTCCCTGGCTCTTCCTGGCTACCCTGTTGAGAAAGTCTGCCACACCAGACGGTGATTACAGAGACGAGCCGGGCCTTTTATCCAAAAACAGTCCCACATTTCCTTTTGACTTTGAAAAATCCACAGGAACATTAGTTTGAATATTCATGGTGTAAAAACAGTACGGTAATGATACCTGCAATGGATATCTTATATGCCTTAAAATACAAAAAAAATAAATAAATTATTCTAAATAATATGGCAGTATTTTTCTGATGATTCTTTGGTGCTGTGCAATGATTGCTGCATTTGACAAATAATTTGGTATTTACTGAAAGCTTGTTTGTTTGTGTGCAAGAAGTAAAATATATTTACACAATTTCATGCAAAAACAATTGTTTTGACACCCCACATATATTGGCTTATTTACTTTTTTCTTTCTTGCTGTCCTGTCTTTTTGCTGCCTCAAAGATCTATTTTTTTGTCATACTATTTCTTTATTTTTTTTTCAATACTGTTTGTAGTTTAATATTGAGAGTGTATCATAGATAGATAGATAGATAGATAGATAGATATAGACAATGTAAATAATTTTCAGAAAATAGTACAAAAAAATCAGAAAATAATTAATATTTTTATATATTTCAGAAATGGAAGTGGTTGCAGTGGAGAAATAATGTTTCAGACAGTACGTGTTATAATTTCATTAAATGTAAAGGTGAATCTTTTACAGTTTCCCAGTAACTTAATCCCATTTATTTGAAAAAGAAAAGAAGAAAAAAAAAAAAAGAAAAAGAGACAGAGAGAGGCAAGAAAAGTGAATGCTGTAAACAATCTGGCCTGTTAAATCCTGACAGCAGGCCTGACGAGCTGCTTGCCTCAAAGACCATTCAATAACCAGGATGGGAACAATTCCAGTTGTTCATCTTCAGCAGGGAAGCCATTACAAGTTTTGTCTTGTTGACTTTACAATGTATTCCGGTCGTGGCCTATAAATTAAGGTCACACAAGGCAGCCTTTCGCACAGCATGATGTTACGGATGAAACACTTGAGTATACAAACTACCACAACCTTTTTCTCTCTTTTAACCTTGGTTGTGCAAAATACAGCAAAGCTAAAAAATTACACTGTAAAGACTAAATAAGCCAAACATGTTGTTTGGATTGTCAGTTAATTGGAGAAGCAAGGTAAGTATTACATTCTACTGCTAATAAGATAAAAAAAAGACAAAATAAACCAGCAGCTTGTTTGTTCATTATTCCATCTGTTGATGACCTTAATTAAAGCGCTGTCTGAAAAATTACAAAAGATAGAACTGAAAAATTACACACTTTGTAGTCTATTTCATGCTACATTGAAAATATGCATAGACTGGCTTCCAATTAAAAGAGGTAGTTGAGGGAGGCTGGGACCATTTTTTGGAACTAAAGAACAAAATTTCCATACCAAAAAAGGAGGGAATCGACTATGAAGACACAAGGTACGCTCCCTCAAGCCTCATGTGGATTGTGATGCCTTTGGATAATTAGAGGCTACTAATCAATGTTCCGGATCCTTCTTTGTTGTGTGCACAGAAGTGAAAAAGAAAGGGTGGTTACAGAAGCTTTATTTATTTATTTAAAAATACTGTATATTTCTCCACAAATAACTGTACTTTTAACAGATGAAATATTACTATAAATTCCTAATAGATGAAAATATATCTGGTAGGCATCTACCATTATACTAGCAGCAGATTTGTAAAAATATATTTGAATTAATCAAATTTTCTCGCTACATTTATTCAATAACAAATAACTGATTAATTGACAGTTGTAAATATATGCTGTACACTGTATACGTTCATACTTTTGCCACTGAAATGTGTGATATTGCTATGGCTGGTTTTATTCTTTGGTTTAAAGGGGATTGAGCTGTTGGTGTAATTCTTAGAACATGTAATTGCGAACTTTTGCAAGGCTGCTGTCACGGAAACACCTGCCTCACCAGCCGAATCAGCCTCCTACACCCGCTCACAATCGCCCGATTACTAATCACGGACACCTGCACCCACTTACCACACCAGTCAAATACACACTCACCTCAGTCACTCATCGGCTGGTCTCGAGGTTACAAGCATCTCAACTCGGGTTCCTCTCCTGCCTGCCTAAAGCCTAGGATTCTTCTGCTCTCGACCAAGGAACTTGTATTCGACACCAGATAAGACTGTGTTCTCAGCGTCCAGTTATTCTAAGTTGATTCCTTTCTGTTGGAAGCATTTTCTTCCTTTGTGTTAAATAAACACTAATCCTTTGAAATACTCTGCCTGTTTGCCTCCTTGTCCCGAGTGTGACAGCTGCAAGATGTCAGTCTTTTTTTATAGAATATAATTGTGAAGGACTTAATTTCACAAAGCCTGACTAGCCTGACACTCTCTTCATGACAAAGAGGGTATGCATAGTAAATGTTGCTCCATTTCAGAATTGAATTGAAAAGAAGTCACCATGTACATGCATTGTATGGATCTACAGAAGTTTCACCAAGCCAGCCAATCAGTAGACATTACTGAGGCACATCAAGTTAAACAAATAGAGAAAGTACTTTTTGATGATGTGTACAATATGTATCAGGCAGTTAGTGAATGGATTGTGAAGTTGCTGTGTTGACATGGAAATCCTGAAAATACAGTTTCTAAGGTATTAGTGTAAAGTATGGATTTGTGTGTATGTGTGTGCGTGTTTTTGTGACAAATGAGGACATAAATTTGTATAATTGCATGTGTGTGTTAGCACTGTTTCAGTCTTATTTGAAAAAGAAAATGAACACTATTTCTTATTGGCTGAACCGCAATATCACTGCAATATCTCAAACCTTATTTGTAAAAAAATATTCTACTTTAAAGTTGCATTAAAATCGAGGTAGCGACAAATCTTTCCTTCTGTTTTACAATATTTCTGAGTGTAACAGGTTATTGAAAAAGAAGAAAAAAAATGTTGTGGAGGGGCAGGTTTTACACAAAGTAAATGATTTATTTATTACACAATGCACATTTCTTAATATTATGCCTAAAATGTGTTTTAATATCACTATTATTAAGGATTGTATGATCTCTGTATATAATATCAGTCTTTAAATGCACCTGAAGAATACTTGCAATAGTTCGTGTTTTAATATCACTGTTATTAAGGATTGTATGATCTCTGTATATAATATCAGTCTTTAAATGCAATATATTTAAAGTGTACCTGAAGAATACTTGCAATAGTTCCACTTTAGCACAATCAAATATACTTCAGTATCTCTAGTTGGACTTAGGAGCATTAAGCACTCAATTAGTTGTTCCAATGTAGCAGACTTTAAAGGGGTTATTGGATGCCCATTTTCCACAAGCTGATATGATTCTTTAGGGTCTTAATGAAAAGTCTATAACATACTTTGGTTAAAATTTCTCAATGCTAGTGTAAAAAACACCCTTTTTACCCTGTCAAAATCAGCTCTGTTTTCAGCAAGACATTCTAGTCCGCGTTGCTTTAAATGCTAATGAGCTCTGCTGACCCCGCCCCTCTCTTCTTGGGGTGACGAGCAGACTGTAAACTTCAGCCGCGAAACTTGCTAACTAGCACATATTAGGAAAGGTGATTTGCAAAGATTCATAAAAAACCCTTATACTCACTTCTTCTGTAGATGAAGCTGGATCACGAATGATTCGCGGGAACACAGACGCATTTAGGCAGATCAAAAACTAAAGTAAACGTTAATCCACTGCGTCTTCAGCGGCTCAGATGTCGAGAGTAAATGACGACTGCTATGTTCATTATTACATCCAGCAACAAAACACCTCAATCGCTAGGAGACATTCTTATCTGACCCTGCACCGGAGTCGACACAATGGCGGACTGATGACAGCTCACTCAGGGCGAGTCTAAGGTAAGACGGCCTTGTCAATCAACTATCATGGGAGGGGCCTGTGCAGAACGACGTCATTCTGACAGGAATCTCAGAACAGCCTGATTTGAGAAAGAGTATTTTAAAATAGGAATTTAAAAAAAAACACTGGGTGGATTTCATCATTATAGGATGGATGTGTACACACACTTCCAACACACATTTATGTTCAAACAACTTGTAAAGCGAATTTTGCATTCGATGACCCCTTTAAGTATACGAATTTAGTACACTAATGGTACAATTGCAGGGTATTTTTATTAAGCACATGTAAATGTATTTGTAGTATACTTAGTACAAAATAAATGTATTTCAAATACATTTTAGTATATTTTTTTTCACTAGGGTTAACGTGTTTACATGGAAATAAATAGGATGAATTTGCATTTCATGCTGACTTTAACATAATGTACTTAATAAGTAATTACTGTTTTTGAAATAATTACACTTTTTCAAAACACCTGGCTCAACAGCACATGAATTCCCACCGAAGGTCTTAAAACCACACTGAAAGTGAAATAATTACAAATAAGAATGTATCTGTATTATTTCAGTAACCTTTTACAGTAGCCTTTCGTTTGGTAAGTTGGTCATTGGTAAACTGGTCATATAATGCATTAGGCATTGCAATGGGTGCTGTAAGAATGAGAGTTTAAACAGCTGATAAAAACATCACAGTAACCCACAAGTTATCCACATGACTCCAGTTAAACATTTAATGTATTGTGGAGCAAGTCCATAATCCATAATGTTTTCTCCAGTGAAAAGGACCATCCTCTGTTGTCCTTTCAGACCAAAATCCACCAACATATTTGCTTAGAACTTTATTGGATTTCTCTCCAGTGAGCTTTTTCACTGGAGAAAGTAATATTATGGATAGTGGAATGGTTTCAAGTTAAAAACATCTTAATAGTGGATTTGTTTTCTTTAAAAAAAATTCTGCTTTTTGCTTCAAAGGATGTTAATTGATCGACTGGAGTTATGTGGATTACTTGTGAATTATTGTGATGTTATCAGGTGTTTGAAAACTCATTCTGATGGCACCCATTAATGTTGTAATACTAAATTTCTCCATATCTGTTTCAATGAAAAACCAAACTAATCTATGTCTTAGACTTTTTTGAACACATTTAGATTTTTGGGTGAACTATTTCTTTAATTTACTCACCATCATTTAAAAATCCTCTTTTTGTCTTAAAAAAATAATAGCATATGGAAAATTGTGTATTTTTGCATGAAGTAACCCTTTAAAACATAAAAGGGTGGTAAGCTGCAGCCTTGTAGTGCGCGCTTGGCTTAGCATATCTGCACTGACAGGATGATTTACGTACTGCTTAGAGGATGAAGTGGAGCTGTCCAGATGAACTGGACTGAGAGTGTGGGAATGAGTGCAGGCCAGGGAATGTTAGAGACCTGTGAGTCGATTAACTGTGTATCAAACAGAGACTGAGTTCTGCCCCTCTGCTGAAGCTAAGCAACAGAGCTTCAAAACACAGGCCGAAGGAGAGGTCAGGAGCCGTTCAGAGAGCCTCCCTCTGCCCTGATGATGGATGTGCACCGTGCTTCCTCTGAAACCTTCACCAAATTAAAAGAGGGATGCACAAACCCAATGTAAATGTGTAAATACACATAACAGGGTGGGTGGACATTCATCACGGCGAGAAATTTGCATCTATCAGTGAAATAACCCTCAAGTACATCCTCCGTGTATGTCCTAGATTCAGATGGATGTTTTCGGCCTAAACTTCCGCAGAGGAATATTTAGTTATACTCCAGATATCTTTTTGCACGCTTCATTAATAAGACGTGCAGGCTAAAAATGCTGCCTTGTATTCACTGAACCTTTGAACTAAGGCTAAAGATGATCACAGCGCAGCTATTTGCAAACAGGCCCTCCTGGCTACGAGCCCACAGCCGGGACAAAGTGTTTTATGAGCATTGATAAGAAAATGATTAATTTCAACACATTCGTAAGCTACAAGTCTCAAATAGACTGTGCGGAGATAAGATAGCAAGGGACACAATGGTTAAGAAGTAGCATCGCAAGGCTAATTTATCATTTCCCTGACATGCATGCCAAAAAAGCAAAACAAGCATTTTTAGGACATAAGCGCTCAGAGTGAGAAAATCAGGTGATCCTGGAGTTAGATTTATTTAGAGAAATCAGTAACACTTTAGTACAGGGACCAATTCTCATTATTAACTAGTTGCTTATTAGCATGCCTATTATTAACATATTGGCTGTTTATTAGTACTTATAAAGCACATTCTGCATGACCATATTCTACATCCCTAATCCTACCCAACACCTAAACTTAACAACTACCTTACAAACTATTAATAAGCATCAAATTAGGAGTTTAAGGAGACAAAAGTCATAGTTAATGGTTATTAAATAGTGATAATTGGTCCCCAAACTAAAACTAAAGCGTGACCAAAAAATCTATAATAACATTGTATGAAATGTCATAAAATTTGCATGAGAATGTGGAGCTCATTGTTTAAAGTCATTGTTTACAGTAATACAAATAATAATATATAATAATATAAAGAATCGGTGCATTAATCACTGCAGTTCTGTGAGAGAATTAACTGATTGAGTCACGCTGAGTGATGAACCCTTCTTTTGGCCACATTCTGTTGTATTTATAGTGAAGACATCACTTCTGAGTAACCGTTGCTTACATTTAGTCAACATAAGATAGCCCAATAAAACAGACAAAGAAGATGGTTTCTGTGGTTCAGTTTCATATTCATCAGATTTAAACAAGTGTTTGATAAAAGCCTTGATTGTCATTATGTCTTGGAAAATGTGAAGAAACATATACAGTGAAAGCTCACTCATCCAAACAAATGTTTTATTCTTACAGTGTTTCTGGATTGAAAACTCCTGATTGGAGCAGAGGATGAATATTTTAATGCACATTTTGAACGTGATATGCGTGTAAGGCCGGTTTCACACTGCAAGCTTGAGCAGTGTGTGAGCAGCGCATATTTATTTTGGCTGTGCATTTTAACAAATGAGTGCATTCACACTGGGAGCAGGAGGAATGCGTGAGCATCGAGCAGGAGCATCACGTGAGCAGCTCTGAAGCCAGGGTTTCAGCACCGAGTCTATTTTTGCTGTGCTGCTCATGCTTAATTAAAGTGACAGCACACTTTTGATGGATAAAATAAATTGATTTTACACAAAGTGCTAAAAATGCACAGAATAAGCACGGGGGAGGGGGGATTATTCCAAGAGTTGAGAGATTGTTTCTTCAGTATCAGAGAAAGTCATATACAATATACAAAAAACATACAATTTCCCAGTGTTTAAACAATCTAAAATTGATTAAGAAATGGATAGTTTTATTGAGCAAGCATGTTTTTAGATTAATTTTATCGAAAATGACAGTAAGAACAGTAAAGAAATAAATTCTATATTAAATAAAGGCTTGATGCAAAACAGCTGATTTCAGCATACATAATAATAATGTTTTTTCAGCACCAAATCAGCATATTAGAATGATTTCTGAATGATCATGTGACACTGTAGACTGAAGTGATGATGCTGAAAATTCAGCTTTGCCATCACAGTAATAAATTACACTCTAAATATATTAAAATAGTAAATATGTATTTTAAATTGTAATAATATTTCATAATATTACTGCTTTTAATGTATTTTATCAAATAAATGAAAATTTGGTGAGCATAAGAGACTCCTTTTAAAAACATTGAAAAAATCGTACAGATTTCAACCTTTTGAACGGTAATTTTTATAATCAGCAGCATATTGGCAGGCAAGTCAAAACTTGTTTCTTTTGCATGTTTTATAATGATGAGGACTTTTCACATCGAACCCAACATTTGGCCAAAATTTGTGTTTCAGAACGGTCAGCCATGCTATTATGCATACATCACTAGGGGATTTTGTTGATAAATTGTTTTAGATGCTGTTAAAAATCGCTTTATACTAAATGTACTAATAGAAAACAGTTATATAATTGCTCATTAGTTCAGAACAAAGATCATTAAGGAGTTGATAGCTGATCGTGTGCTGCGGGGCATAGGGGAACTCTGGTGTGAGAATCACAGTGTATTGTTGTCGGGTTTAATTAAGATTTTATCTTGGATTAATCCACTTATATAAAGTTGACCTCATGGTCACTGTCTCTGCAGATGGTATGAAGTGCATAGAGGAATATTGTTTGAGGGTGGAGAGGTGGCAAGAAATGTCTTTGTAGAATTAATGGCAACACTAACAACAAGCCTTGCAGCAACAACAAATCAAACTTACCCGAGGACTACTGTATGTTACAAATTATATAGTGGCTGACATTATACACTTCTAATGAAATAAAAGGTTCAGTCAGCGAACAATTGGTTATGCTTTATAAAGTTCAGTGTGACACATAGCCCTGTGAACAGAGACCTCACTCAGTTACGGTCTGTTTACACCTTTAATGTGGCTGCCGTTCTACTAAATAAAATGAGTTGCTCATATCTAAACATAGCAGCGTTTCTGTTGAGACGTATGAGCTGAAGAGTAATATAAAGTCTCTTTGAAGTTTCACCATGGGTGTTAGTTATGTCTTCTGTTGTGGTGCGAAATGCAGCATTGCACCTTATTATCATAAACAAAAAAGCAGTGAGCTCAGAAGGTTGAGACTGTAACCATGTTAGCGCTAGCATGTGTTAATTTAAAGAAGCAGCTTGTAAAATCTTCATTAACAGATGCCATTGTGTTGTGCTGTGGTTGGAGGCAGGGGTTAAATTTGGCCAGAATGATCTTGAACGGTGTTCCGGCAACTTCTGTTCAAAAATGAGGAAAATAATGTTTATTTATATCAAGGCCGTCCCTAGCATGGGGCAGGGCTCAATGTGAGTTACACCATGTCCTAACTAAAGTAAGGCCTCTTGCTAACAATGCCAAGGTCAGGGGATTGATTCCCATGGAAAAGCGAGGATTGACGTCTGAAATAAAACGTAAAAAAAAAATGTAAAATGTAAATGTGAAATGTAAAAGCCAATTGAAGAGCGTGTTGGTGGCTTCTCTTTGCAAGGGCAATGATCATACATTATTCAACACTTGTTTGTTTACATAAAGACAAATGCACACAGTCACATTTGGACATCTGAAGTTATTAAATTAAGGGCCTCACAAATTTTACTTTAGCTTTCAGAGCTGAAACAAGATATCATATTCAGATATCTTTTGTGGTCATTTGAGTGGCAATTCATGATCATATTTTTAAACGATTATGCACTATTATAATTTTAAAACCATTGTTACAAACAGTTGGAGGCATAGCGATGATGTTCATAGTTATTTGGCTTAGTTTCTGATTGTTAAAATACTTAACCACTTGAGTTACTTGGTGTTGAGTTCTGATGAATTATCTGGTAAATTTCATTGCATGGTCCATTGATGATGTGTGGAGGTGGGCTTTGACACCTGTCAAAACATCTCATGGATATCGTGTGCAAGAAAGAATGGCTATGATAATTTTCTGCAGATGTCAGGATAGCGCTGACATATGGGTCCTTGGTTACACCTGTACTGCATTTGATGCGATTATGATTTCACAGCACAGTTTTGCTTCCAATAGACATGAAAAGTATTATGGGAAAGAAGTGTTTTGTATCTTGCTAACAGCTGTGGATTTGTAGGATTATCAGATGCCAAAACATTAATAAAAAGCAATGTAAATATGTAGAAGTAAAACTTTTCTGAGCCCTCACCCAGACTTTCAGAAAACCCCGAGACCCACAATGCAAAAAAAATGCTGTCAATTTATTCTAAATTGTTTATTTAATATATATGTTTTTTAACTGTTTTATATGCTGTACT
The DNA here is from genome assembly GCF_001515625.1 of Sinocyclocheilus rhinocerous. Taxonomy (NCBI): domain Eukaryota; kingdom Metazoa; phylum Chordata; class Actinopteri; order Cypriniformes; family Cyprinidae; genus Sinocyclocheilus; species Sinocyclocheilus rhinocerous. The sequence continues at coordinate 3,562,752 of NW_015656585.1, forward strand.
TTTTTTGGACACCCTGTTGAAAATCCTGGGTGTAATTCCACTTCAATAAGAAGTTTGGAAAGTCAAACTTTAAAAGTGAAAAAAATAAGAAAACAGGAAACAGTAAAGGAGATGGTTCCTTAACAGTAAATGTGACTTTTAGCCCTACAATCTCCTTCAATGGATTATGAGCTTTGCTTTATCAGTAGATTAAGACACCTTGAGGTGTAGAATTTTAATGAGGATACTGGGCTGTGTTCTGTCTGTCAGGCTAAAGCACTTGCAGGTTTAAAATAGCTCAACAGTCCCCACAACAGAGGATTTATCTCACAGCAGAAAAAGTATAATATCTAACCATAAATTTCTGCCCATTCAACACAACTATGCAGCTTCAAATGCTTGTCCTATTTTTTGATGGAAGTTACTAAATAAGTTACAATACAAACTTAATATGTTTTATTTTCAGACAATGATTATTATAATTATAATGTAGTTAACTCTTAATTATATCGTAATTATATCTCTTTTCATGAACATTTCCATTAGTACTGTGAAGTGAAACCATTATTTGTATGTGGATTTGTTGCAATGATAAAATTACTTGTTTCTCTATCTCAGATAGAACTGGATATAGACAGGGCCAGAAGTGTATTAAAACTAAATGAAAAGTCAATTCTAGAACTCAATTCCATTTATAGTTTCCATAATGTTTGATAGCTAGGGGTCAGTAAGATTTCTTTGTTATATTCACCAAGGATGCGTTTATTTGGATCAAACATACAGTAAAAACAGTAACATGGGAAATATTATTACAATTTAAAAGAACTGCTTTCTATTTTAATACATTTTAAAATGTGATGACAAAGCTGCTAAAGAAACATGCCTTTTTATTATTAACATCGAATTATACAGTTGTGCTACTTAATGCCAAATCTTTGAATGGTATTGCAAATCATTCTTGTTTAATCTTCTAACAATCTTTCTGAACCTAAAATAACAGTAATAAAATTATGAACTTGAAATCACACAATGCACATTTTCATAATAAAGTTCACATTTTAGTCATATTGGCTTCACAGACTCACCACTGCATTGTAATTCATTTTTAATTTTCATTAAACATTTTTATCATTGTGCTTGGTGGATTATGAGTGATTTTATTTTATTTTACTTTTCGGTAGAATTTATTAGTTTTTAAATCATAATAGGTATTCAGCTTTGGGCACATCCCTAGTTTGCATATGTTAGAGAATTTCTGGTCTTTCTTTATTAGCATCCTGTGTCCAAACACTTGATAGTAATAGCTGTAAAATCCAGGTGCAGCTGTTCCAAACAAATGGGTTTGGTTTTTATGCAAACGTAATAAGAGAAACCAACTGTCTCAGTCAGCTTCTCATTTAAGCCTGGAGTGCTGTGAAACGTTCTCCCCTGGCTTGCTCTGTCCCGTTAGTGTAGACTGAGGGCACTTCCCACCCACCAGGATCAGGGCCCAGCCAGCAACAAACAATCCTACAGCTCCGCAGGGCTGGAATGAATGTGGCCTCCTCTAGATCAATGAAGTCTCTTGTTGCAAAGCAAGCGTGCCACTATTACAAATGCCCGTATGACGCGTGATGAATACTTCTTCAATGCTAAGGTGAAGAATCGAACACTGGTAGCCTTTTCCTTGGCATTTTTTATTTTCCTCTTTCCTCTTGTTCTTGCCACACACTGGGGGAACATGAAGGGAGGGAGGATTGAATACTTCACCCTTGTGATAAATGGTGGGATGAATGAGGCTGGGAATGTTACTGCTCTGGACCAGGTCATAGTTACACCACTGTTGTCTAATCGATCAGCACAAGGTCTGAGTTATATGAGTTCTGGCAGAGAGCAGGTCTTCCAGACACTCACTGTAAACTCATCGTTTTTCTTACAGTAATATGTTCTGCTAAGTTCTCCACACCAGTGAGGAGATGGAGAAAGAGTTGTCGCCTGTTCCTCATGAGATGCTTTGGTGAGCTGGTGGCTAATTTGAATAAATTCCAACAATCTCATTTGTACGCTTTAGTATATACTGCTTACAACCAACTAATGGTTATTTATTTATTGATTGATTGTTTGATTGATTGATTTAAAAAAAAAAAAATCTGAAATGTCCTTATGAATCACATTCATACATATAGCCATTTCTCAAGAGATTGGTTTGGATAATTATTTCATGTTATTTACCTGGTAAACTGAGATCACATATTATTTACTGTATTTAGCCCCAAATAGAGAGGTGTATCATGACTCTGTTGTGATTTCACAAGCCATAATAGGAGTAATTTGCTTTTTTATAAATGTAATAATTTACTAAAAATAGGGATGCACCGATACCACTTTTTCCAGTACTCGCCCGATACCGATACTTTTATTTTTGGTACTTGCCGATACCGATACCGATATTTTTATTGCATTTGTACATTTTTTAAATATTGGGTACAGAAACCAAAAGGGTATGTATAACGTTAGTTGGTTAACTTCATTTATCAAAAATAACTGTTTCATATGTGTAATCGTGGAGCTGACACAAGCAGTTTGCTGTGTAAGTATTATAATTAACGCTGTTTACAATGCTGGTGCAAATATCAATCGTTTTAATATGTTTAAATTACTGAAGCATGAACATTTTTAACTCATATTTTATTGGTAGCTTTTCAGAGATGGCAGCAATGAGGGCATATACAAAAACCATTTAGATACTTAAAAAAAATTACACTTCACCTTTAAGCAATAAAAATAAATAAATACATAAAAACTCATGCTTTCAGACTAATAATATAAAATTATGTATAAAATATCTCTCTCTTTCAATTTTATAATGTATCTTCTCTACAATTGGATGCACTTTCTTGTACATGCATAGGAAAAAACACTACATATAAAATACAGATCCTGTTGGCAAGAGGAAACCATCTATCGATACTTTACACATTAAAAGTAAATAATTAAAGTGGAAAGAGAATTGACGGCAAAGAAAGAAATGGTTCAAAAGTAATAATAATGAAAAAAATAAAATATTCACAATCTCACAGCAGCTAGCCAAGCCACAGTTAACCTGAATTAGCCCACTGGGTAAATTTTTTTCATTTCAATATCAATTATTTCTTGTCAGGGGCAACTGCACACACTGTATAGATTAGCAGCCGTCCAAATGTATCTCCAGAAGCACTGCAGTAATGCTCTTCGACAGTATTACTATTAAACAGAAATTATATTAGAATTTAATAAAATTGTATGCATATTACGCATCTTTTTTTAATGTGAATTTACTTGAGCTGTACAATGTAATATTAGTTTTTCTTTCCTTTGTCTTTTCTCTTTCCTTTTTACATTTTTCCCTTTTCTTTCCACAACTATTGATAAATAATTCACCTTTGGTTAGGGATGGCTGGTTTCCCTACCTTGCAGCAACTGAATATGTGTATATCTGTACCGATGCACACAGTGGACTCAAAACATATATGAGTAAATAAAACAGACTTTGTCAATGCTGGATTTGGATGGTTCAGCACTTGCTTTCTAGCTGCTCTGTAGTCGACCTGTTTACAGGGCTTTGCCTGGTCCAGCTTCTAGCCTCAGGGCAGGTTCAAACTCCTGACTACATATCAATACAACCAGCTGAGACGTCCATGAAATATTGACCATCTGATCACACACTAGAGATGGCAGTACATCAAACATGACCAGCCTGACCTGCACAAAGGTCAATGATGCAGGATGTCAGTCCATTTATCATTTCAATTGAATAATGAGCCTATTATCTACTGTAGAGCTGCTTTACAGCTAAAATTGAAGTTGTTTCATCGTTTATGAATTTTTAAACCTTAACTGTTATTTTTCTGTATTTTACTTTAATGTTGCTTTGAATCCGTCTGAACTGAATCAAGTGCTGTATAAATAAATGTGACTTGTTTGGACTTGATTGGACTTATTATCCTCCATTTGTGTTAAAAGTCCTCATGCTGATTGAACATGTATACAGTCCTTGTCCAAGACTCCCAAATAAGGGATAGCTCACTCAAAAATGAAAATTCTGTCATTATTTACTCACCCTCATGTCATTTCAAACCTTTATTTTTTATTTTTTTTTGTGGAACAAAAGAAAATATAATGAAGGTCAATTGGGTCCAAACAACATTAGAACCCATTGGCTTTATTTTATGGACTAAAACACTGAGACATTCTTCTTTTCTTGTTCCACAGAATAAAGTGTGACAGTCAGGTTTGAAACAACATTAGGCTGAGTAAAAGATGACAGAGTTGTAATTTTTTTGGGTGAAGTATCCCTTCTAAGTCTTATATTTATAATCCTACTTCATGTGTACTCAAATATGAAACTGAGGCTGCGTTTACACTTGGCATTAACATGCGATCACCATGATCCGTTCAAGCAGATCGGATCGTCAGTCAATCAGGACACGGTGCGTTTACACTTGGCAACATCAGCTGACTTCTCTATCTGGATAACTGATCGGATCTGTCATTCTCGCGCAATATTTAAATACTGTAAGTCTGCAGAGAATGGCCCCGGTGCAAAGTCGACCTGAAGTGGTGGGTTTTCCTTTTTAAACCCTTTTCAGTCGCGGGACAAATAACTCATAAATAAAAAGGAAAATAACTGTACGAGTCTCACTAGCGCTCCACGGCCTCTCTCTTCTGACAGTTCGTGAGAGAGGGGGTGGGGTTTTGCGTGACATTACATTGAGTTTTACGTTTACATTACATTGAGATCCGATCATAATGCGTCCTCGACTACCTCTGGAGCAGGACACGCTGATCGGATAACATTCCGATCTGAAGCGCGTTTACACTTGTCTTTTCAATGTGTATGTGGACGACATCTGGATACAGGTCGCATGTTAATGCCAAGTGTAAACACAGCCTGAGAGGTTCCCATTTCCATAAAGGTTCCTGGAGCTGTTTAATCTGCTCCAAGTGAAGCATTACAGACACCCTGGAAAGCCATTTTACCATTTTATGAGCTGGACTAACGTTAAAAACGGATGGTTAGAGGCAATGAGTAAGGGTCATCCAGCCATGATGGAGATGATGATGAGAAAATTTGTTCTTCAAAGCGCGATCTGATTTGACGGTGACTTTCACATTCTTTACCCGACCCATTAATCAGTAGTGAGTCCATCTTCAGTGCTGTCAGTCGGCGAAACGGGCGGTCGATGGCAAAACGAACGAGTCTGTTCAAAGCATAGTCTGCTCAAATAATTATGGGTTGTCAGTGCCTACTCTGTTGGTTGGAGTGACTGGTTTAATTGCTTGGACAGAATCTAGAGTGGGGTGAGATTTCAGGACAAGCGGGAGACCTCTTAAAAGCCATTCACCTTTTCCCCATGAACCGAATAATTATCGCAAGTGAGCTTCTCTCAGTGCTCTGCAATCTTTTTCATTCACAGTTTCAAGAAACTATTGATTTCAAGAGTTTCTTCTTCCTTGGGCAGAAAAGCTGGAGGCTTGGTGTGTTTTGCAAAATGCATCTAAATAAACCCTAATGATGATATTTAGACTGAGCTTCTTGAAGCGTTTGAACTACAATCACTTGAACTCTTTGTATTAAAAGGATAAATTTCTGTCATTATTTACTTATCCTTATTTCATTTCAAATCTGTGTGACTTTCTTCTGTGAAATATATTTTAAAGAACTGTTTTTTGTCCATATAATAGTATAATAAAAGGTCCAAAACAACAATAGTTTTCATTTCAATATTAAAGGACGTGTATAGGTGATTTGGTTCAACGGCATTTTTTGTTATGCTGGTTGAAAGTCTCTTCACATCCTGATAGCAATCACTAAATTAAGTGGTCTAAATGTATGTATTTATGTCGTCTGTGGAAGGCGTTGGACCATAAAATGTACGTCCAATCATATCCCTCGGTCCGAGGGCTGCGATAGGCTGTGCCGCTTGCCTGCCAACATATGAATTTGCATACCTCCACGCACCCTGATTGCGCAGACACGATAGTGTGATCAGTGGGTTCTATTACGCTATTGCAGACTGAGTGAGAATGGAAGGCTCTTATTATTGTAATATTTTGTACTGCAATGTTTTCTCATCGGTGAAGGAGACATGAGGTATCTGACAGAGTTGCATTCAACTTTCCACTTTCAACGTCGTCTCTCATTGCCTCTGGTCTGTCTGTGCGTGTTCATGTGTTTTGGTGGAGGTGTGGCTTTGGAGAGTGATTTGCAGGGAGGATGGGATCTTATGCTTTCAAAGCTAGCTTGCTATTGCTAGCCTCTCCAAAATCACCTACCCTACCTTTAATAATAACAATAATAATAATAATAATAAAGTTGTGGGGGGAAATTTTTGACTCTTTACTTTAAATCGAACTCAAACCAACTGAATATACACTTATCATTTCAGTTTTTGGAATATGTATATGTTTATGTTTCTTCTGAACTGAGGGAAACTTTGCATGCATTAAGGTCCTTTTGTGTATTTGAATAAACTGATTAAATGGGCCAATGTTTTCAGCCATAATTCATTGTTATGCACCATAATGGAGTCGGTAGATTGAATCACATCATTTTTCAGTTGAAGCGGGCTAGTAGTCATGTGTTGGGCTTTGAATGATTCAGAGTCGTTCGTCATATTAATGTAAACTAATAAAGTTAAAGTAATACGTTTCATTGCATGGTTCTTATGGTACTTATATGTTGGTTTTTATGGTTTATGGGGACTCTCCATAGGTGTAATGGTTTTTATACTGTACAAACCTTATTTTCTATCGCCCTACCTACACCAACCCTACACCTAAACAGGAAACTTTCTGCATTTTTAGATTTTCAAAAAACTCATTCTGAATGATATATAAGCCTTTTGAATTACGGGGACACTGAAAATGTCCCCATAAATCACCTTCTTGTTGTAATACCTATGTCATACCCATGTCATTATGCACATTTGTGTCCTCATAAACCACATAAACATACACACACACACTCACAAAACAGCATACTGTTAGGTACTGTTCTGCTGGTATTGACTCTATTGACAAACAACAGCATTTCAGACTAGACATATTTTTAGCAGCTGTAGTCTCCTGTCGAGGTTTGCCAGCATTCATCATGTGAAGTATAAGTGTGTTTCCTCAGCACTTCTGTAAAAGGATGGACTGCATTGTGAAGCTGACAGCATGAGCGAGTCGATCTGAGGATGGTGCCAGACGACTTCCATGAGGCAATACTTGAGTTACAAGCTTGACTTTATATTTAGTGTGATGCCACTAACAGGTCTTGTTCAACTACAGCAATGAACTTTACAAACTTGAACTTTGCTTGGAACAATACAATAATGGAATAATAGCAATGTAGAAATGAGGGAGAGAGAGAGAGAGAGAGAGAGAGCATTTACAATTCAAGTATGTTGATATTTAATCATTTATTTAAAAATATTAATACATATATACATTTTATATGTGTTTACATTTTAAGCGATGTTTTCTGTTGTTTTTAAATGCAGAACACTGCATATAATCTCTTTAAAAGGTTGAAATTGGCATTCGTTTCGCAGTCAGTGAAGTATAAATCTAAGAAAGACGATCAAACGAATGTGACAATTAGAAAAAAGCACTGATTTTGCGCTTTCAAATAAAGCCACTGTTTCATATCACATTTGCAATTATTTAATCTAACTTCAGTGACAAAATTTACACAGGAGACTGAACATGAACTGAAATGTTCCATTAAAAGGACAGCTAATCTGCTGAATTTTCATAGCAATGAGAAAAATAGTTATTAGTTTTCTTCAAGGGCCTATATTAGATATTTCCTGTGATAATAGAAACCTGTAAAAGGATATTTACCACTGTGTATTCCATACTCCCATTATGCTTAAATTGTGTCTTGCTCTAAATTATTTAATTATTTTATTCCTGTATCTGATGTCACTGTGTTCCCAATTGTGTATTCCAAAAAATAAATAATGAATTATGTGAGTAAATGCATTTACCTGAGAAAATAAAAGGAAAGTAAATATTACAATGTGAATATTTGAATATGTTTCAAATATTTGAATGTGTTTATTCCCTACAGTTTATTGCCTGTTTATAGTTTGTTGGGATTTTGGGCATCACTCTTCAGACAAATTTTGAACATTATAAAATGTTAAAAATGAATTTGTGTAAAGTACGTTCAGCAAACTTAAGATTACTATTAGTATTTTAGTCACCAGGACCGAGTCTGCAAGAAGAATGTGAATCCTTGTAATTTATTTGTCAAAGTGCAAAAACAATGGTGGGTAAACAACAGCACACTTTGAGCAATCTGAACATTCATTGTCAGCGGTAGGGAGTCAAATTACATAAAGCATTTCTCAAAAGTATAGTCTCTGTCAGTCTTTTCTTGAAAGTTGACATTGGATGACTTTACCAAGTATGAAATTGTTTAAAGTTGCACTGCCCTTATAAAAAAGTAACTGCAGTTTTTTTTTTTAACAGCATAGTACAAGTGAGGTGAATTTGATGCTTTCTTCCTGACTTCCTTTCTTCTGTGGAACACCAAGAAGTCTGTTACACCTTAAAAAATAAAGGTTTCAAAATGGGGTTTTCACAGTGAGTCCATAGAAGAACCTTGTTTTTTTTTTTTGGTTTCCTAAAAATACTTTCAGTGAACAGTTCTTAAAAGGACCATTTTGTGAAATGGAAAGTTTCCATGGATGTTAAAGGTTCATGGAACCGTCAAGGCCAAAAAAAGAACCTATATCTTTAAGAGTGTAAGGTCAAATGTTGTTATGAAACAGTTCTGAAACATTCTTTAAAATATGTTTTGTTCCACACAAAGTATCTAACTATTTACTTAATTTACTTTTAAATTTGGGTTAATATTTATATTATTTGTATACATTTTAGTGAAATGGTTATGTTAGTTCTGTTAGTTTTAGTAATCATGTTTACTGAATCAGTCGAGGAATCAACATTATGTGACAGTTATGGCTCAGTTGATTGGCTCAAGAAGGTCAATGGTTGCATGAGCAAAGATGGCAGATTTAAACTGTGTAATTCCAGGGGTTTATGCACCAGCCAAACAATGGGGATGCTAATGAATAGATTTTTCCAAGAATTATCATCTTCCTTGATCCAGAATGATTTCAGCTTTTGCTCCAGGAGTCAAAAGCATAGTAGGTGGTGGCCGGACACAGACCTATACTTTTGGTTTTATTACGCGGCAAACTGCATCTAATGATGGGCCAGACCGTCTCCCCTTCAGTTATCACCCCACGGAAAATAAGCTGCTTTGGCATCGTGCTGAGCTTACGGGATTGTCGGTCCAAAGTAGTGATGGATCCTGGAACCTGGAGGAGTTTCTGGCTCTGTCATCCAGGACCAATAGAGGAGCAATCGGCACGCAGCTGCCATGTGCATGGAGTATGATAAGCTCACATGTACAATCGTTTTGAGTCAGACTAAAGCGAACAACTCTCAGTGGCCTACAAATTCACTTCCAAGAATAAACTGTAAAAGCTCTGTCAAATGCATTCAAACACTTTGCCATTAACTTACTTTTTACATTTACAAGCTCTGTGGGTCGTGCTGGATGACTTCTACATATATTTACATATGGATTTGCATCCTACATCTGCGGGGAGCTATTGATTATGAAACAGCCGCATTTTCTCATTGGTATTCATGCCAAAGCTATTGATGAGCTCTTCTTTCGCACCCTCTCCAGCTAATTTGCATTTAAAATCTCATTTTTATGAAGGTCAAGACCATTTATTTCAGGCAGGATAGGTACTCTTTTATGTATAGGCTTAATGGAATATGAATCATGTTTCCACCTGAGACATGAACGGATGCACTGCTGACATTTCCAGAATCCAGCTTTTGTAATAATGGCATAATTTAGTGTTTGATGAATGGTGTGAGGTTTACAAGGAGGTCAGGAACAACTCGCACATCATTAACTGTTTCCACTGTTAAATTGTCGGCGGTGATTTGGATTTGATAAATGTACAATTATCGCAACCAACCATTTTTTTTCTATTGGCTACAACTGACAGACGCATTGGATGCTGTTTCACAGAGTAATCACAGATGACTTTAGATTTATTTTATGTAGTCAAGCAGGAAATTGTGACAATATGGTTCATGCTTATTCATAGTCAAGCCTTTTGCCACATGCAACAATAAATGTTCTGCAATTTGTATTAATAAGGCGATATAGTAGATGTATAGTAGTTTAGTCATGTATAACCATGGAACTAATGATCTTTCAGGTTAAATATCCTATTCTATTGGCAAAAAAAGTTTTATTCTGTCATAAACCCTATTAGCATGGGATTGGGATTAGTATTATCTGGGGACCTCATGTGATTTAGAAATGACCATTCAGCAAAGATGTATTAAATTTATCAAAAATGACAGTAAAGACATTTGTTACAAAATATTTCAGCCACACTTTATTTTAAGTTCCAATTCTCACTATTAACAAACCATTAACTCTGATGTGTGCCTCAATAAACTCCTCATTTGCTGTTTATTAATAGTTAATAAATAAGGCAGTTGTTAAGTTTAGGTATTGGGTAGGATTGGGGATGTAGGATATGATGATGCAGAGTATGTGCTTTATAAGTACAAATAAACAGCCAATATGTTAATAATAGGCATGCTAATAAGCAACTAGTTAATAGTGAGAATTGGTCCCTATACTAAAGTGTTACCAAGATTTCTATTTCAAATAATTACATTGCACTTTGTATTCATTAAAGAATCCTGAATGTTTCCACAAAAATATTAAGCAGGACAACTGTTTTCAACATTGATAATAATAATGAATGTTTCTTGAGCATCAAATCAGCATATTAGAATGATTTCTGAGACACTGAAGACTGGAGTGATGGCTGCTGAAAATTCAGCTTTGCCATCACATGAATAAACAAAATGTTTAAATATATTAAAATGGAAAAAAAAGAGTTCATTTAAACAGTAATAATTTTTCACAATTGTACTGTTTTTTTTTATCATATAAATCCAGCCTTGGGGAGCAGACTTCTTTCAAAAACACACAAAAAGTCCTACCATTCCTATACTTTTGAATGGTAGTGCACATACACAAACAAAATGCTGAAATTTAGATGTTTGACATTTCAAATTTATTTTTGACGGGGCCAATAAATAACATGCACATTTTAAAAACGATAACTGTGGTAAAGGTGCTATATCAAGATATAAAGAGGTCTGTTGCCTAAGTGACACCTGTTAAACATAAAATGTCATAATTTTCACAAAATTTCAGACTAATCTGTAAGTCATAATCACTAAGCCAATGCTAAGTGACATCTGGTGAATTGAGATGACTGCAATCCTTGTTATTACACATCAAGCAGAAAAGAGCATAATCAAGATCTTCATCTAATCAAGCTAATAATCCTTTTATTGGCTTTGTAAAAGCTCATCCATTAGAGGCCATAATAACCAAAATCCTACTCGCTCTTTTTTCTCTTCCCCTCCCAATCCTGTTAGTTAGTGTGAGGGGCTTCATTAGTCCTATTTCATTATGCTGTATAATTGAATCATATCCCGCTTTCTGGGGCTGTGATGGCGTTTTAGACTCTGCAGTGAAACTCCTTTTTGGAACTGGTCCAGGTAAGGTCACGAAAAGCATGGTGGTGGGTTTACTCTATTTTTGTCCTGTCTTCCGGTCTGAGTCTGTGGAGCACAGAATTAGCGATAATGCTCTCTGTTATGTATTTAATACATCACATCTTTTATGAAATGCTGTGGATATTTTGGAAATAGAGGATTAAACACAATGCTAGTTGTACTTACATTTTTAATAGTATTTTAATATATAATAAAGACTTATAATACAGAATATATGTCACATTTTTCCATTTTGTGGGCAACATGCATCAGGTGGGCTTCCTGTCTGAGGCTAATATTACTATTTTATATAAACACATTTCTGGAAAAAACATTTCAAATGCATGAGTAAATCATTCAACAATGAAATTATAGCCATGTCCGGACTAGAGAGACATAACACTTTTTTTTTTTTTCACTTTTTTTCCCCCTCCGTTAGATAATGTTTAATGTTGGTAAAAAATGTTTTTGTTTTTTTTTAGACACAAGGCTTCATCCACGTTTATTTTCTTCAAACTAAACACTAAATGTGATTTATATGTTATTTTTCACATTCCCCCAAACACCAGCACCTCATTCATTCATTCATTCATTCATTCATTCATTCATTCATTCAAATTATGTTTTGAGAGGAGGTTCTGCTTTGTGTCAGTGTTGAAGTTACATCATGCACAGTATTTGCATTCATACTTTCTTCCAACCTATTAAAGGGATGATTTTAATGGTGGATTATATTGCCCTTGTTGCTTTTAGTTGCCTCACTGCATTAAAAAACAAACTGGCATAAGCCCATTTGTTCTGTGTATGAATATGTAATGCTAACATAAAATTAGAGCCCTGAGTCCTGTCCATACTTCAGAAGTCTACTTATTAAAAATTGATTTCTTACCCAAACAAATGTTGATGTGCAGCATGTTTTGAGCTTGAAATTTTGGGTTGCTAGAGGACTGAGATGTTTGCTATAAAGGGAACAGAGTTATTACAGACAGAATTAAACATACAGGAGAAAACTGACAAAGATTCATCTGCATCTGAATATTTTTGTATCAGAAGCTGTTTATGTTTATTATCAGTTGTTTTGTTAATTATCAGCTATGAACTGTGACTTTATTGTCACAGTGGTTTTGTTCTTAGGGAGGATATAATTGTTAATTAACACATTGTGAAGTATTGAGACGCCTGGAGCCACAGAAGACATTCATGTTGAGAAGTCTTATCAGTGTCTTTGTTTTTTTTTGTTTTTTCTGCTACGGTAAAACATTAAGTTACAGTTACATTATGTTGATGTTAGAGCGACCCACAGCTAAAAATGTTCACTATTTGCTAATAGTTACTGAAATTCTGTGTTTTTAGTTGAGCTTGATCTCATGCATAGGCCTCTAGTGTAGTATGAATAATCAGAGAGACTGATAAACAAATTTATTCATGGTAAGAGTGTGAGAGAAAGAGAAAAAATGAAATACTTTCATTTATATATTTAGAAAAATACAACTATGATAGATATAATTACTGCAAAATCAAAAACTTTGAAACGTGTTATCAAAAGTTTGTGTTTTCAGGCCCCCAAGCGTTGTTGTTATGAACAGTCAGATTGAAAACATCTGATTACACACATACTTATTTTCTCTAGTAGTGGTTTTGTAAAACTAAAATCAGAATCTTTTTTTTTTTTTTTCAATTTGTTAAATACTGTCCAGTCTCAGAGATTTTTGTTTTTGTTTTTTAGAAAACAAACCATCTCACACCAGACCTTATTTATCATTAGACACATCCTGTCAAGTCAGCTGGTGATTTCTTGACATTTTAGCTGTTAAAATGCCATGTTTGTGACTTGATATTAGAAATTGGACAGAATAATGGTGGAATAAAGGAAATTGGAAGAAAAGGGCAGAAACACAGACACAGTGTGAGCGTGAAGGCAGAGTACTACTGCAGACAAAATCGCTTGAAATCTTGACTTGGTAATAAAGAATTTTATTGCCTTGGCAGTGGGATTTTCATAGTCACATTTAGGGTTCACTAAACCACGATGGCAGTAGAAAACAATAGCAACCGTTGTTATATGGTTTGGAATTTCATGGAAAGTTGTAGCATAAAGCTCGAACTATGACGAAACCAAAAGTTCAAATAAACCAGAAGTTTATTACATCAGATATTTGACTTTGAGGCTGTCCAAATGATTGTGCTCCCAGTGGCTTTGCCTCTAACAGTAATTAAATCTTACCCTGCGGTCTTCCTAGGGCAGCAGTTCTCAATCTGGTCCTGGAGTACCCTAACACTGCCCATTTTGGATATCTCTCATATTTAACACACCTGATTTATATCGGCAGCTCATTAAGAGGCTCCAAGACCTGAACTGGGTGTTTCAGATAAGGAAGACTGCCAAAATGTGCTTTTTGGGGGGATCCTTCAGGACTTAACCGTCCTTGGGCAACTTAATAAGATGTAGACTATATTCTGGTGAACAGAGAAAAGTGCACATACATTATACTACTTTACAAATAAACACTGATACTTTTTTAATTAAATATTTCATTTAGTAGTTTTCCCAACAAAAAAGAACATTAAAAAATGAATGTGGTGTAGAAACGATTTTCACTCAGAAAATGCTAGTACGTTTCACAAATAATTACAAAGAACACACATACAGTACATTATGCTATGTCAGTAAAATGTTCTCGTCAGATGAGCTATTTATACTCACTAATATGCTCACTGACATGTAATCAAAGGATGTGGAGAAAATAAATGAAGTTAATTAGAGTTTGAAAGCAATTTATCACTAGAAGAGATAGAGAAATGTAATAAAGCTCCAATAATTGGTGCGAGACCTTATGGGCGGGTGTGTAATACTCAAAATATAGTACTGCATGTAAGGGATTTTCACTTCATTTTGCTGTCTATTTACCAAGAAAAACCCTTGTTTGCTCAGGTTTAACCAAACAAGGGGTGATCTGCAGGTTTTGCTTACCCTTTTAGCCCATGGCTCAAATTTGTGGATTTAGCTTTTGAGGCCAAGTACCATTTTCAAATCAAATCAAAAACAATACCACCTAGAGTCACTAATGTTCACACAATTGTTTGTGTCTTTCCCACAGGATTGGGTAATTAAAAATCTCACTGGACTGTAGAGTAATGTATACATCATTTTGTCATAACTGGAGAGGATCCATTGGTGAGCAAGTGATGTGATGCTAAATTTTTCCACATCAGTTCCAATGAAGAAACAAACTCATCTACATCTTGGATGGCCTGAGGATGAGTACATTTTCAGCAAATTCTCATTTTGGGTGAAGTATTCCTTTAAAAGAAGTTACAAATACGATGAACTATTTGTCATTACCTAGCATAATGGTTAGAAGCACAGATATTCCAGTCTAAACAATTCCCAGAACACTATCACAAAACAGCAGGGCCTCTCGTAGCTTATCCATCTCCTGCTGGCAATGGTGATTTATTAGAGATCTCCACAAGCCCTTTAGAGGAGACTCATACATTAGTTTTAGAAATACTTCATGCCATCCTCAGAGGAAGGTAAGACTCATGAGCTGATGGTCTCCCATACTGATTTATCTGTGGGATTTATTATTATTATTTTAATCATGGGTGTCACATACTTTGTCTCTTGGGTTTTATTTTCATGCAAGGCAGCAGAAGCATTCATGAATCAAGATCATTGGTGGTGGATTGAGATGCTATTAATATTTCAGTTGAACTGTTTTCTTTCTGCCCAAAGAGAGTTAGGATAGATCCATTAGATGAACACACACTGTAAAATGTGAAGCTGTGCAAGAAGATATTTTATCTTCTATGCACTAACCTTGAAGATGAAAATCATGTGGGCCACAACCTATACTATTTTATGCTACTTAGAGAAAGACGTTTGGTTATAATTGCACTGATCTTCTAGGGTCTGAAGTAGGCTACTTGAGTAACTGTGCTTCATTACTAAAATCAGCCAATAACATGATAAACTATTCCTCTTTTTTACAGTTTATTTCAGTATTTATTTCAAATTACTTTTAATGCAATCTCCACTATCTTGATAGTTAAAAAATTTACTTTTTACAAATAAATGTTGATACATTTTAAGTATGTTATTGAGTAGTTTTCCCAACAAAACATAACATTAAAATAAATAAATAAATAAATAAATACAGTTTAGAAACAGTTTTCTCTCAGAAAATGCTAGTAAATTTCACAAAAAAAAGACAAGTAACAATGAATTAGACATGACATTTTGAAGTACATTTACATTACATTTACATTTAGTCCTTTAGCAGACGCTTTTATCCAAAGCGACTTCCAAATGAGGACAATGGAAGCAATCAAAATCAACAAAAGAGCACTGATATGCTAGTGCTATAACAAGTCAGTCAGCTTAACGCAATACACGTAGCAAGTTTTTTTTTTTATTATATAATAAATAAAAAGAAAACAGATAGAATACAAAAAGAATAGAGCAAGCTAGTGTTATTATTATTATTTTTAAGAATAAAATTAGAATACAGAGTTCTAGAGTTAGAGGGTCAAATAAAGATGGAAGAGATGTGTTTTTAGCCGATTCTTGAAGATGGTTAAGGACTCAGCTGCTCGGATTGAGTTGGGCAGGTCATTCCACCAGGAGGGAACATTTAATTTAAAAGTCAGTGAAAGTGATTTTGTGCCTCTTTAGGATGGCACAATAAAGTGACGTTCACTTGCAGAACGCAAGCTTCTAGAGGGCACATAATGAATTTAGGTAAAGGGGTGCAGAGCCAGTGGTGGTTTTAGGCAAACATTAATGCCTTCAATTTTATGCGAGCAGCTATTGGCAGCCAGTGCAAACTGATAAACAGAGGTGTGACATGCATTCTTTTAGGCTCATTAAAAAATTACATTGCTGCCGCGTTATGGATTAATTGTAAAGGTTTTATAGAACTGACTGGAAGACCTGCCAAAGTAAAGGCTGAAATAATATTTACTTGTAAAATGTACTCTAATAAGCTTTTATTAATTTAATTTAATTTAATTTAATTTAATTTAATTTAATTTTAACTTATTTAATTTAATTTAATTTAATTTAATTTAATTTTAACTTAAAAAAAATTTTTATACAGTGAATGTTAATCAGATTGGTCCAAAAGTGGTGTCCATCTAGCAAATTATTAATGGAGCATCTGAAAATTAGTAATGAACTGGAATCATGAAGTTAAAGTACATGAAATAAATAAATAAATACATTAATTCATTCATTCATTTTATAATAATTTATTTATTGTCAATTTTTAGTTGTAATATTTTAATTTGAATTAAATCAAAGTGTGAGCACTTAGTTGTATTTTCTTAGTACTTTTTACACCACTGCTGGGGTTTTTTTTTTTTCACATCTCATATAAAGACAAATTTATTATATAGATGTGAAGAATACACTTGTTGCCAGTTGGTAGTCATATGTAAATATCTGCCGTCAGCCCTTAACTGAGGTATTTTCAGTAATCCTTCAATGCACTTCATAGGCTTCTTGTGTTATCTGAAGTTTGTGCTGGCTTTAAACGTATATGCTTTAAACAGCCTGTGCCAGCTTCCGCTCAATCGCTGGTGAGCCACCTCGCTAGATCTAAGCCGCTTTTCCTGCACAAAAGCGAGCGAGTGGCACTCGATTACATTAGCCACTGTCATGCATTGCCAAGAGGGCCCATTTGATAGCGATGACATGTGAAGTAAAACGTGCTCCGCTGCTGATGCTGGGCTGGCGACGGGACACACAATAGTAGGGAACTGCTGAGTAGTCACAGTAGGAGATGAAAAAGTACTTTGAATCATTTGTTCAGATAATGTAAGATGTGACTTTGTTGAGATCTACTTCACTTGCATAGAACATGAAGAATTCAAAGAGTAAAGAGAGCTTTAGTCTTGCATTTACCGCACATGCATTCAGTAATCTTGTGTTTGTTTTAGCTGCTGTTTGTATGTAGGATGTTTCTGTCCGTGTATACACATGTGCAAAGGCAAAGCAAGGATCACGTGACCTGCTTGATGGCGTTATTTTTAGCTGATTCAGCAGTACGTTGCTCCAGCTTTGTGCAGGCCCCATAACCACACACCCCAATCTAATTCCCATGCTTCTTTCAAAGAGCTTCGGGCTCCGAGGTTTCAAATATTTCTGTCCTAAAAAGACGCAAATGATACTATCTGTAATATTTAATGAAGTGTGTGCCAAGATTTTTCTGAAAACCACAATAAGAGCTGGAGTGTAGGCAGGATTTTCCTTGTGGCTGGGCCTGCTAAATATTGCTTGCCCTATAAGCAAATATAAAATAAGATTTAAAGTTTTTTTCTTCATATTATAAAAACTTGTGAGGGTAAAAAGGGCATTATAAAAAAAAATAATTTTGAGGGCAGGAGTGTTCCAGGCTCGACAAGCCTGATGTACTTATTTTTGGTGCTTCAGATATTTTATAATGTAAGTATAAGTACTGTTTATTCAAAAATGACAATTCGTCATAATTTTCTCACTTTTGGGTCATTTCAATTCCATATGTTTTTATTTTATAAAAAATAAAAGTAAAAATATACAGAAAATGTATATTTTAGATAATGTAATGAAATGGCATCCACAGGGCGCACTGTAAATAATTGTTGTTTTTACAGAACATCCTTTTAATTGTTTAAGTCTATGTTACCTTACTTAAGTTACATTGTCATTTTACTGTAACATTGTCAAATATATGATTTTTAGTAGTAAAAACAATGAATTGCTGTATAATTTACAGTAAAATGACATTTTCCACAAGTCTATGTGTGTATTCTGAGTAATTCTGAGGCTTAGCCCATGATATAATATAATAAGAATCTTCTTTCCTTCCATTATTGAAAAAAAAAGCCATAATGCCTACGAATTATCAGTTGCATTAAGTGCAACAGTGAAACCAGTTGAAAACTTAATATGGGCAAAGGTCATGTGTACAATAAATGAATCAAACACTCCGACTTGAGGTAAATGGTAAATGTCTCATTCCCACTATGCACAAACAGCAGGTAAAAATCACAGTGCCAACTGTCAATTTAAACATTTTATTTTCCTGTCAATTTTAAGCAGAACTAACTGACCTGACTGACTTGTTGATGTTGTACCCTGATAATCTATCTATCCATCCATCCATCCATCCATCCATCCATCTATCTATCTATCCATTCAAACAACTTTCATGAACACACTTAGACACTTGGATCTTGATACTGGTTTTCTTTGTCATACTGTTTATTTTATTTTTCTTTATTCATTTATTTACTTACTAACTTACTTATTTGCTTACTTTTTTTTTCTTTACATTGCAAAAACATATGGGGCTATTAACAAAAGATCTAGGACTATAGCTTTTTTGTTCTTGTTTGAGCTTGACAGCTTGTGGTCATAAGGCGCATGAAAATACGCCTAATGGAAACGCGTCAATTTCGCAAAAACGCCCATATATCGCAAAAAAGTTTTTACGCTCGCATGAGGTGGTTTTTCAGGCAATGCGAAAAAGGAATAATTCGCAAAACTGCAATGGAAACACCGTCATTTCGCAATACTTTTTTATCGACATTTATAAAATATCGCCAAAGTTTTGCGCAAATCTGTAATGGAAACGCGCCTATTGTAAACTGTCACTATATTAAAACGTTTTTTTCTGTTCTTTGGGAGAAAAATAGCATACAAACATTCATATTATTTTATTTTTGAGTGAAGTGACCCTTTTAAAGCATAATCTGAAAAACCAAAACAAATTTCTTGGCTCATGAAAATGTGATCCATGCGAAAATACAGCAAAGCGTGAATCTTTCCTGTGCATTGTATGTGTAAAGCAGCTTTATTTTACAATACAGTTCTCAGCTGGATTAGAAGGATGAGGCATAATGGGGGATGAGGTGTACTGTAGGTGAAGAGATCATACTGTTTTGCTTACTCTTCCTGTCGAGTTTAAGGCTGCAGTGGCTTCAAAATATTATCACAGCTGCTCTATGAACTTTTGAAGTTTGTATTGGGAGAGAGATGATCTGGATTGCTGACAAGATGTTTTCCTTATATAACCGCATAATCTCTTGCCAAATAAATACAAGTTATTCTTCAATTACTGTACATTTTATAAAACCTGAAATCATTGTTGAGTAAATATTTATAAAGTTTGCACATACCTCTGGACTCTCTCCATTCCATGTTACTACCTTGAAGCTCACCACACATTTATGAGCGATGTGCAGCCATTATCGTCTCCACACCCATGGACAACTTAATTGAATCTCAGTGTCAGACTGTCCCACATTTCTTTGCTTCTTGTGTAATGAACTCAACAGCTATCACCACATTGGCCTCAAAAATCATATCTTGATTTTTACATAATCTGGTTATTTGTTTATTTATTTATTGATGTATTTATTTATTTATTTATTGCCCTCTTTCGAAAGGAATTCCTGTCTAATCTTTACTCTCTAATAATTTCACCTTATGTAAATGTATACTGGTAACACTTTACAGTAAGGCACAATTTGTTAATACTGCATTAGTTAACTTGAATTAAAAAAAAACTTCTAAAGCATTTAATAATCTATTGTTATTTCTCATTATCATTTCAACATGTACTAATACCTTATTAAAATTAAATATTTCTGTATTATCTGTATCTGTTATTACTATTTAATAGACTTCAGCTAACATGAATAAACAATAAAAAGTTGTATTTTCATTAACTAACATTAATAAATTCTGTAACAAATACTGCTCACTATTTGTTAATGCATTAACTAAATAATGGGACCCTATTGTGAAATATTACCTGTGTATTTTGATAAATATTATCTACTGTAACATTTTGAATTGATCCATTATTGCCATTTGGTTTTGTTGATGTAGATAATGAATGCACTCTAATGTGCAGACCACCTGAGTTTGAATCCAATTTGGGTCAAGTCTTTATTGTAAGTTCAGTGAATGCAAGTATACTATTCTGCCCTATAAAGGCAAAAGACTTTAACTCGCTAGAGTGTGGAACTGAGAAAAATGACTTTAAAGATTTGTATTTGTCCAGCCAAATTAATTATAGGTAGGACACTGGAAATCTGGCAATTAGATGTTTTGGCAATGAAAATTATCTACATAAAAAATCTTGAGCTCAGACTTGACTTTTGACCCTTATTTTGAAGTTACTGTATATTCTGCCTTTGTATTGTCTGCAAAAAGTGAGAAGCCACGCCAAGGCAAAAGGCAGTATCTTCCATTTTATCAATACTTGGTTGCTGATCACATTTACAAAATCATTGTATAAAATCAGTAACACCTGTATATAAAAAAAAAAAATGAAATTGAAAGTATTTACAATTGTATATTGCTGGCAAGTTATCTAGTCTTTGCTTGTTTACAGTGTTTTGTTATATGGAGCAGTTTGGTAGATCGCAATCAAATTCTAATTAATTTGTCTAATGCATCTTTTGTTACACAATTCTTTATCTTGACCATGATGTCTGTGTTTCAAAGCCATCTCAACTATCATTTTCCATCAAGAGCAATGTGCCATCCTTAAACGCTATTAGTTCAAACAACTAATATAAATAGCTATAAAACTATAAAAGTTTTACCTACACTTTTATTCAGATATTGTGTGTGTCAGAAGTGCTGCAGTGAGATGTATGACAGTACACAGGGTGTAATTTAAACGTGGCAAACATTAATGGACAGTGAAACAGAGGCAGAGTACCCTAACTCAATTTGAGCGTTCCAAAACAAAGTCAAAGAACAGTAACTGGTGTTATACAGTGTTCTGTCTGGGTTTCTCCAGGGCTTTTGGAAGTTACTGTTAAAGAGCAGGTCATATGGTATTTTAAAGTGTCCTAATATTGTGTTGGAGTCCCCTACAACAGGTTTAAATGCATCTACACTCTTAAAAATAAAGGTGCTTCAAAAGGTTCTTCAAGTGATGCCATAGAAGAACCATTGCCCACAGCTAAAGTTTAGCTGCTAAACTGGGAACACTTAAGACAATAATGGTGGATACATTAGCCGAGTGCTAACGTGACTAACTGCTGAAACAATACAGTTTGTAAACCAAAATATGTCTACTGTAATGTTTGAAGAACGAAAGAACAAAAGACGCTCTGTGTCTTAACTTTTAATCAGAACGAAGAACACCTGTATCACAGGCGCACCAGCCTAACTAACTCGCTCGTCTCTCCCGCATTAACCCTATAACTGCCGGTGCAGCAAAATAAACAGCAATTTCACAATGATTATAAAGTCTGCGCACTACACTACATTCTTTATTATTAAATTAAGTAATTAGAACAACGTCCGTCTACATTAATCAACACATTCTTTGGAAATAGTGGGTTCACAGCGAATTTTCAGAACTACTTCAGTTATGCAAGCGAATGCCCACAGCTAAAGTTTAGCTGCTAAACTGGGAACACTTAAGACAATAATGGTGGATACATTAGCCGAGTGCTAACGTGACTAACTGCTGAAACAATACAGTTTGTAAACCAAAATATGTCTACTGTAATGTTTGAAGAACGACAGTAAAATATCGGTTTCACTCTCCCAAAACGCCGTATCCGTGTGGACGAAATGCCTATACGATACAAAATGTATGCGTATACAGCCAAACGCTTCTCCGGGTGGACGAGGCCTTAAACATAAAACTTTTCCTCTACAGTTAAGAAAATACCTACATTTATATACAAATATAGAGTGGTATTTTTGTGTCTATGTGTGAGTTTCTTTGAAACCCCCCTACCTTCTTCCTCTTGTCAGAATTATCCTCCCAAATGCAGACAAGTACTGTCATTTAATTTGCTATGCATATATTTACACACCAGTCAGCTGAACGCAGTGCAAATATTCAGCTGCTCAGCTGGGGTGTGAGATTTGTTTCTCACTAGTTTGCTTATGGTAAGCCGAAAAATGCATTCCTAATGCTTCTCAAAATGAGCAGAGCATTAAAGAAACCCAGCAAAAAGTGATGGAATAATTCAAGACACTTGATTCAAGATTAATGGCATAATCTGGAAAAGCTCAGCATGTGATCTTAGTAAAAAAAAAATTTAACCATATTTATACTACTTAACTTACAGCACCGACCAGTTGATTGATTGACATTTATGTTTGCAGTAAAGGATTAAGAAGTTTTGAGACTTTTTTTATTTATTATTATTGAAGCAAAATTTGTGAGCAAATGAAGAAGTGTCCAGTCAAATATATTCCAAAATAATGACAAATTAACCAAATTTTAGAAACTTCCCTGGCTCTAACAGGTATCTGCTATGCAGTTGTTTTGATAGAGGGCAATAAGCTACATTTCTGCTTTCAACATTATTTGTCATTCCTCCAGACATTCCTCTTTAAATACATTAAGTATTAGTTGTATGCAAATTGACCATATTTGGTTTTCAACCATTAAAAATGTGTAAAGATTCAATAATTTAGACATGGAGGCACATTGAGATTCCCACATTTCTGAGATTTGAAACATATAGGGCCTTAAAAATGAAGATTACAACAATATCTCAAAAGCATAATGTTTTGCAGAGGTACTCATCAAAACATTATGCTTCTGAGATATATACAGTGTGTGTGTGTGTGTGTGTGTGTGTGTGTGTGTGTGTGTTTTTGTAACACTTCTCAGGCATTTGTAGACAGAGTTACACCAGTAATAGTGAATTTATATATCTCCATGTTAATACAGTACCTCAGTTTAAATACATTTTAACTGGTTTGATCACAGCTTTAGGAGGTTTTGGTGTTTATCATTTCTGGGATTCATAAATATGCAAACTTTTGATAAATGGTATAAATGATAGGGATGGATGAACAGATAAATGACTGCAGTGGGGAGGTGCTTTGCTGTTATGAATACTGTGGGTGTGGTCAGTGACATCACAACCAATCCTCTATTCCTTTTTATTTCATAATGTAATTATACAGAGGATTAGTTTATATTGATTTAACTGATGTTAACTACTTTAAATGGAATCAAATCAATGCTTATCAACCTTATAAAAAAGTGACTCTTTTTATGCCATCACGGTGGATCTTAGAATAATCTACTGTATGTAAGCCAAACAGTTGTCCTACACAATCATTAAACCATCATTGTTCTTGCAATTCATAGGAATTCATTTTGTCTGTTTTAATTTGAATGTGAAACAAAAGTAAAAGTTTAAAATTTTTCTATAACATGTCAAATTTATTTTGCTGTAAAACATCAATTTGTTCTGGTTCATTATCATATCACCCCTTCTCTTCTCCTAAATTGTTCGGCAGGTGTTCTGTTATTTACTCTCAGGGGTACATGTGGTATTATACACGTCTGATTACTGACTTTTAAAGCAAGAATTGTGTGTTTGAGTTTTTGTAAAGCCTCTCAGGCATTTTGTATCACTGGGCTGCTACTCTCAGAGCACAATAATAGAGAGCTGAATCTGACAGTGTAACATCAGTAATAGTGAGGTCAGTGGATGTTTGGGATGTAGTCGACTGAAAACGAGGGTCTGGTATATCATAGCTGCTGGAACCGAAAGACCCGTACCGAAACGGTTCGGTACGAATACGTGTACCGTTACACCCCTAATATATATATATATTACTTCAAATTAATTAAATCAATCAATAAATCAATTAAAATCAATTAATTTAGACATTACCATAAAGAACATCTTTTAAGGATTTTTTTTCAATGTATGACACCCTTGATAACATTTCAGCCTGAATATTATCCATGAGCATATCCATGTTTCTGTGTATCTGCATATTTGACCAGTTCTTCATGTCTCCTTATAATTCTGGATAAAACAAGAGGATTCCATCAATAAGAAAACAAATTAATCTAACAGCCATTATGAACAATTATACACAGGCACGGCATGCCAATGTTCCCATATTCCACACCTTGAACTCTCATTAATAATATATTGATTGAGATTAATGATGTGTGTCCCTCTTGATACTTTAATCATTTCATGGGAAAATGTCAATTATACTGTAATTAAAAAAATAGCACAATATAGATAGATAAACTCCATCACCCTTTATTTATTTAATTCTATTTATTTATTTATTTATTGTGAATATTTTTTTGTACTACTGGACTAAATTGCTCCTCTACAATAATAGTATCCCATTTCCATTTTCCCATCAGGAATATTTATTAAAAATATGATGAGACATATTGCTATTTTAACATTGTAAATGTCCATAATTGCAGATAAATGCTGGAATTACATCAGGTGTGAATAATTTTGCCAGTGCATACAATGACTAAAAATGAGTTTAACTTGGGTAGAATTGATTTTAACTACTTGTGCCGCATGCTGTCTTTTTCAATTTTTATTCAATCTGATTCAGGGAGAAAGACAATGCCCTGAAATGAGTGTTAACAGGGCCATAATTCCCAATTGTCCTTCTCAAGAAACTAATTTCAGCAGATATCATGAATTAGACTAATGCAATGAGATGAGCGTGTCTTTAGCTAAGAGGATATGGCTATGGAAAGTGCTAAGTACTAACATTAGGGCAGCCTAGCATAGCTAAATTTAAGCCAAGGTTACTCAAGCATGACACAAGTATAGCTTGAAGATTGCTTCCATAGAGAGAGGGAGGTTTCTTTTAAAAAAAGAACACCCATTTCCAAACTTAAGACTGGGCCAGAGGGTGTGCGATATGGAAATGAGAGAAATGAGGCAACAGTAAGCAATAAACATGCTAATTCACGTAAGCGTAGCAACCACTTATCTGTAACCAAGACGAAAAGAGCAGCAGAAGCTCACTGTAATTTAACCCTGCCTCAAGAGCCGGACTGTAGACTACATCAACCTGTTGGAATACGAGGGTCAAATAACCGCACACCCACGCAAAATGTATAAAGTAGTTTTTTTTCTTGCATGCTAATAGGCTTTTTGTGTAGGGTTTGCCTGTTTTTTGGTGAAGGAGAAACACTGTGAAAATTGCATTAGGAGACATGCACATGGGTTTATTTCTTCATCACAATGTGACAGAAGTTTAAAGAGAATAAATGGATCAGCCGGTCACGGTAACGAGATTTCAGTGTTTATCAGGGAAAACAGAGCGATAAAGGACAAGGGAAATTAGCATGAAGAATGCAGGTGTGTAGGAACGTGAATTATATAGACATTGCAGTCATGCCAAAATCAGACATCCCAGCCTGGGTCCTTGGAGGATTACGGTTCACTGAAATACAAGACATAAGAACAGTGTTTTGTATTGTAAAGGTATTTTACATGCGTTTCTCTCTGCTTTGTTTTACATTATGTACTGCTTGCTTTATTGTCAGGACTATGAAATACAGTCCAATCTTAACCTGCATTTGCATGTCTAATATATTCAAGGCAATTGATTGATTGAGCACACATCAAACCTGATCATTGACCTGTACAAACATCCATAAATGTCAGCTCATCCCTCCCCCTCTCATAGTTTATTGCTGCTATAGAATGAAACGGTTATCTGTGTAACCTATAAGATTCCTCTTTGCTGCATACACTGGAATTTTATTGGGTTTTTAATTATTATAATGTTTTCTTTCAGTATAAGGAAAATATATTTGGTATACTATATGTTCAGTTATGTTTTCTTACACTTATACCTTTAGGCAATAGATTTGACTCTTGCGTCTGTCACATTTCAGACTGCAATGTTTTGTCGGTAGTGGTGTGAATTACCTGATATTGTCATTATAGTAATGCACTTTTTTGCTATTCATCTATTCAGTGACCTTATAGATCAGAAATGTAAGAGACAGAGGTTCTCATTCCCTAACTGTGTTAAAGGTGACATATCATGAAAATCTAACTTTTTCAGTGTTTAAGTGCCATAATCGGGTCCCCGGTGCATCTACCAACTCAGAAAATGTGAAAAAGAACAACCCAGTAATTTTTTTGGTGACACTTTATAATAACTTTCAACTGTCATTACAAATGTCATTAAACTTCTAATTCATATGATCATGCACATCTTGAAAATCTACAAATGATTTTAACAGGTGTAATGATTAAAAGCTTGTGTTAATGCACAACACTTCTGCTGCTATTGAGGTGTGATGCAGCTAAGGTTAGGCTCAAGTTTGGTGTTATGGGTAGGTTTAAGGGGTGGGTAAGGGGTCAACAGTGTACATGGGTCAATTTGATTACTATAAGGGAACACGATTCAATCTGTTTATATTTCATTGTTTTGATAAATGATAAATTAAGTATTTTCTTGAAAATGTCTTTTGTGCCCCCTGCTGTTCCTGTATGATTCAATGAATATTCTGTTTAATGATACACAAAAGTATACCAATATAAGTGTTTTGCACCCAAATTACAATGTCTTTACCAATCATTTAGCTAAACTTAAAGGGGTCATATGATGCAATTTCAATTTTTCCTTTCTCTTTGGAGTGTTACAAGCTCTTGGTGCATAAAGAAGATCTGTAAAGTTGCAAAGACTAAAGTCTCAAATCCAAAGCATTACACCAAATACACAAAATAATGTTCTTTTTAGTAGCATCATATGGCCCCTTTAACTAACCACCCTTTACACAAACGTTGTTACAGCTAAAAGTCCAGCGCCCATAAAGATACAAAAAAAAAAAGTAAATGTTTATAAACATTTGCAAATGATGAATAGTCTCAACTTTAAATTGGGTACTGCAAAAACTTGAACAAATGATTAATAAATGATTTGTAGAGATGTGAAAATAGGGTGAATTCCGGTCATTTGGGACACTTTTTGCCATCAAAATGACTGCTCATAAAGGTACTAATGATTAGGAAATGTTTATAAACATTTACAGTTGTTGAATAGTTTCCACTTTAGATTGGGTACTGCAAAATAATTAGCAAATAATTAACAAATGATTTAAGATGTGCAAATACTAGAGGTCTACACAACAAACAAAGACCAAATATATGACCTTTACAGACTGTGATTATGAGTTAATGAATATATTAACATGAATAGTTTGTGAAGTGCCTATAAGCTATATTTTCACAACATTTGTTAATGTAAAAATTAGCATTTGCTAATATGTGAACTGAAGTTTAATGAAATTTTTAAGCGTTCAAACGTCCATTAACAAATAAACTTGTAATCATTGTATAATTTCTGTTTAAATCATTTGTAGATTTTTAAAACGCTATAATGACATTTGTAAACATTAACTAATGATCCATTAAGCGTTATATAATGTTTGTTAATAATTTATTAATGAAGCTTTTAATCATTGTAAACCATCAGTCAAAATAATTTGAAGATTTTTTTAAAAGCATGATCATATGAATTGAATGTTTATTGACATTTGTAAGCATTTCAATTTATATTAAATAATGACCTGTTAATCATTTGGTAATGTTTAATAAGTTAATTAGTTAACATTAAGAAGCACATTATCTCATATTTCTATATATGTGAATATATATTAAGTAATGATTAGTTAAACATTAATTAATGCTTGTTAATGATTTTTTAATGAAAGTTATTATGAAGTGCTACCTTTTTTTTTTTTTTTTTGGAAAGCCTTTCTCTGCAAGCTTGTGAAAAATGAGCCGTGTTTGTGTTTTCACCAGCAACATCGGTGTACCAGTTCTGACACCATGGCAAAAGTTTGAGCAAGGCATGTTAACTGTTTTGTCGTTGGCTGCACTGACAGAACACTATTAATTATTGATTTATTTACTGTATATTATGCTGCTGCCACACAGATCTAATATAAACATGTGATTTATTTCCTAGGTGTTTACCTTCACAGACATAACCGACAGTTTATAACTCATGTGTGTTTTTAACATAAACTTGTGTCTATTTGACAGTTTAAGCACAATAAGACATGAAAGAGAACTTAGTTTAGTACACACATGCCGTGTAATACCTGTTTCCTATGTGCTATTTGACTTCACAGACACATTCTGGGGACACAATATATTACATATTGTAAAAAAGGGGCATAATAGGTCTCCTTTAACACATGCAGTTGCATTATAGTAAAATAGGTTAAGTTTTATTGTTTTCTATGTATTATAAAATTTAAACATGATTTACCTATTTCAGATTTAAAGAAAAAGAGAGTCTGTTAAGCCGAATTATTATATTATATTCAACGTGACATTGTTCCAACAACCATGCAAGATCACAACATTTATTTCCATCAAGAGGCGCATTCATTTTTGGCCGAGATCTTGTATTGGCAATGGGACAGTCAAACCCTTCTTTAAAGTTTACTCCATCACATCCCAAAGACTTTCAATAGGTTTCAGGCAACGATTCTGTGGTGACCAATTCATATGTTGAAATGATTTCTCATGCTCACCGAATCTTGTCATTGTCATCCTGGAATATATACATGGCTTCTGACATGGTTTTAGAAATGAAAAGAACTTAAGAAATTGAGAAATTAACACACTGCATCAGGTATGGTTTAAAAGAATTGCTATCAAACATATAACATGCTAGAAGCATATTAATCACTGCATTAATGATCCAATCCTAAACTCCTTAGTATTTGCTTATTTAACCAGCAACTTTTTTTTTGAGTGACCCTGCAAAATGATTTACTAGATTGAAAATAAATAAAAAGTAGTTGTAGGTGTTGGCCAATGATAGACCCAAAACACGACTTTGTGCAGTCTAGGCCTGTAAATGTGTTTGATTTTCACTTGGTTTTGAGGATGCAAAACATGTTTTACTTGAAGATCTTGGTGTTGTGCTAGCAGCTGGATAGGTGAAATTATGCAGAAAGCTCTTGTGCCAGCCAGTATCCATCAAGTCAACATGCTTCAGGTAAGTATAATCCATTTATTTTCATTTAGAGTTTCCAATCTCACAAAGCAACCTACCGCCATGCGGTTGGACAATTGTTTGTATTAACTGACAGGCATCTTAGGCTGACTACTACATCCCTTTAAGCAGGACCCTACAGGTATTATTTAGGTGCAGTGACCGGTATGCAACACTAGAGGTAGGTATTCAGCTCAAGGACAAAAATGTATATGGCAATCACGATCTCAATAAATTTTACATATTCTACTCAATTCAAAAAGACAATTAAGGCAAAATTAAGATGGCTTTAACAGCTCTTATATGGAGATGTTTGGGTGTGTATTGTGGTAATTAGTAAAGGTGGGCATGAGTTCTCTCAATGAGAATAATCTGGATACATCAACATTAGAATGGTGGCCATGTGTTGAGTGTCTAGACCTACACAAACTATAAATGGTGGTGTATAGACAAGTATAACATGTACCTGAATTAACCTTTGTGTTGGTCCTGGAACAACAATCAATGACCATAAATCTAACCAGAACATTGGCTGGAAAGCCTCTAACCACAGCCTCCTGACCGCAACTGTAAACTCTCCCTCTCTCTGTTGTTTCAGGAACATGTTCTACCTGGATAAATGTTAAGTGTTTAGATGGTTGATGTGTTGCAATTCTGTGTGTCATTTATAAAAAATTGTAAGCTCTTGCTGGCCTCTAGGTACCATACAGTTCTACTGGCCTTGTGATGAACTTCTACAGTCCATTCCATACTCTATGAGAGGACATATGTCCTTGAACTCATACAGTAACCTGTAGTAAGGGAAGAAAAGGGAGTCCATTCATACAGAAAAAAGCAATTCCTTCTAATATCTATGTGGCACTGCACATGTGTGTGTCAGGAAATATCAGGTCACCTAACAATGGATCACCATACAAATCTAACATTAATACTGCATGTTCCACCTTTCCATTTGTCACGTGCCACAAGACAACAAACAGAATAAAGTGTATATTAATATATCCAATGAATATGTAAGAAGCCAGAAAACACAGTATAGTCCACCTACAAGATCACAGCATGACCTATTTTGAATGAATGAATACAATGTTCATAGAAACAGATATAAAAAATAATTATTAAAAATAGTGAGTATATGTATGGCTAAATTTAAAATGTGGCATTTTATGGTTTTGACAGTACAGCTCAAAGTCAGTAGTGCTCAAATATCTTGGAGCTCCTGTTTCCCAACAGGAATAACATTAGCAACAATAAGACAATGGGTTCAGTTCCTAGGGAACAAGCATAGTGGTAAAATATATAGCCTTGAATGCAATGTATAGGTTGCTTTGTATAGAAAGCAAATGCCAATTGAATTATTG
>NW_015656585.1:3594273-3612005 GCF_001515625.1 Sinocyclocheilus rhinocerous
ATATACTTATATAATATAAATTATTCATGTGTGTATGTGGGCATAAACTGCAGAGGTTGCATTTGTCTTCTGCAGCTGTGAAAATATATGTCCATTCATTCCACACTGTGTCCTCAAGTGTACGACAGGTGAGTCATTACATTCATTGGATCTGTTATACAACCTGTGAGACAATCTCAATAAATGACACATGTAGAGGCTCCCAGTCATTAGATTATTCTCACACCCAGCCTCCTTTATTGTAGGATGTCCTGGAATGGATTCTGAAATGAATATTGAATTCTCTCCCCTGGAGATTTTAGATGAAAAAAGAGCCTGGCTGGAAATCGAATCATCTAGCGAAGTGAAAATGCTGTGTGAAACTAGGATTTGTGTGAATTCCAAGACAACATCACACATAGCACACACACACAAAGACCTTTGTGGGAATGCATGAAGGAGAGGGGGTCAAAGCTAACACAGCAATTCTCAAGATAAGGTTTGGTACGTGCCATTCTTCCTTTATTGTTCCGAATAGTGTATGTCTGAACGACCGACAACTCATTTCCATTTAGTATTCAACGTGGACCCCTGCGTCCATTTCCAAACCTCTGGTGTTCCTCTGACTGTAAATGTTGTCTTTAATGGTAATGATGATGTTTAACATGAAAGATCATAATGTCAATACTTTCTTTTAATTCAGTGCTTCATACATCATGTAAAAGATGGGATCCAGTCATCCTAGAACATAAAGCGATATGAACCTGAAGTGTTCTCTGAAAGAATCGATTGAGGTTGATAGTTTTATTTTTTCTTTTACCTCCAGCCTTACCGCCAAATAATACCAATTACACAGGACAGGAGCAGACTGATTTCTGATGATGGGGCTTTGAGCAGCGAATATGAAGAGTGTGTGCATTCTGTGATTGTGTTCAAGTTCAGAGTGGGGCCGTTTGTCTGTGATATTAATGGAAGGAGGTATAAAAGCAAGCATACTGTACATAACATTTTTCTTTGTTTACTTCAGACCGTTTTGGCAAGGGGCAAAGAACCAAAAATTTAGATGAGAAAATAATTGACAGAAAAGAAAAGAAAACAAATACAACCGAACATGAGATGCTTTGGCTTCTTTTGGAACAATTTTTTGGCGATGAGGAAATATATACGAACTAACTGGCCAAATTTAGTCTGAAATGTAGTTACTTGATATTAACTTCTTGTTTATAGAACCGCTGTATAAAAGCAATATGCTCTTGCTGGAGTGGGATTGATTTAAACCGCCAAATAAAGGCTAGAATGGAAATGGATGAAATGGAATGGATTTATTTCATAAAAGTGAATGCAGGGTTTATCTGTGAAATGAGAGTTAAAAGTAGGTAGTCCATCAGTGTCTTTCTACTAACCACTAAATTGATTACTGACCGTTTACTTAATGACTGTTCTCACTCACTGAAGTGGTAAAAAGTCAGTAAATTCAGACATCACTACTTTCTTTCAAGTCAAAATATACACTACTGTTCAAAGATTGGAGACAGTAAGCTTTTTATTTTTTTTATTTTTTACATTTATTTTTTTGCAAGAAATTAATACTTTTAATACACATAAAAATTATATTAATCAAGCAGTAAAGACTTTAACATTATTAGAAAGGATTTATATTTCCAAAAAAGTATTTTATTTATAGAAATATTAAGCGTCACAATTATTTTCAACATTGATAATAATAAGAAATGTTTCTTAATCAGCAAATCAGGATATTAGAATTTTTTCTGAAGGATCATCATAATGATGCTGAAAATTCAGCTTTGTAATTATTTTTTTCATAGGAATAAATAACATTTCAAAATATTTGAATAGAAAACCAGTTATTTTAAATTGTAATAATATTTCACGATATTGCTGTTTTTGACACTATTTCTGACCAAATAAAACAGGTGAGCATAAGAGGCTTCTTTTAAAAACATTAAAAAATCTTACCCTAAAGTTTAGAATGGTAGAGTACATAAACCAATAACCTAAAAAGTGAGTACAGTTTTGAAGCATTAGTTATGTCTTCAACAATCATTACAAAGGATTTGTTAACTGAAGAAGAATAATTCGACTTGCATTGCATTCAAGGTCCACATTTGCCATTGTAAAAGATTTTCCCTGCTTTTATTTATAGTTACAATTGAATGAACACAGGAAGTTATGATGAGTAGAGGGGAGAAAGGGACGACAATGACACAGATTTAAACTCACCATTCACATGAGCTCTGACATCACTAAGTTAAAATTAAAGATGCTTTTTTCTTAAATTGTAAAAGTTTAGACATTAATTTCACTGCATTCGTTTTCTAAATTGGACTGATTATTTGTGGTACCACAGCGTAGCTGAATGAAATATGTTTGCCTCATTTGGTTTGATGTGAAAGTAGGAATGTTTAGGATCATAAGCACTCCTGTCTCTTTTATCAAACAGGTTGATGTTGTGTTTTCCAATACATTGCCATAAGCCCCACTTTGTGGCCTCTTATTCCTAAAACTTGTACACGTTATTGCCACCGTTTTATCATTTTCCATTTCCCGGCACAGGCAAGGACAAACACTGAGGGATATATCTCAGTATTGACATTGGCTTACTCATCAAAAGCCATTGGGTGATCAATAAATGAAGCACAGCCAGAATTACAGATGACGTTTTCAGTTTTTTTGATAAAGCTGTAGTTATCTCACCTACACTAATACGTCTTGGCTTGGACATCCTCCACTACCCTTCAAAACCACACATTGGTTACACTTTACTTGAAGGGGTGTGCATAAGACTGACATGACACCTTCATAATCATGACATGACACCTTCATAATCATGACATGACACCTTCATAATCATGACATGACACCTACATAATCATGACATGACACATGACATGTGTCATGTCATGATTATGAAGGTGTCATGTCATGATTATGAAGGGGTCATGTCAGTCTTATGCACACCCCTTCAAGTAAAGTGTTACCCACACATTAGCACCGGTCCAGCCATGTTAACTCCCGGTCTTGCTCAAACGGCCATACAAAGCAGGCAGCGTTAAGCCACCAAGTCAAATCAGTAAATAATTAAAGTACTGTGCCAGAAAATGCCTCAGGTTGAAAATGTGGTTGGCAATGAGATGGCTAGTCTGCAAGCGTGCAGAGCGGGATTTTCCAATTTCCTCCTTTTACAAAACCACACACTTGACATTTCTCTGATCCAATCCCAGAGACATCTTTGAAGAGCATAAAGCCTTCCAGAGACTGTTTCTGTTTCTACCGCATTGATTTGGAAAACGGCAGTGATGAAGGCAGCAGGGTAATTAGCAGATTTGCAAGAAGCATTGTAAAGACAGCCAATAAAAGTCTTCTGGCTTATTATCTATAAGTAGATTGGAACTAGTACTGAGGAATTTAAAATTTGCCATTTTGCACTTCAACAAACCCTCTCAGAGCTAACTTCAGAGCAAACCAAAAGGCTTGATAACAGGTTTTGACAAAATGAGAACCAATTCTGGCAATTTACAGAAAATTTGAATGAGGAATAAATCTAGCTGTTGAAGACTAGTAGCATGTTCCAAATAAATAACAGTTTAAATGGTCTTATATATGGAGAAAAAAAATGTATTAAAAATATATAAAATAAATTATATGTATATATATTACATGTATATATAATTTATTTATTATATGTATTTACTTAAAATACATTTCTTAAAATCTAAAACAATAAAGTAAATGGTAATAATAATTATAACAATAATAGCAATAATTATTACAAAAATTCAAAACCTAAAGAGGAGAAAAAAAAAATTCCCCCCCTTTTGCTGCCCCTCTCATTACTAATGCTTGTAACCATAGAAACCTAGAGCCTACTGGGACATAAATAAAATGGAAGACAACCAAATTGTGATGGATAGTTTTGTACTTGTGCATTTATTTATCCATATGTTTCCATTCATTGAGGAAACAATGATATGATGACTGCAGTGTATATTTGCCTTTGTGGGATCTTGGTAAACAGCTACACAGCTGTATAGTCAGTGCACACTCACACAAGCCCGGACACACAACTGAAAACACACACAGATCCACACGCATGCATTCTTATAATATGTATATGTAGTCACCACTCTCTGCAAGCAAACACTCTCTGATCCCTCACAATATTCTTAGTATCAGCCATGGAAATTGAACTGTTCAAATTTGAAAATGTGCTTTTTCACATAAAAGAATGAAGACACGTCTGTCTGTCAGCAGAAACAGTCGAGAAACCAAACAGGTACGCAAAGATCCATATGTGCCTTTTGTCTGTTACTCTAAAGGCTGCCCTGACTTTAACCTTCATGCCTCACCTTAATGTTAACCTTTGAAATAAAAGCAGCATAGAGTTGATCGAATCTATTGACTTGTGCAGTAAGGATGTAACATTGACTTGTATCTAAGATGATGCTTAAATGGGATACAACAGTGATTACTTCATACTTTGATGACCAGCCATACCAGCAATTTATTCCTGCTGGTTTGTTTCCTCACTGAGAAGGGTAAATATAGCCCATGCTCACAGAAATTGACAGAGCATCATATTTAATGCTGAGACAGGGAATTGTTTCTTGCTTTGCCTCACAGTTGATCACTGGGTTGTAACAGCTGTTGCCCTTAGGGACCCACAGACATAAGAACAACACAAGTACAATATAATAGGAGTGATGACTATTCCCAAAAGACATGTAGTGCAGCTAACAAACAATATGTTCTATGAATGTTTTGAAAAGGTTTTCATTAGGCTAAATATATTTTTAAAAATGGAGTGGTTCAAAACATTTAATGTTTTTTGTTTTTTCTTTGGTAATCCGAACGTTTAAGGGAACATTCTGGTTTTGCAAGCATTATGGGAATATTAGAAACAAGTATTTTAAGTATTTTTAAAAAATAGTCAAAATGTTCTTTAATGTACAGTATAAGTAATTGTTTTGTGTTATCGTCCAATTAAACTGTTGCCAAAAAATTCATTCCATGAACAATGTTTAAATAATGTTTTTGCGCTAATGTTTTGAGAATGTTATTAAAGGGGTCATATGATGCGATTTAAATTTTTCCTTTCTCTTTGAAGTGTTACAAGCTCTTGGTGCAAAAAGAAGATCGGTAAAGTTGCAAAGACTAAAGTCTCAAATCCAAAGAGATATTCTTTATAAAAGTTAAGAAACTAAAAACGTCCAATTTAAACATTTTAGAAAAAAGTCCAAGAACAATGTATAAATATGACCCTGGACCACAAAAAGGGTAAATTCTTTGACAATATTTAGTCGAGATACAACTATTTGATGAATATCTGGAATCTGAGGGTGCAAAAAAATCAAAATATAAAAAAAAATCGCCTTTAAAGCTGTCTAAATGAAGTCCTTAGCTATGCATATTACTAATCAAAAATTACGTTTTTATATATTTACGGTATGAAATTTACAAAATATATTCATGGAACATGATCTTTACTTAATATCCTAATGATTTTTGGCATAAAAGAAAAATCGATAATTTTGACCCATACAATGTATTTTTGGCTATTGCTACAAATATACCCGTGCTACGTAAGACTGGATTTGTGGTCCAGGGTCACAAATAATGCTTTTTTTCTGCTAAAGTTTAGAGAACATTGTTAGTTTGTCTAACATTTAAAAAATGCTAAATGAACATCCAACCAAAATGTTTCAGAAAAAAATGTTGCATGAATGCTGTTTTTGTAATAACAGTTTGCTTATAAATCATGCGTATGAATTACGTTTCAGTTTGTAAAGTATAAAAATCACTATGTCTATCTGATGTCCTCATAAAACATGGAAATCCAACATGTGTGTTTGTGTACAAGCATATTGTCTTTAAGCACATTGTCTTTTTGTTGTCTATTTGCATTTTTTGAAGGATACACAACTTCACTGCTCATTCCTAATTGGAAAAGGAGAGATGACGAATTGAGGCTGTTGACAGTATGTGGCACACTGAGTCATGATTCATTGAATCTGGTATGAGTCAACAGCTGCATCTCAGAACACATGTTCACTGTGGTTATATATTACAAAACCTTCAGGCGGGCACATCTGACATGCTCCTTCCTCTTAATATCTCCAACCTTGTGGAGGAACAACAAAAGTCCTGAAAATCAAACCTTCAGGCATTTTGATAAATGTTACAACACATTTCAATGTCAAGAATCAGACAGCTTTTCAGACCGGAATAAAACATACAAGACAAATGATTAGTGCACACCTAGAGACACTCGGTTGCCTTGTCTGTTGTATTCTGCGTTAATATAAGATTGTTGCATCCTTACAGAAGCCTTTCTTTGATGAATTTCAATTACTGTATGTCATGCTGTAGATTAATAATATATGATTTATTTTAGTTTTAAAGAAAATGCAAAAACAATATCATTGGTGGATACTGTACTTTATTCAATAAAGGTCAGGCTAAACAGACAAAACCACACATTTGGTTGACATAAGGGGAACCATACTATATGTGTTACTGTTAAGCAAACAATAATTTACCTCAAATTGTAAAACCTTGCATTTTCAGGAATTTTTTTTTTTTGATTGCTTCAATAATTTGCATGTTTACATATTTTTTGAAATAATTTGTTTGATCAGAAATGCAGTAAAAAGAACACACACACACACACAATTTAATATTAATAAATAATTATTAATACAAATACAACTTTTTGAGCTAGTGTAAAGAAAGATTATTCAATAATACATGGAGACAATCATATAATAAACATAAATGTAACGCACCTTTTTATTTCTTAACATTTATTAGCGGTGTAATTATAACACATTTGATTTTGAATAATTAGGCCTGAATAAATATGAAACTCAAAATCTTTTAGCTGTGAGTGTTTATGATTCCTAATGACAAACAGTTTTGTCAACAGCACCTGGAATTTGCAAGTATAAATATGCTGTCATATTCAAGAAGTTATTTATTAAAACACATGTACACAATTCATCATTTCTAGATCTTTCCAGCTTTTGGAAACCATAGATATTTGAATTCTCCCAAGCTCAAAAACTTTGCCCAAGATATCAAAGGTTGCCATGTGTTTTACTGGGTGCAATATTTCACCCTTGATAAATACTCTAAACGCTTCATACAGAAACAAAGATGAGGATTGCCTTTCAACATCTGCAGCAGGCCTCTTTGAGTCACATCTTAGAAATTCAATAATTATTATTTTTTTTAACTATGTAAACATATTTCTGAGATATTTTTTGCATTTTGCTCTAGTATGAATTCATGACTTCATGATGATAGAATGCAAGTTACACAACACATTATCACTTGTATATCATTATACTGTTTTTCACACAAAAAGCTACTTTGCCTTTACTTCAACAGAAGGGGCTAAATGCGACCACCCTCCAAAACTGCTGAATATGAGAATTGTGTCTTTGAGCCTGAGTGCATGGTTGTTTTTGCTTACCCTCACACTGTATTTGCATGTGATATATACTCTCAAGTTGCACTAGTCTGCTCAGATCTGAAAATTCTCATATTTACATGCTTTTGATTTCCGCCTTTTTCATATTTCACTTGCTATTGATTAATATTACCGTGTGAAAGAAAAACCCATCTATGAAGTTGTCTAACATGATAAATGGGGCCATGTTAGCATGAGAGATGGGAAATGCAAATAATTGATCTATTTAGTGTGCGGATATCTGGGTAGGGAAATACTGGGTGTGCGTGTGGGGAATATCCATATCTTCCAAGACAGGAAATTCTGATCCCTCATGTGCCTTTGCCCAAGCAAGCATGTTACAACAGGGAATTAAATCTCAACACAGGCCACCTGGGTGTGAAACAATATGGTGCATACCAGAGATAAATATGTCTTTGCTTTGAAATGGGGACATAGGGTTTGGGGAGTTCAGAATTATTCATATTCGCCAGATGAAACAACAATCAAGCGCTTAATGTAAGTATGTCACTGTTTTAGAAAACTACATTGAACAGTAAATCTGTATAAAAAAGTGCAAAAACTGTAACTGGGACAGTACTCTCTCTCACTCATTTTTGGTACACATTTTTACTGTTTAGGTACTAATATGTACAATTTAGGTACTAATACGTTCACACTGTCAGTGTTCAGTCAATGGGATTGACAGCTGCATATACTTACAAATGTGATTGTCAAAATGTCATGTTCACACAGCAGCTTAACACAGAGGCATGAATATTGTCTGTATGAATGTACAACTGAAGTCAAGCCCGTATTCAATTTGTGAATATCACCTGTAGCCATAGCGACACTGATTTAAGTAAATATTAAAGATGGCAATGTCCAAAATGGCAAAGTCATGACAAATGTTTAATTGAGGGGTGATTTCATCCATTATATCTGAATTATTAATTCAGATATAATTAACTTAATCGCGTCTGTAAGTTACTGAAACCACACATGAAAACCCACAAGAGCAATGCAGAGTGGGACTCTCACACCATATAATGTGACAGACAACTAGTTGCCCATATGGTTCTGTTCACACAGCAGGGCTTCTCCAAAAAGGCGGTTGTGAGTCCTGAAAATGTGTGTGAGTTCGCTTTTGGTACCCCCCCCCCACGTGAATGC
Organism: Sinocyclocheilus rhinocerous; assembly: GCF_001515625.1. Classification (NCBI taxonomy): domain Eukaryota; kingdom Metazoa; phylum Chordata; class Actinopteri; order Cypriniformes; family Cyprinidae; genus Sinocyclocheilus; species Sinocyclocheilus rhinocerous. The sequence continues at coordinate 3,602,894 of NW_015656585.1, forward strand.
AACATTATTAAGGACTCAAATACAGGACTGACAACTGTTTTCTGCCGCTGTGTGAACCCAATACGCACGCTGTAGTGGTAAATAATAGGGCTGGGTAAAAAATATTGATATCTCGATATTAATTGATTCTCATTTTTACGGAACATTATCGATTCTTAAATACCAAGAATTGATTAGTCTAGCCTGTTTTCAGTTAATGGACGGAACGTTGAAGGGCACTTCCCATCCAATAAATCGCAATAAGCATTGTGATTTGGTACTTTTAATATGAAACAAAGTCTCAGATTTAAAATTCTGTCCATTGTATTGCAATATTCAAACAATAAATGTCGTTTTGGCACTGTTTAATGTGGAGTGACAGATCGCTGTAGCAACTCAGTTCAACAGACGCCGCAGCGCAAGGCGCACATGAACTGATCATCTCCTCCACATTAATACCAGTTGCAGGACAAAATAAACATGACTAAACATCCGAAGGTAAGTTAAAAGAAAGAGTACAACTTTACAATCCGTATCCTGTCTCATGTAATCGCTCAATCTGTGTTTCAGCCGCGCAAAGATGTCAATATAACATCTTGTAAACAATGTCACGTAACGTCACATTTACCTCAGAAAAAAAAATATTCGGTGACCATAAACTTTTATGGGCATTTTGTTTACTATATGCACCATTTAACAGATTCATTATAAATGTTACTGTTCTTTAGTTTAATTTATGTTTGAATAAATCCATCAAGTTTTTATGACAGCCACCATTATGTTTATATTTAAAAAAAACAAATTGAAGTAGAAATATTATTATGTAATTGTAACTTTATTATTTTAAAAACTTGATTAAGTGTAATTTTATCAAATCAGTCAATTTTAACCGTCAATATTATAGTAATGTAGTACCAACTGACTCTCATGTATATTTTACAGCATTAGTTGAGAGAATTTTTTTTCCTTGAGAAAATTTGGCATGTACTGTACCTGATATATATCCAAAATAATCGATATTGAATCGAATTGAATCGGTAATTGAATCGAATCTCAAGCTTGTGAATGAGAATCGAATCGAATCGTGAAATTTGTGTCAAAACCCAGCCCTAGTAAATAAGGTACAAATGTGTCCCTTTCGAAAGGGTGTACTGTACCTTTTTCCTGTTATATTTTCTATTTTGAAAATAGGACTGTTTACCCAAAATAAAAAGTTTGTCATCATTTACTAACCCGCATTTTAATACAAACCTGTATGACGTTCTTCTACGGAACACACACACCAAAAAAAAAAATTAATAAAAAAACAAAACAACAAAAGGGTGAGTAAATGATAAAAAAAAAAAAAAAAAAAAAAAAAAAAAAAAAAAAAAAAAAAAAAAAAAAAAAAAAAAAAAAAAAAAAAAAAAAAAAAAAAAAAAAAAAAAAAAAAAAAAAAAAAAAAATATATATAATTATCCCTTTAAGGACATTTCCGTTAACTCTAAAACACAATGCAATGAAGTTCAAAATTCAAAATACAGGTAAAATGCCTGTAAAAAATAAATATGGAAAATCCTATCATATTAATACAGTACATTGTGCCCTACTTTTACTGATTTTTTTTACAGTATAATGCAGAATAAATGTCAACGCAAAAATAAAATTAATAAAAAAATTACTGAGACATATCATAACTAATGTTCCATATGTCATAGCATCAGTTATTTTTATGGTTTGCACTAGCTTCTACTTGTCCGAATAAACTGCTGGGACACAGACAGAACTTCTCCATTTCATTAATAGCAACATTGCTCTCACCTTGAAGAAATATGAGACAGGTGGTGATATATAGCTATCAAAGCATTATATGACAGTCACTTTTATTGAAAGAACACATTAAGGATGGATATAGGACTGACGATAGAAAAGCACTATATAAATGAACTAATGAACATCAACCTTTAGATAGCTCAGGGTCATATGACCATTACAGTTTGAGCTGATTTAAAGGGTTAGTTCACCCAAAAATTAAAATTAGCCTGTGTTTTACTCATCCTCGAAGCATCCTAGGTGAATGTAACTTTTTTCTTTGAGACGAATCCAATCGGAGTTATATAAAAAATTGTCCTGGCCCCTCCAAGCCTTACAATGGGGGTAAGCGGGTGTTCGGTTGTCAACAGTTCAGAAGTCGTGAAATAAAGTGCACGCATCCATAATAAAATGTCCCTCACACAGCTCTGGGGGGTGAATAAAGGCCTCCTGTAGCGAATCCATGCATTTTTGTAAGATAAATATCCATATTTCAAACGTAATAAACACTTTTCTCTCAAAAAGTCAAAGTTCAGGGGAATGATGCTTAGCTGATTCACTAATTTACAGGAAAAGAGATAAAGGAAACCGAGAAGAAAAAAACAGCCAGTATATCAGTTCTATCTCACAACCCTGATAAACATTAGGCCTACACTATCTAGTCTCTTGAGTCTTCAGTCTTTCCAATAGCATGGCTTCTATAGTTCACATGAGCTGCTGACCTGTGCTGTAACCTTCCAGTGAAGACACAATTATCACCTAGCCCGAGGCAGAGAAATGGATTGATCTAGCTGTAGTTAACTGTAATTCATTGGCCTCTGTCTATATTAAGAGTCCTGTGGGGAAGATTAATGTGGCAGAGGACCTGATAAACCAGCCTAGTTCTCTAATAATGTCCCAGCTCTCCTGTTGTGTGCAGAGTGAACTGTTTGCACTTGGGATAAAAGCATTGAAAACAAACATTCAATCTTAATCTAGTTTGACTTCAGGATTATTTCATATCTAGAACAATGTTCAAATAGACCTTAGTGTTCCAATAACCTCTCAGGACCTTTAATTCAATATAACATTGATTTGAATGAATAGTTGATCTCTTTTAAAAGAAGTGATCATCTGGTTAGTATTGAAGTATGGAAGATTAATATTATGTTTAAAGCATCATGATTTGTTTACGTTCTGTTTGCTGGCCCATGAAATCAAGCAGGAAGCTTGTATAGCATGCCTTGTCTTTGATTTTGGATTCTGGAGGAGACGGCCTCAATTAGAGCATGACATTTGAAATATGTTGTCAGAATTAATAAATGCAATTAGGTCTTATTGTTCAGTGAAGTGCATAAATTACAACGTGTGGGTATATTCTGAAAGTGAAGTATAATTGTGCTTCTAAAGAAGGTTTAACTATTAATGAAGTGTGGTTTCCAATAAAAAAAAAATGTGGCATTTATTTCTGTGGCATTTATTTTATACAGCAAATGGATAGGGGGACTTTTTAAAAGTCTGTTTTTTTTTATTTAGTAAAGAAATTTAATGCAACATTTTAACCTGACATAATTTTTTTTTTAAACAAATATTACATACATATATAAATATTTTCAGGGGCATAAATAACTTCAGAAGGCCAGGTATTTATCTGTGATAAGACATTTTATATTTTCCCTCAGGAGAGTTCAAACATTTTATAAAATTTGGCAATTATTTAGCCAGAAACAAATGATACAAGTCCTGATAAAGTGGTAATAAATAACAAAGCTATTATTAAGATTACACTACTGTTCAAAAGCGTGGGGTCAGTAAGATTTATTGATTGATTTTAATATAAAATAATAATTTTTATTCAGCAAAGATGCAAACAATTGATCAAAGTGACAGTAAAGACATTTAAAATGTTACAATTTGTATTTAAAATAAATATTGTCCCTTTGAACTATTCATCAAAAAATCTTGAAAAAAAGAATCACGGATTGCACAAAAATATTAAGCAGCACTACTGTGTTCAACGCTGATCAAATAAAAAGAGTTTCTTGAGTGACAAATCAAAATATTAGAACGATTTCTGAAGGATCACGTGACACTGAAGACTGGAGTGATAGTGCTGACAATTCAGCTTTGCCATCACATTAATAAATTATGTTTTACAATATATTAGTGCGATGAAGACGAGCCCACCAGCTCGCCTTCGGGGAAAAAACGTGAGTCCGTGAAAGGATGTAAAAATGATGGCTTACTCGCAGAAGCACTTTCGTGCAAGGTGAAATTTATTTACAGTGCCAGAAAGATTGTCCACAGAGAAGGAATATATACAAGTGCACACAAAAATGTCAAAAAAATCCAAAGTACCAAAGAAACAACAAAAGTGGAAAATAAACCAGAAAATAATCCAACAATGATATATCAAACAGGTATCCGCAGTATACGAAGGGGTTTTGTGTTTGCTTGAGGCACCGCAGTAGCACTCATGCACCAACTTGGTACACAAGCAATGTTTTCTTCTTCTTTCTTCTTTTTAAAGTTTAACAGCGGTTAGCATCCAGCATAATTGGTGCATTACCGCCAACACAAGCAACATTTTTTTTTTTTTCTTTCTTTTTTTTCTTCTTCTTCTTCTTCTTCTTCCTCTTCTTCCTCTTCTTCTTCTTCCTCTTCTTCTTCTTCCTCTTCTTCCTCTTCTTCCTCTTCTTTCAGGTTTAATGGCGGTTGGCAACTCAAGCAACGTTTTCGGTTTGGCCTCGGCTTATATAGGCCAAATCCCGCCCCTTTCTGGGCCATCCCAATCTCAGGTAAGTAAAACATTTAACACACAAACAAGTACCACATCTACTTGACATCTGTTAAAATCAGTCAATACTGATCAGTTTTCGATCTATATAAATATATGAATAAATACATAATCAATTAACACATAATACATTTAACACATAATTTCAACACTTAAATACACACAGAAACACCTATTCATACTAGACAATGGTTTCGCCAGCTTCCGGTTGCGCTGCGCCGGCGCGACCAAGCCTGTGATGTCTTAAGTGGGCCGCCGCTCGTTTGTTCGGTTTTGCTGGCGCAGTGTTTTCCGCCGGAAGACTGACTACCGCCCCCACAGACAAACATTGCAGGGACGAAACGTCATGACAAGTGCAGTGTAAGTGTATGAAATGACCGGGAAATGGATATGGACAGAGGAGAGTGCTGAAATGGGAGAAGGTCCATGTGCTATCAGGATTGCTTGTGCACCCGCTATTCTGATAGCGCCAATGGCAGGGAGAAGCGGTACGGAGGATGACTGAGGTAAGTAGGCGGGGGTGTGTGTGTGTGCGTGCGTGCCAGCTTCCCCAGCGGTGGCAGCTAATGTGACTTTATCACAATTAGCAAAGTTATTTTAAATTTGTTATAATATTTTGCAATACTGTTTTACTGTATTTTGATCAAATAAATGCGGCCTTTGTGGGCATAAGACACTTCTTTTTAAGAAAGAAAGAAAAAAAAAGAAAAAGAAAAACATGCATACCCCAAGCTTCTGAACCGTAATGTATATTAATTCATATACTTCATTTCACTATTTGATTAATATGCCTTCATCCATAAAAACAACTTTCTACCTTAAAGGTAAAGCATGTCATTTCTAAGCAGTTGAAATTTAAAACTCAAACCATTAGTTGAGCTTATGTTGTTTCAAGCTGGTCAAGCAGTGCTTTAATAGTAACACACAGCTATAGTTTAGCTACAAGTCTCTTGTACTGTCCTGAAAAGGCAAAACACAATAATAATGCCAACACTGAAAGTGAGAAAACTGCCAATCATGTCAATTCACACTCCATTTTCTCTGATTCTGAGGTTAGTTGAACTAAACCTGTCTGTCACAGGACAGATCATAGTCTAGCATACACAATTTCAGTCAACTCAATTTATAGTATAGTATAGTTATAGTATAGTTGTCTATATATATTAAACTGTGGTATAAAAAGTGAAAAATAATTTTATCATTGAAATATTCAATGAAAAAAGAAGTCATGCTTCACATTTATCAGCAGCATTCTCAGAAGTGAGAACTCCAACACCACAGCATACGTCTCTAATGAAATTCCTGTAATACCAGATAAAAGTGTCACTGCTTCGTTTTGTTGTCATGTTTGTGACTCTGGCCGGGGCGAGAAAATGCCAAGGAGGAGTCAGATGATATGCTCATAAGTCATGACACTGCACAGTAAATCTGGTGCAGGTGTGGCTTATTGATCTCCCAAGAGAAATATAGTCCCTCCATTCTATTTCTCTTCTGCTGATATACAGCCACACTGACATTGTAAATGAGTCTCATGGCCGTCCATGGAGGTTTGGACAAAGGGCACCATTTGAGGCTACCTGGTGAAAGAAAGAAGAGTTATCAAAACAGGCTGAAATTCCTTTATCCCTGAGCAGCCTTCACTACACATTGATGGTCATGCACATTAGCAGAGAAACGGAAAAAAAGAAGGGAAGAGAAAGGAAAAGGGAAGGAAGAAATGATGTTAAATAGGAAGCAGCTGCAGAAGGAGATCAGTGTAAACAGGCCAAGATGATGCACAGAGAAGCAATGTTGTGATTTTTTTTTCCCTTCAACACAGAGTAAACAGAGTAGATTGGGGAGAACTTAGGCGAAGGTGTGTGGGTGGATGAATCCAGCGAGTCCAATAAAGAAACACATCGACTGGTGTTTCTCCAGGGGAGCTCCTATATATCTGTGTAACTGTGGGGAATATTACACATGCCTCCTCTGTGCACCACAGCTCCTTATGTGTGAGATTACAATATCATACTTGTGTGTTTGTTTTATCTTTTATTTGGGCAAAATTGCCATTATGCATGTTTTGATATGTAGGAAAAGCATGTAAATATTTTTTTATTTTATATACTGAGCTTACTAAGGGCATTGCATGCTAATGTGTTGGGTTCAACATCTTTATTTGAACTGCAACATGAAGTGGTGCTAAAAGCCCCTTCAGTTTTATGTGAAACAGATTACTCTGGTTTTATTACCTTGGTTGTGTCATGTATCATGGCAATTTGGAAACAAAATGTCCAGTTAGTGGTACATAATGCTCAATAGCATTTGAACATAACCACCAACTTTAAACCCTACCCAAAACCTAAAAGATAGCATTAACAAAAGCAAAGTAAGATAACAACACTTTTGTTGAAGCAACCATGCCATTCTACAAGTCTTTGAGCTTCTCCACATCTCAAGTACAGTGTTGCACCAGGTGAGCTACCGAGCAAGTTTACTACATCAGAAAAGCCATACATATGGAGCTAGTGATGTGATGCAAATATCAAAATTGTTATTTTATGAATTATGAACTATGGTAAAAGTGTTTTGAGATCATGACATAGTTACTTGCGTTTATTTGCATTTAGCATTCTTTTTTTCCCCTGCTTTATGCACCTCTATCAGAACAGACATGGAACCCATTCTTGGGTCACAATCCTACAAAAACATCAAACGATGCATTACTCTGTTATGGAAAATAGCTAAATAGTCTTGCTTGTTAGCTAGCAAATGTTACATCAGGATGAGAGTAACACTGGAGCATTATCACTATCACTGCATTCATGTCAGGTCATGTCCCTTGGTCTTCAAATGTATGTACTTACAGTATACAGGTGCATCTCAATAAATTAGAATGTCGTGGAAAAGTTCATTTATTTCAGTAAAAACAAATCTCTCAAGTAATGCTTAAGAGGGTCCTTTAATGCATTCAACTATATATTAAATGGACAACAATAAGTGCTCCACAGGTATAAGGTGGTATATACATTAAATATAAAATAGCAGTCATAAGGGAATTGCACGTCATTTTTTAAATATTTGACAGCATGCTGTATAGGTGATAACAATTTGCTATTATTTATAGAGCCACAGGATGTGTTGCTTTAAAGGAATATCTGTACAAGTAAAGCTCCAACAGCATTTATGTATTTATTAGTCAAATTTAGTTTAGTTTAAAATTATTTATTTAGTAAAAAAATAAGGTGAAGCATATGCAATGTAAATACTGTATATGGGAAGACAGTTTTTGACAAAGTTTATAATAATAATAAAAAAAAGCAATTCTGTTAAAAGGATAATTAAAATACATGTTAAATTAGTAACTATATAAATTGCATAAATTCCTAACATTTTATAGTACTTTTAGGGTTTCAGAAGTTAGAGGGTCATGGCAATAAATAAGTTAATTGTATATCACTTTACCTAGATTTTGTTTGTTTGTTTACCTATTTTATATCTTTTTTCTATGCTATTAAAACACTATTTTAACTTTTACAGGTATTACTGAGTATTTTAGTGTTAATGTTTTTGTTTTTGTTTTTCAAAGGGACAAGTGAAAATACATTTTCATGGCAATCAACATGATGCCACAAGTGCTGTTGATGAGTTTAACTTGTACTGAACCTTGAATATTGATTGAAGTATTTTGTCAGGAGAGACACATTTTTTAAGCTATATGAATCCTGATGTAAGATAAATATTACACCTTGCTGCAACTCAATAATTCATATTCCCGCAATCTTGCATGACCATATGACACTAGACAGTTATTCTGTTTTGTATATGGCTACAGCAGAGCACTATGAATGCATTCAGCATTAACATGTCTTATTCAGATACAACCTGAAAGTAGAGTTGTCCCTGAAGGTATGAGCTATTATTCTTCACACATGTTACATACAGGAAGAGCAATAAGCCTCTAAAGTAATCCTTGGAGGATTAGGAAAGGGTTTAGCAATTTTTGGATGCCGGTAACCAGCTGTGTCTGATATGATGTGTATGGAGATGCTCCACTTTATTGTGTGTAATTAATTAAATGTCATATCAAATCACCAGGGACTGGCAGTTAAATGTACCGGCCATATAAGTATTCCAAACTCCATCCGCAACTGAACCAGCCAGCATAAAGATTTCACTCCTTTTAGACTAATGAGGGGTATAATGTGGTGTGTTAAATTGACAGCTCTGGTTTGCTTTAAATTGTTTTATATTTCAATGTGGGATTAAAGTACTCCACAGTCTGTCAATGACTCAAGTATTCAAAGAGATACTGCACAAATTTGCATGTCCATTAAATTAATGGAATTACTAAGTGCAATAAGTACTTATCCCTTAAAATAGATATTACTACTTAGAATAGCATAAGGATTTGTATAGGGAAGACTGGAGTGAATTGTAACACCATAATCAGTTCTGTTTTTCTGTTGGTTGAGCAGACAGGAGGATTGTAATACTTTCCAGTGTACTAAGATTGCACAACATGGGACTTTGTATAGTTTTTATGAGAGTGACACACACACACACACGGTTGCACCCCCCCCCCCC
>NW_015656585.1:3612015-3612802 GCF_001515625.1 Sinocyclocheilus rhinocerous
ATTGTCCTGCTAACATTTACATTTTTAGCAATGTATTTGTATTGTATATGTACTGGAAATAATATTTTTTTCTTTTTCATTAAAGGGATAATTCACCCCAAAATAAAAATTGTCAATCATACTACCCTCTTGTCTTTACAAACCAGTATGACTTACTTTCTTCTGTTCTGTGGAACACACACACATTGGGAATCATATATTGGGAACCAAAGAGTTTTATTGACCACTGACATTTTTATTGACCATTGACATAAAAAAAAACTTTTTCATGTTTTAAAGAAGAAAGTAAGTCATACTGGGATGCCATGAGGGTGAGCAAACGATGACCCTTGTTTGGTTAAAAATAAATAAAGCCATTCTTACTTTGTTCCATGAACTGGACAAAAACATAATTCTTGAGCTCTGCTTTTATGTTTTGAGATGTTAGCCTCCACATGTATTTCCAATTATACGTTATGGTTTAAATTAAAGGGGTCATATGATGCTGCTAAAAAGAACATTATTTTGTGTATTTGGTGTAATGAAATGTGTTTATGTGGTTTAAAGTAAAAAAACCACATTATTTTTTACATACTGTACATTATTGTTTCTCCTCTATGCCCCGCCTTTTTGAAACGCCTCGATTTTTACAAAGCTCATCGGTCTAAAAAGCGAGGTGTGCTCTGATTGGCCAGCTATCCAATGCGTTATGATTGGCCGAATACCTCAAGTGTGTGAAGGAAATGTTACGCCCCTCACCATACTGTTGATGCCGTGTCCAGCTGGAGCGACGAGACAAAAACATTAA
>NW_015656585.1:3613138-3615944 GCF_001515625.1 Sinocyclocheilus rhinocerous
AGCGCAAAGTTGATGTATTCCCTCAGCAACCAGCACGCATCAGCTCTAGGCATGACGAAGCTGATATTGTCCTCTTTTGGAAGGCCAAACAAAGTAGTTTCGCTTTCACAACGAATCACATAGCGCCTTCACGACATGGCGGCGGCAGCAACTATACTACAGCGAGAATAAAAGTTACTCCTTCTTTCTTTGTGTGAACATTTGGGCGGTGTTATGCAAATCTTCGCACATCGTGACGTAGACATGTGGGGGCGTGTTAGAACGAGCCGTTTTAGGTAGGCGTGGTTAACTCTTAAATTTTAAAAAGAATATCTCTTTGGATTTGAGACTTTAGTCTTTGCAACTTTACAGATCTTCTTTATGCACCAAGAGCTTGTAACACTCCAAAGAGAAAGGAGAAATTGAAATTGCATCATATGACCCCTTTAAGACATTTATTATTTGTTTTCCCTTTATACTTTGGAATTAAACTCTTTGAAATGAAATGGGTTTGGGTTGTAGTAGTGATGAGGGCTACCATAATACCATTAAATAAATGCATAAAATTAAAATGTTTCAACTGTTGCAACATAACTCACCCAGGTAGTGAAGGTGGGTTGTAACACTGGTACTTGTTGTACCTTATTTTAATTTGTAGCAGATAAATATGGGAATATAACATCAAAGTTTTAAGATAAATAGCGCACGTTAACAACACATTGTTACAGCCATCCCCGCGGTCTCCCCACCTCATCTCACCTAGAGAGAGAGTGAAGAGAGAGTGTGATAAATCTGTGATCGGAAGGGAGGTCAGAACAGTTAAGCCGCTGTACCTGTTCTACATCAGAGCAAAAAGCGCGTCTTTCCCGGGGAGAAGTGAAACACACTGACAGTGTCCCACCCATTTGGATTTTGCCGTTCGTTCTGTGTATTGGAGGCTCCAGGGCTGCTGGGGAGGAGCGAGGCTCGTCTTTATCAGTAAGACAGCGCCACTGCTCGAGCGCTACACTGACCGTCTGCCGCGCGCAATCACCGTTTGATCGGGACCCGCGCGGAGTTTCCGTTATCTCACCGCGCGCCACTGCAGCAGAAGGGCAAGAGGAACTCCTGAGAGGATCACTTATTTCACCTCAGCTGACCCTTCCTGGGAGAAAAACACGGACTTAACTGACACCTGTCTTGGGAGATACTTAGTCGAAGACCTTTTCGTGTACCTCAGAAGTTTTAACCGTCTGTACCGTTCAACGTTTGTAACCTTGGAACTCGTTGCTGCTGTTCGGTGAGGATGGGACCGTTGCTTGTCTCCATCGCCTTCTGCGTGCACCTCGCTGTTTCGCATCTCGTCAAAGGTTAGTGGCAGAGCGCATAATCTCTGTTTTTGTGAATGATTTTGTTTAACTTTCTATTCCAGAAGAACGGGGAGACAATATAAGAAGTGTTATAATTCAGCACGTCAAGGAATGACCTTAAAGGCTCGTTTACAACAAAATGTTGTGCGTCTCAACATGTCCTATAATTAACCTCAGAACGCATGATTAGTTGGCAGCAACTATATGAGCTCGTTAGTTGCGGATATTTGAAATGCCATTCATTATAGCTCATGCTGTATTTATTGGGCAAGTGAAGGTAGTAGTAAGGGAGACATTATTTGCACGCTATCCCATTGACAGGCTGCTATACGGTTTTACTGATTGTACTCCCACGGTTTTTACATCTATGGCAAGCTGTTGTAACATTTAAACCGTAAAAACAAGTATCGCTTATATTGCACTATTTCTTATTATTTATTTTCTGGTTATCCAGTAGTGACTAGTATGAACATCTTTTTCATGTTCACCAACTATTCCTTATATACTAGTACTTATAGCCTGTCAACAGTGGCTAAATTAATAGATATTAGTCATTCTGCTTATTTATTTTCTGCTTCTCTACATATTAGTACTTCATTTAAATCAGTCAATTAATCGATCAAACAACCAATCAATCCACTTTATTTAAAGAGCACAAATAAACTCATCAATACTTGCCAAAAGTGCTTATAAATTTTTTGCAAGTCATTATCCAAATAGTTATTTGTGTCTTTCAGCTTTTTTTTTTTGTATGTAATGAGACTTTAGTAGGCCTATGCAAATACTTGCATGCGTTGAAGAAAGTCTGCCAAATACACAACTGTAAATGTAAAACTGACATGTTCTAGTCACTGTAATACAGTAAGTGTTATTATCTGATGAATAGATACTTCTAAAAACTAAAAAAGGGATACTTGTCAATAATGGATTGCTTAAAAGTAGGGATGCACCAATATGCAATTTTACAACCGATACCGATAGCTGATTAATCAGAATGATATTAAGATATATTAATAATAATGATATTATTATTTCTTGCTGTAAACTACATAAGAAACCCTCTCATTTGGTACATTAAAGGTTAAAATGAACAACGACACTATTATATTAAATTAGACTATATTTATTTTCACATTTCTAAAAATACTCAAAAATATCTGTATACAACTCAATTGCACATAAGGTCTTCATGTTAGATTTATTCAAACATACTGTACATATATAAATATATAATATATAATTAGTAATTATTAAGTAATAATCAATCTTATAAATTAAGATTAAATTAGGATTATATGAGACATGATATATTCTGGTAAATTGTACTGTACCTTTCAACATACCTTCATTCATGTTTATGTCATTCTATAGCTTGTATTAAAGTGGAAGAAACTCACACTCTGTGCTGCCACTTAAACTGAAGCTGCTAAACCAGGGGTCGGCAACCTACGGCATGCGTGCCAACAGTGGCACGCAGA